>NC_040091.1:51610527-51912638 GCF_003369695.1 Bos indicus x Bos taurus
TGAGCCCATGGGCCACAACTACTAAAGCCTGAGAGCCCTAGAGCCCACGCTCTGCAATAAGAGAAGCCACTGCAACTAGAGAGTAGCCATGACTCACTACACTAGAGAAAGCCTGCCCGCAGTCACAGAGGCCCAGCGCAGCCTATTATTTATTTATTTAATTAAATAAATTAAAATCTAAAAAAAGAGAAATGATTGTGAGGCTCCTGCTTGGAGCAGTGCTTGAATCTTCAAGTTCTGCATCAGGGGACAGTGATCTAGTCACAGCCACCACGTGGCCCCCACTGTCTGTGCAGCTGCAGCTTCGGCACTTTACCTGTGTGTTTCTCCAGCACTCATCTCAAAATGAGTCACCTCCATTTTGCTGGTGTAGAGATCAAAGCTCAGAAGGATCCAATTATTGCCCAAGATCATCCTTCTAGTGGTAAAGAACCCACTTGCCAGTGCAGGAGACTTAAGAGATGTGGGTTTGATCCTTAGGTTGGGAAGATCCCCTGGAGGAGGACATGGTAACCCACTCCAGTATTCTTGCCTGGATAATCCCTTGGAGTGAGGAGCCTGGTGGGCTTCAGTCCCTAGGGTTGCACAGAGTCCGACATGATTAAAGCAACTTAGCACGCACGCATCCTTCTAGGAAGCAGCAATGCTTGGATTAAAACAAAATCCTCCCTGATTGAAAGCCCATCTCTCACCCTCTGAGCTTGCAGACAGAACAGAGGCTGTCCTTTCATACATCTACACTTAAATACTCAGCTTGATTTGTCCTAGAAGCTAAATGGGCCTTGTCAGGGCCCTTAAGGCAACGAATGAGACCATTAATCCTCAGAAGGGCTCTTTGAGTACTGTCCTTTGTGGCTTGTGGTTTGATTGATCCATCCATTTCCAGGGATAAAGCTGTGTTGCATTTTCAATTTTGCTCTGCACTTGCAGGGTTATTTTGGCTTTGCCATCTCACATGTGTCCATCCAGAACCAAGGCTTTGTTGTTGTTGTTCAATCACTAAGTCATGTCTGACTGTGACCCCATGGACTGTAGCCTTCTAGGCACCTCTGTCCATGGGATTTCCCAGGCAAGGATCCTGGAGTGGGTTTCCATTTCCTCCTCCAGGGAATTTTTCCCTACCTTGGGTTTGAACCTGTGTCTCCTGCATTGGCAGGCAGATTCTTTACCACTGAGCCACCTAGGAAGCCCAGGAACCAAGGTATCCCAGGACATTTGGCAGCAAGCAACAGAATCCCACTCCAACTCATTTCAGCAAAAATAGTACTTACTGAAATCAGCCTGGGGCATCCTATAGACCCAAAGGGCAGCGAATGAGGTCAGACAAAGGAGAACCCAGGACAGGGGAGGCCAGCCAGCTGATCTCTCTTTCTATGGACCATTTTCACATCTCTTCTTGCAGACCAGCTTTCTCTGTGCACCTGGCTGCCTGGTGGTTTTCAAGTTTATTATATCCAGAGCAAGTAGCCAGTCCAAAGTGACCATGATCATTGTCACCCAAGGCCAGGGGACCCACTTTGGGAAACACTGTCCAGGCGAGAACCTTTCCCATAGAGAGCAGGGCTTCATGCTGTATCCCTGGAGCCCAGAATGGTACCTGGCTCGTAAGGTATTTGTGGAGCTCGATATGTATTTGTGGGTGCACCCAGCTGACTTAGCTGTGCACACATACACACCAGGCAGTGTTCTGGGCTGCAGTTACAGTCATGTTCCAACATGATCTTCTGCATCTGTCATCTGCTTGTGGCTCCCCTTCATCAGCACTGTCACCAGTCTGAGAAAAGTGAAAATCAGAACCGAGACCAAGTGGAGTGTCCACTGTGAGACCAGCACTGCCTACGATGCAAAGGCAGTGCCCGCCTTCAAGGACTTGGGCTAAATTTAGGATTAGAGCTTAAAAGGGGGAATTTACTGGCATGACACAGCATCTTTTGTGGAACCCAGGAGCAGACGTACAGCAGGGCTAACCAAGGACCAGGACCAAGGACCAGAAAGTCATCCAGAAACAGTTTCTGAAGTCTCATCTTCACCTCTGCCTCTTTAAGCACTCAGCTTCCCTCTCTGCTGAGCAACTTGCCCTGCTTCACTCACTTATCAAGGCTATGGTTTTTCCAGTGGTCATGTATGGATGTGAGAGTTGGACTATAAAGAAAGCTGAGCACTGAAGAATTGATGCTTTTGAACTGTGGTGTTGGAAAAGAAGACTCTTGAGAGTCTCTTGGACTGCAAGGAGATCCATCCAGTCCATCCTAAAGGAGATCAGTCCTGGGTGTTCATTGGAAGGACTGATGCTGAAGCTGAAACTCCAGATCTTTGGCCGCCTGATGCAAAGAGATGACTCATTTGAAAAGATCCTGATGCTGGGAAAGATTGAGGGCAGGAGGAGAAGGGGACGACAGAGGATGAGATGGTTGGATGGCATCAATGACTCAATGGACTTTGGGTTTGGGTGGGCTCCAGGAGTTGGTGATGGACAGGGAGGCCTGGCGTATTTTGGTTCATGGGGTCGCAAAAAGTCGGACATGACTAAGCGACTGAACTGACTGAATCCCTGAGACCACTTGGCCCAGCCATCTCCATTCCGGGACTTGGGAGAGATGAGCCTAGCCTAGCCTAGCTTCTGATTGGTCCTAGGTCAGGTGAACACATACCTACCAGCTGTGACTTGAGAGGGTGGAGGTCACAGGACACTGACATGGCTGCTGAGATTCTTTCTTTTGGGTGGGGTGGGAGTGGTAATGGGGAATTTTCTTTGCTCTTTCATAGCCCTGGGACCAGTTAGGGTCCAAGAACAGGTGGGTGGCTTCTTGACTTTCCCCCCTGCCCTGCTTCTCTGCCTTTCTTCTTCTTTTATAAAAGATTATTTATTTGGCTGCACTGGCTCTTAGTTGCAATATGTGGGATTTTTTTTTTTCTTTTAAGTTGCAGCATATGGGATCTATTAATAGATTCCTGACCAGGAGTCAAATCTGAGTCCCCTGCATTGGGAGCGTGGTGTCTTAGTCATTGGACCACCAGGGAAGTCCCTGCCTTTCTTATGTTTTCCTTAAGAACAAAAACAACAATGGAGAGAACAGGGTCTTTCTTCTGGTCTTCACCTTTATAGCTCTCTTTTTAATAGTCAAAAGATAGAAAGCTCTGATAAGTCTGAACAAACAGGATGAGTGTGCCTTGGGGAATTCTGAGGTGAAAGTGACATCCTGCTTTGGTTTTAATTTAATATTGCAGATAACTCATTGCCACATTCCCAGCTAACATTCTCTCTGCCTTGCTTTTAGACAGAGGTGCATCCACGCTCCGTAGTTTACCTACTAAGTATCTACAATCTATTCTCTGAGCAACATAAAATAATTTTCTACTTGATCATTTCCAAACATACAAAAACAAAAATTTCTGTGTGTGTGTGTGTGTGTGTGTGTGCGCGCACCGCACACTCAGTCATGTCCGACTCTTTTTCAACCTCATGGACTGTAGCCCATCAGGTTCCTCTATCCATGAAATTTGACAGGCAAGAATACTGGAGCAGGTTGCCATCTCCTTCTCCAAGGGACTCTTCCCAACCCAGGGACCGAAGTCACATCTCTTGTTTCTCCTGCTTTGGCAGGCAGATTCTTTACCACTGTGTGCCACCTAGGAAGCCCCCAATTTCTACAGCACTCGTGCCTTATAGGATGAGCCCAGAAGCAAAGCAAGGGCTGGTTTCTAATGAGTTGAAGATTGAGTCCCTTGTTGGTTTCCTAAAGTCACTATAATGAATTCCCATGAGCGTTGTGGTCTAAAACAACAAACTTACTCTCTTAACGGTTCTAGGGGCCGAAAGCCCCAAGTCAGCATCAGCTGGGCTGAAATCAAGGTGTTTCAGAAGGACTGAACTCCTGTGAGTGCTCTAGGGAGGAGTGATTTCATGTCTCTTCCAGCTCTGGTGGCTGTGGGTGTCCCTTGACTTGTAGGTGCATCACTCCAGTCTCTACCTCCGTGGTCAATGTTTCCTCCTCTTCTGTGTATATAATCTCTTCCTGTCTCTCCAGGCATACTTCTGGATGGACCCACTTGGATAATCCAGGATAAGCTCAAGTCAAAAATCCTTAATTTCATCGCATCTGCAAAACTTTACCTTGTAAGGTAATGTTCTTGGGTCCTAGGGATTAGAGCCTGAGATCTTTGGGGCCACAGAGCAACCTACTGCAAGCCCCAAATGTCTTTCTCTCCTGAGGAGGGTCTAGGCTGGGTAGACACCCTGACAGATGTCTACCAGAGACCAGATCAAGAGCCCTTGTAGAAGGTCACTTACTTTTTTATTTTGCTTGTGCTAGATCTTCATCGTGGCATGTGGGTTTCTCTTGTAGACCACAGGCTCTAGAATGCAGGCTCCACAGTGGTGATGTGTGGGCTCAGTTGCCCGGTGGCATGTGGGATCTTAGTTCCCCAACTAGGCAATCGAACCTGTGTCCCCTCCATTGGGAGGCGGATTCTTAATCACTGGACCACCAGGGAAGTCCCTAGAAGGTAATTTCTCAGCTTATTTGGAACCTTGCTCCTCCCCTTTCTTTTTTCCTCCTGTTTGTCCTCCAATCAAGGAGAAGCATTAGGAGTAGATGAAGAGCAAGTCCAGCCCAGAGTTACATGGAGAGGCCCTGGGTGGCTCAGGGGTGGGCTGGGACCAGACCAGGCCTCCAGGTATCCCAGGTCACCAAGCAGACCCTTGTAGCTTCCTGTTTATAAATTTACATGAGGAAATGAAAGGTTGGGATTTCGGCACTGTGGCCAATTCTGTTATAAGAAGGTGCTTGACCTTCTAATGGCTGCTCCTTCCCTCCCACAGGAGCTTTTAGGAAAACATTCAGGGCCTGAGAATTTGCTCTCCCAGCCACACAGACCCCTAGCAGCCAGCTCCAGGCTCACCAACACCAGGAAGGGAACTTTGTGTTTTATTTTGGTTTTTATTTTTGGCCATGCCACATGGCATGTGGAACTTCCCCACCCAGGAACTGAACCCATGCCTCTGACATTGGAAGCATGGAGTCTTAACCATTGGACTTAACCACGTCCCAGAAAGGGAACTTTGGACTTGCTGTCTAAATATCCAGAATTTTCTGTTGGGCATGTCGGTTGACAGGGACACTCTCAGCACTTGGGACACACAAGTCCTCATTTAAAGTCTGAAAGAGCCCTTTCCACTGAGTGGCACAGTAGACTGTGGAAGAACTAAGGCCCTGGGGCCTAGGTTCAAATCCCAGCTCTGCCACTTATTAGTGGTGTGACATGGGGCCCCTTAATTAACCTGATTCTCCATGAACTAACCCACAGTAGGAATACCTGGCTTGTGTGGGTGTGTGCTCTGTTGTGTTCGGCCCCATGGATTGTACCCTGCCAGACTCCTCTTTCCATGAAAGTTTCCAGTCAAGAATATTGGAATAGGTTGCCATTTCCTACTCCAGGGGATCTTCTCGACCCAGAGACTGAAGAATCTCTTGCGTCTCCTGCAGTGGCAGGCAGATTCTTTACCACTAGCACCACCTGGGAAGCCCAATACCTGGCCTGGGCACAGCTGAACAGGGATAAATATGTGAAGTGCTTAGCATAGCACCTGGCAGATACTAAGTGTTCAGGATATATTAGCTAGCATTGTTCTCATTGGTGAGATTTCTCCCTAAGCAAGTCAGTGTTGGAAGAGCTGTTAAGGTAATCTAGCACCAAATGTACGACATATAAAATATTTTATTACAAAAAGCTCATTTTAGAAGGAACAGAACATCTCAGATGGCTTTCTTTTTTTTTTTTTTTTTTGCCAATACATAGGAGAGACTAGGAAAAGTCTACCAATGAGACTAGGATCTTATGCATCCTCAGGTCTTGAGGCCTCAAAACAACCGATGGCATCAGGGTTCTGAGAACCCCACCTGGGTCTCACCCCCATGTAATCATCCAGCCTCTTGTTCAGCTTAATTCATGATATGGGTGTGTCCTTTCTGTAGAGCCGGTCATCTTTCCTACCCACAGTGCAGGACTCCAGGGAGAAAGTGAAGACATAACTTATTTTCTTTGGGAAACAAAACAGTCCTAGTGGAAGCAAAACAAAGCCATGATCTAAGCCAGTTGCTACGTATCCTTTCCTAATCAGAAGGAGGAGTATTGTCCCCAGCAATTCAATGTCAAGGAAGGACAAAGGGGAAGATGCCGGCACTGCTTCCCTGGATGGGGTCACAGCTTCTCAAGATCCGGGGCAGCAGCTCTTTCCAATGTACCTGCGACCGGAGGTCCTGGGGACCCCAGAGTCACTCCCCAGTCCTAGAACGCCCTCAGCTCCTGGCCCCATCCAAATAGCTAAGTACACACCTGGCCCCTCCGCTTCTCAACTGTGGCTGAAGTGGCTTCATTTGGGGTCTGTTGGTGCAGAGGACGAGAAACAGGAGGGAATCCGCCCAGAAGGGGCCATCAGTCAGGGGGCCGGGCATCAGGGGCCTTCTCCTGGACCTCATCGTACTGTGGGGGGGGTGTCAAAGGCTCGATGGAGGGAGGAGGCACGTTTTTGTCTGGCAGGTTGATCCTAAAGTCTTTGAGGTGAAGCTTTTCGGATTTTATCCTTCTCACTTTCAGCGGCTTCAGGCGTTTGGACAACTTGGAGTTCTGCCTGTCGGGGGGGTTCCCTGGGCTGGTCTCCACGTCGGCCCTGGTTGTGGTGGGGCTCGTCTCATCCAGCCCTGTCAAAGACTCGTAGGAGGGGAGAGAGATGCTCATCCGGGGGTTCTGGTCCTCGTCCCTCCCTTCTGCGTAGTTTGTGTTCATCACTTCCTCGTAGCTGGGGACGTAGTACCGTGAGGAGGCCTCCTCCTCCTCCTCCTGGCTGCAAGATAGCAACACAGACATGGGATGGTTAGCATGTGCTCGAGTCACTTACGATCACAAAGAGATGGATCCCAGACCACATGTTGCCACTGGGACCCTGGATACCAGCCTTGTTAATAACAGGTGTATCCAAGGAGGAATAAGAGCTATCACTTCACCTATTGGCTACAAGCCAGACACTGTTCTAAGTACATATAAACTAATGTCATCTTCCTAAAGACACTATGAGTTAGGTTCTATTGGGTTGGCCAGAAAGTTTGTTTGGGCTTTTCCCCTGGATAATATGGAAAACCCAAATGAACTTTTTGGCCAGCCCAATATTGGTATACCCATTTTATGGATGGGAAATTACAGAATAATTTGAGATACATGTAAATTTTATATTCCAGATATTCTTTCTCTACCCAGGAACAACCATTTTGCTTCAAATTGGCACCTGTTTCATGTATGTTTATGTTGTCTATGGTCAAAGGACGCCCATCTGGGCATCAGAATAGCCCACCTGGTATGCTGTTACATTTGGGCTAAAAAGCAGGGGAGGTTAACACTTTTCATTTTATGGATGGGAAAACAGATACATTGAGGTCAAGGGACTTGGTCATACCTTTAATGATGGGTGACTAGTTTTCCTTCTTTGCTCTTTTTTGTATTTCCCAAGTTTTCTAGAATATGCCTGATTATCTTTTACTTTCAGAAAATTTGTTTAATTTTTCCAAAATAAAAACATCTCCCATTCCACTAGAAAGATAAGACATTCTTACTGAAAATTCAAACACTACAGAAAAATTTAATAAAGAATATAAAAATACTTAGATTGCCAGGAGAAATATCAACAACCTCAGATATGCAGATGATACCTAAAGGCAGAAAGTGAAGAGGGACTAATGAGCCTCTTGATGAGAGTGAAAAAGGATAGTGAAAAAGCTGGCTTAAAACTCAACATTCAAAAAACTAAGATCATAGTATCTGGTCCTATCACTTCATGGCAAATAGATGGAGAAAAAGTGGAAACAGTGACAGGTTTTATTTTCTTGGACTCCAAAATCACTGTGGATGATGATTGCAGCCACAAAATTAAGATACTTGCTCCTTGAAAGAAAAGCTATGACAAACCTAGACAGCATATTAAGAAGCAGAGACATCACTTTGCCAACAAAGGTCCATATAGTCAAAGCTATGATCTTTCCATTAGTCATGTATGGATGTGAGAGTTGGACCATAAAGAAGGCTGAGCACTGAAGAATTGATGCTTCTGAGTTGTGGTATTGAAGAAGACTCTTGAGAATCCCTTGGACTGCAAAGAAATCAAACCAGTCAATCCTATAGGAAATCAGTCCTGAATATTCATTGGAAGGACTGATGTTGAAGCTGAAGCTTCAATACTTTGGCCACCTGATGGGAAGAGCCAACTCATTGGAAAAGACCCTGATGCTGGGAAAGAATGAAGGCAGGAGAAGGGGGTAACAGAAGACGAGATGGTTGGTGGCATTACTGACTCAATGGACTTGAGTTTAAGCAAGTTCTGGGAGATAGTGAAGGACAGGGAAGCCTGGTGTGCTTCAGTTCACGGGATTGCAAAGAGTTGGATACAATTTAGTGGCTGAACAATAACAACATTCTGCTATACACCTTTCCAGATCCTTCTCTAGTCCCATAGCCACAATGTCTGATGTGATGAAGACCTTAACATGCTGTGTTATAAACCTTTTCTCAGAGATACAGATTCACATTAACAAATATAGTTTGGCAGTGGCTGCAGAGAATTCTAGTGAATGGGCATGTTATAATTTAGCTCGACTGATGGATATTTAGTAGTCACATCTGTCTATGCTATTTTCAGCAATGCTCTGATAAATCTATGAGTACAGACCCCTTTGCACTTGTGTGACTGTGTCCCAAAGATAAGCTCTTAGGAAGGTAACTGATAGGCGCACACATCTTTAAAACGCCCGTTACAGTGAATTCCCCTTCAGTAAGGCTATGTCAACCAGCCCCTCATTAGCAACCCACTTCCTGACAAATCTTAACCCGGAGTACAGTCTATGTTGGCCAGCAGATAGGCAAAGAATTACAATGCCTTTTGTTGGTTGTTTGTATTTCCTGACTAATGAGACTGAACAACTATCATTTGAATGTCTGTGAAATGCTTGTTCGTGTTCTTGGTCCATTTTCCAACCGTGTGTTCTTTAACATTCATTTGTAAGGCATCTTAAAAAAAATTTTTTTTATTGTGATAAAAATCACATAATATAAAGCATACTATTTTAACCGTATTTTAACTGTGTATTTCAGTGGCACTAGTCCATTCACAGTGTTGTGCATGTCTCACCATCATCCATTTCCCAAATTTTTCACCTCTCTAAACTGAAACTCTCCCCATTAAACACTAAGTCTCCATTCCCCATCCCTACCCCTACCCGCTACCTCCCCAACCTCTGGGCCCTGGCATCTATCAATGTACTTTCTAACTCTATGAATGTGAGGTACTACTCTAGGTGCCTTGTATAAGTGGAATCAAACAGTATTTGCATCTGTTGTATATTGGAATGCATTTTTAAGGTTAACTTAATATCTGTCCTACAAACAGACTGTGCCTTCTTCCCCCCACCCCACCCCATGCTATACAGTAGGTTCTCATCAGTTATCTATTTTATACAAGTAGTGCTCTTTTTACACTTGGGGTATCAACTTTTATCTTATGCCCCCAATTCAGCACTTGCTTTTTAAATGTGTCTGTAGCATTTTTTTTTTGTCAAATAGAACCTTGCTTCCCAACCTTTCAACTCAAAGCATAAACATCCAGGACACTGGGGGTAAATGGACTAGCTTCCAGGGGACAGGCTCTGGCCACCCCAGCTGCCATGCAGATCCCCTGGAGGGTGTGTCAGAATCTTGACACAACTGTAATCATTCATTCAAACCATATTATTTGGGAAACTCTGGGATCAAAAGATAAAGTCATTTGTAAAACGATAAACTGTTTCACAGAAGCGGTCATGGGAGACAGCCCCTTAGATTAAAATGTTCTCACCATTGTTGAGTCCTGAGCCTGTGGGTATGCATGTGGGTGTGCGTGTCCATCCCCAGTCCGGGTCCGGTCGGCCATCCTCACCTGTCCTCCTCATGGGCGTGCGGTTCGACCCCTGGGTGCTGGATGTGTGCCAGCTCCTCGCCCTGCCGCTGCTTCCTCTTGTCCCGGATGCTCAGGCAGATTGAGAGCAGGAGCAGCATCACGCCGGCCCCAACCAGCACGTAGGCCACAGAGAAGGTCTTGCTCTTAAGGATGCCACTTCCTACCTCCGTCTTGTTCCCCTGAGCAGCCGGCTTTTCTGCGTTGCTGAACCCAGGGACCAGGTTCCACATGGCCATGATGATCCCAAGGACCAGCATCCCCAGGCCGATGGCAGTCAGCGCATAGTGCGAGCCGTTGGCTTTGGACTGGGCCATCATGCCAGCAGGAGCGGGGCAAGGTCCAGGTTCAAAGAGAGAAAATAAATAAATAAAAAGCAGCAGCTGCAACAAAACGTCCTGAACGAAAGCCCTAGGGCCACACTAAAAAAACGGCGGCTGGACTCTCGAGGGATGGTTGCAAGCCAACACAAGGCATTCTGTGTAGACGGCTGCGTCCGGGAGGTCTGCGAGGAAAGCAGAGAGGAGAGAGCAAAGTCATTTCTGATTCAAGGCGCTCTGCTGAATGCGGTGGCTGTGCTCCTGACTAGGGACGGGGTCGGGGCGGGGTTGAGGGGTAGGGGGAGGCAGGACTGAGTCATGGCCAGGGCTGGGCTTGCCTCTGATGCGTTCCAGACGTCTTACGTGCCCTGCTCCTTCTGTGATCTGCCTCCCCAACCTGAAAAGGAGAAGCCAGACCTTTCCCTGCGGGAAGCCAGAAAGGTCAGAGCTGCTGGTCATCCAGATAGTTTGTGGGATTTAGTGAAGTGCAGTACAATCTCAGCCTCTCACCAGCTACGGCGAGAGTGAACCATGGCTTCCTGAGCCATGTCAATATTGCCTGGCTAACCGGCATCAGTCATGATGTGACCCAGTGGAAGTAGCTTCCCACTGTCTGCAGCACAAAATCCAGGCTCCTTGGAATCCTGCTCATGGCGGGCTCAACCTGACCCTGCCTCTCCCACTCATCTTGCACTTCACTCCCCATCGCAAACTCCCTCCAGGGTTTCTGCCCTTCTTTGATCAGCCCTGCTCAGCTGCCCTTCTGTGTCTCCCACAAGCCCCCAGGATCTTCTGTGGCAAATCTCTTTCTTTCTGTGACCACTTCTTTTCCACTTTGCTCCTGGAACATAGCAGCACCCTCCCTCCCCCAATGCCTGCTGAATCAAATGAATGAAATAGCCAGATGAAGCTGTCCTGCAAGGCATGCTTCTTTTCAGCCACATGGAGTTTTACCTTTTTTTTTTCCTTCTCTCTTAAAGGGTGCTTTTCCATTTATTTTTGGCTGGCACGGCATGTGTGGCATGCGGGATCTTAGTTCCCCAACCAAGGAATGGAATCTGTGCCCCCTGTATGCGGAGCAGGGAGTCTTAACCACTGCACTGCCAGGGAAGTTCTGAGTTTTGCTTTTCTTAAAGGGGCAGAAACCTGCACATCCATCATCTTAGCTGTTGTGCCCAGCTGGATGAAAAACCCTATCTTGTGAAGCAGCTCCGAGACCTTGTGCTCATGGGATCAATCAGCTGGGAGTCTGTAACAATTTGCTGGCAGGGAAAGGGAGCCTGATAAGCCAGTGACTTGAAGGTTTGAGATTGGAACACTTTCAGGGGGCTGGAGGACCAGCGAGTAAGGCTCCTGGCTAATTACTCCTCAATACATTATCCCTGCCACAGCAATCTTTGCAGAACAGTAAAACTTTACAGCTGTTTAGATGGGCAAGGCCCTATTTGCCATTCCACATTCTTTCCGCTCCTTGCAAAAAGATGGCTAACCAGGCCATGTGAAATCTGATGCTGCCGAGATATTTTCTCATCAAGCACTGGGCTCCGTCTGAAACTGGCCACTTTGTTCAAAAATACTCTAAAAATAATTGGGATAACATCTTCTACTGGCTTGAAGTCCATTCCTTCTTTTTTTTTCTCCCACTCAACAAATATTTCACATGTACCTGCTAAGCAGTGTTCAGTACTAGAGAAATACTGATGAACAAATTAAGGATTAGCGGGGAGGTTTCAGGCCAGCAGGAGAACAGTCCACAGGGAATAACAATAAAGTAGGGGGAGAGAGAGAGAAAAAATAAGGCATAATCTGTTTTTAGGACATATATTAAGTTAAATATAACTTAATGCCTTCTTAAGAAGGCATTCCAATTACATTGGGTGCTAAGTTGTTTCAGTCATGTCCGAGTCTTTGGGACCCCATGGACTATAGCCCACCAAGCTCCTCTGTCCATGGGATTCTCCAGGCAAGAATACTAGAGTGCGTTGCCATGCCCTCCTCCAGGGGATCAAACCCACATCTCTTACATCTCTGCGTTGGCAGGCAGATTCTTTACCACTAGCGCCACCTGACTCCACTTATATAAGGTACCTACAATAGTCAAATTTATAGAGTCAGAAAGTACATTGGTAGATGCCAGGGGCCAAGGGGTGGAGGTGGAGAGGGGGAATGGGGACTTAAGTGTTTAATGGGGACAGGGTTTCAGTTTTGGAAGATGAAAAATTCGGGAGATGGATGATGGTGCTGATGGTGAGAGTTGCACAACAATGTGAATGTACTTAGTGCCACTGAACTGCATAGTTAAATATGGTTACAATAGTATGCGTTATGTGATTTTTATCACAATAAAAATATTAAAAAGGGCTTCCCTGGTGGCTCAGTGGTCAAGAATCCGCCTGCCAATGCCAGAGACCTTGGTTCAAGCCCTGATCCAGGAAGATCCCACATGTCACGGGGCAACTAAACCCGTGGGCCACAAGTCCTGAGCCTGTGCTCTAGAGCCCAGGAGCCACAACTACTGAGCCCATGTGCCCTACAGCCTGGCTCTGCAACAAGAGAAGCTACTGCAGTGAGAAGCCTGCCACATTAACTAGAGTAGCCCCCTCTCACTGCAACTGAAGTCCCCGCGGCAACGAAGACCCACAAAATAAAACCAATGAAGACCCACAGCCAAAAATAAAGTAATAAAATTTTTAAAAATTAAAAAAATAATGAGAAGAAAGTACAGGAACTGTGGCACTAGGCAGCCGGGGGTCCTAACTCAGGCTGGAGGGCATATGGAGAATCTTGTGAAAGAAGCCCCACTTCACATATGAGGGTCTGCCTCCTGAATGTGCTATACTATATGGGTGGGTACAAGTGTGTACATACATGCACACGCATGCCCGTGTGCTGGTATATGACCATGCTCGTGTGTGCATGCAGAACACTGAACAAAAATCCTGTCGGAGACACTTGCAGTGAGGCCAGCTGCTAATCGCCTACTGTATACACAAGGCGGTGTGCTTCTCACATCACTCATGGCCAGCGAAGGGAAGGATGAGGGGTTTCGCAGCCCTAGCAATGCCTCGGTTCTGCCAAATGGATTGGAGACAAAGGTCAGAACTAGGGGGCTCAGTGGTAGAGAGATGCAGCCTGAGCCTTGTGCTGGAAGCAGGAGAGAAGAAGAAACTATTCACTGAGCACCTGCTCAGGGCTGGACAGCCAGGCCTCTTACCGGGGAGGCTGACAACCTGTTTATTAACTCAGTGATGTGGCCACATTACCCTAACTGGCTCCTCGCTCTCATTCATTCTCAATTCAAGTTTTGCTTTGTGGTGTCACATGAGTAAAACAGGCCCCTGATGAGGGACATGGGCAGAGATGAAAAAGTCAGAACGAACACATTCTTGGCCTGTTGTCAATGACTGAAAACCGGCAGTAATACTCAGTGTGGGTGAGGGTGTTGGGATGGGCAATTTCATACAGTTTTTCTGGGTGGCAAGTTTTGGCATTTAGGGATCAAAAGTTTCAAAAATGTTTATACCCTCAAGCTCTGTCATTCCAACTTCTAAGAATTATGTACAGGGCAAGGATATTCATCCTAACTTGATAGCAGTGGGAAACTAGAAACTACTTCAACAGCCACTAGTCTGGATCTGGTTAAATAAAATACGCACTTACTGAATTATGGTCTCAAAGCAGCTGATGATAGATTTTAAAATCAAATAAGAGTATGTTCAGTGTGATCCTAATTTTTATAAAGCTCTGTACATGGGCATGTATTATTCATATGAATATATAGGGGAAAAGGCTGAATGATTTTACTTATGTTAAAATAAAGAGGCAATATATTTCATATATGTAAACATATATGTAAAATCCCAGATGAGAGACACATTCCAAACTTGTGCCAAAGATTGTTTCTGGGGATGAAGGGGGCTTAGGAAGTGTAACTTTTACTCTATTTCTGTATTTTTTAGAGACAAAAGACCTACATACTCTATTTCTGTAGTCTGAGTTTTTTACAGTTAGAATGTATTGTCTTAAGGCAACACAGCTTGGTGGTTAAGTGTGAGCTGTGGAACCAGGCTGCCTGGGCTCTCTGCACCTTCCCAGCTGAGTGACCTTGGACAAATGACTTAACCTCCCTGTGCCTCAGTTTCTACAACTGTTAAGATGCAGATAAAAGCTCTCTAGGACTCAACCTCATAGGAAAGGTATGATAAGTCAACAAGTAAATGTACATAAAGTACCCAGAACAGTATGTGACCAGCACACAGTGAGTTCCTACAGGAAGGTTTGTTATTTAGTATTATTTAAAGCCTGCATTCTCCATGGGGTGAGCTCACCCACAAGGGGGGAAAATTGGCTCTTGGGGATGGTGTAAAATAATCTTAATTGTTACAAAGTTTGTGGCCCTCCATGGTACATAGATACTCAGCCTATCTGGTATTAAAGTTTTATGGAGTGGCGGGGTGGGGGAGCACTAGAAAAAGAACATCTAAAAAGAAAGAAGGATAGTGGGGAATAAAGGCTTGGGAGAGACACCACTGAATGTGTTACATTAAATTTCAAAACACTCAAATGATACAAGCCACAACGTTTATAGTTATTTTCTCTGGGTGTTGGGATCAGAATGGTTTTTATTTTCGTTTTCTCCTTGGGAGGGTAATAACTAGAAAACACAGAAATGTGTTGTTTTTCAAATAAGAAAACAAAATGAAGGCACTTGTTTTTTGGGTTTGCGGCAGGGTTTTGTGTCCAACGGTAGCTTCAGACCCTTTGCTGGTTCCTCCCACCCTCTGGAAACCAAGACCTCGAAGGTTCACTGTGGGGCATGGAGACCCAGCTCCCCAACGTGCAGCTGGTGGCTATTTATCTTGTTTCTGGCTTGTTGACCCACGTTATATTTAGCATGTTGTTCTTTCCCTTTCAAAAATAATGGAAAGAAGCTAATTTTGTGCTTAGAGGATTTGGGTCACATAGTTTCCAAGATGTCCTTAAAACAGAGCAGCCTTGGTGAGCAGCCTGAGGTCCCAGCTGGCCCAGACTCACCTTGGGACCCAGGAATTGGGTCCATCACAACTCAGGTTCGAGGCAGCCCTAAGAGATGAACGAATGATCCTGTATTTAGGTTTTCAAGAAAGCTGTGAACCAGTTAAGAGAGGCACCTACCTGTGGTTAGCTGGGGAGGCAGTTGACAACTCTTCATGCTAAAAATCTTGTGTTAAGGACCCACCTGTAAAAAACCAGAAAAGCAGCTTTCTAAGTACGCTGTGACCATGTCAAGTTGAGGTACTCATGCGGGAGGCATGTGTTTTCTTTGTTTTCTTTGCTTTTGGGGGAGAAGGCACATGCAAGAAAAGTTATATCAAAAGAAGCCAAGACTCTAACAAGAACAGGGCTGCAAAAGGATGATGACATGGCAGTCACACTGATGAAATCTTTCCATGGGTTTCTCCAACCTATACAAGTGCTCTGGAGAGTACAAGGAGAAACACTCCCCAGGTCACTTTATAGGGAATGTGCAATCTTGACCCCAAAAGCAACAAGGCAGGAAAGGAAAATGACAGGTGAAGCTGATCTGCCAGTGCAGAAACAAAAATCCTAAACAAAATATCAGCAAATGGAATCCAACCACATTTTTCAAAAAGGTTTATCCCAATAATGCATAGTTGATTCAACATTAGAAAATCGAATAATGTCATGTCCCAGGAGAAAAGATAAACCCTGACAGTAGCTGACTATGCAGTTATGGTCCACTGGAGTATGATGCAGCAGAGAAAAGGAATAAACCGCAGCTCCATGCACCAGCACAGACCATTCTGACAACATGTGAGGCTGAACAGGAAAGCATATTGCAGAAGAACACACGTAGCATGATTCTATTTATATGCAGTTCAAAACCAGGCAATGTATTGCTTTATCTCTGTAATTATTAGGAAGAAAGGCAAAATTATTAATTAAAATTGAGGACAACAGGTATCTCCCTGGAGGAGTGAGAAATGGTGTCGAGGAGGAATAGTGAAGGGTTGCCTGGGTGTTCATTAAATTATTCATTAAACATATATATATATACCTATATATACTCTTTTGATTGGCTGGAATATTTTACAGTAGGAGATTCTGAGAGTTGATACCTTTCCATTGTTCTTAGCATAAAATTCGAACTCCTTTGCTGTGGCCTTCAAATCCCACCAGATTGGACTGGGCTCTTGCCTCTTATCTCTTGACTCACCAACCCTCAGGGGGCTTCCTGTCTGTTTCTAGTCGCATTAAGCACATCCTGCTGCAGGGCCTTTGCACTTACTGTTCCCAATGCCTGAAACTCTTCTGTCTTTTTTTTTCTGGATTTGAGCATGATGTATTTATTTTTCTAGTCTTCCTTTTATAAACTTCCTCCCCCACCCTTTTTTAAAATCTCTTAAAAATTTTTTTTTATTGCAAGATATTTGTTTTATAATATTGTGCTGCTTTCTGCCATACATCAACATGAATCAGCCACAGGTATACATATGTCTCCTCCCTCTTGAACCTCCCTCCCATCTACCTGTCTTTTTTGTTTATCCATTTCCTTACCGCTTCTGTCTTTTAGCTCAAATGCCACCTCCTCAGCGAGGATTTCTTTGATCACACTACACTATCCTCTCCCTTACCCAGCTACTCTCAAGCCCCATGCTTTGGTACTTATGACATTCCTTCCTATGGATGGATGATGTTACCTCAGTCTACAACAGCCTTGCTTTGCTTTCCTATTGTCTCCCCACTGGAGTGTAAACGCCTTGACAGAAAAGTCCCATTCGCCTTGTTCATTTCTGTATACCCAGCACTCAGCACCTTGTGTCAAGACTGTAGCACAGTCTTGCTATTAACAGACTTAGTTATTAACTCTTAGTTAACAGGTGCTTAATAACTATTGTAGAATGAATGAACGACTATCTAGCAAGTTAAAAAGTTTAACTGATATCCTGTATCCATTAGGGAAAATGCCTAGTCCAAGGTTGGCATCGAGGGGGACAGGATTAGATAGAGCTAATTTTCAGGATATCCAAGTCTCATGTCCTTATGCAAATGATTTCCCAACAACACGGGAAAGTCACCCAGGCTAAATGCGACTTCCATTCTGACCCAAGACATTGACTCTGTCAGTATTTCCTGGTGGGGTTTGAGGTTTCACCTGGCCCCTGGTCTTCCTAGCAGGTAGGTGAGCACCCTGAGCTTTGCTCCTCCAACCTGGGCATCTGCTGTCTTTATTCCCACACACATCCTTGGCTAACCAGCTACAGCCAGGTCAAGGGATTTCTCTGGAGAGTTGAGGGGAAGAGAGGGCTGAGCCCCACCACGGCTCTAACATCTGAGTGCTCACCTGGCTGAGACCCAAGTTGTGGAGGGGGGTGGATACTTATCACCAGTTCACACTTAGGATCTCTTTCTATACAGACGCGGGCTTCCCTGGTGGCTCAGCTGGTAAAGAATCTGCCTGCAATGTGGGAGACCTGAGTTTGATCCCTAGTTTGGGAAGATCCCCTGGAGAAGGAAAATGCTACCCACTCCAGTATTCTGGCCTGGAGAATTCCATGGACTGTATAGTTCATGGGGTCGCAAAAAGCCGGACAGGACTGAGCGACTTTCACTTTCACTTTTCAGTATATAGACAGAGACTGTATGTGGTGGTGCTGTAGCTGCTAAGTCGTGTCTGACTCTTGTGAACCCGTGGACCTGCCAGACTCCTGCATCCATGGGATTTTCCCAGGCAAGAATACTGGAGTGGGTTGCCATTTTCCTTCTCCAGGGAATCTTCCTGACCTAGGGATTGAACCTGGGTCTCCTGATTGCAAGAGGTCTGCTGCATTCTTTACCAGCTGAGCCACCAGGGAAGCCCTAGAGACAGTATAGAGATAACAATTTAAATAAAATCGAACAACAGAAGACAGCACTGCTCTGGCTGAAACAGCACAGTGTCCCAAGTGTTGATGGGCAAGCCTTCCCTTGCCCCTCTCCCGCTGAATCCCAGCAATTCTCTGGAACACAGTTTAGAAACCTAGGCTGTGCTCTGGACCCTCATGTGGCCTCTGAGTTCTGTTCTCTGGCCCTGGAAGGCACAGTTCCAGAAGTGTCCAGCCCACCCGGGGGAGGAGATCTCAGCAGTCGGAGGTGTCTGGCAGCATAACCAGCCCCCATGACAAAGAGGCTCCTTGACCATTCTCCCTGCGCCCCAACCTCTCTCTGCCAAGCTGCATAATTGGGAAAGGGATCCCCGGCTCCATTCGCAGGGACCAGGCTGTGCTACATTTCCGTCACAAAGGAGGAATTCAGTGAGGCCCTTTCTGCCAAGTTTCAGCTCACAATCACTTTTGTCACCGAGCTCCAGTCCCCTGCCGTGGGGAGGGGGTGCGGGCTGGAAGAAAGGCTCTGAGCAACCTCTGCCGCAGCCCCGTCCCTCCTGGGAGTTTCAGGCCATCTCCCCTGAGGTCAGAGAGTGTCAGGTTCCTGTTCTTTTAGGACAGGTTCTTGTAGACTGTGCACTCGGGAAAAAATGAAGAGCACTGTGCAAATGAGTCATAAAGTCAGAGGAGCGGGGAGGGCTGCCTGAGCCAGAGAGCTGATAGGATAATGAAAAAGAAAGGGTACTGAGTGAATTGAGAGACAGAGTAAGGATAATAATAGGAACAGTTCAAGAAGGAGACAAGTACCCTTTCTAAAGGTATCCAAGCCTCAGAGGTGCCCTTCAAAGAGGATTAGCCCCAGGACCTCTGAGTCTCAGAGAGGTTAAGCATTTTGCCCTGGGCCACACAGCTGAAAGCTGCAGAGTCAAGATGCACAATCAAATCTGACTCTGAAGACCACTTCTTTCCCCTTATATAACATCAGTTCCCACAAGGCCTAGTCCCTGTGGGCCACTCCCAGCGAGGGGGGAGGGGGCGCACATAGGCCGGAAATGGGCGATGTACGGATGACCGCTGGAGATGCTTCATCACCAAAGCATCAGGGGTAACAAGTGTGCGTTTCTTTTAAACTGGCTTTTTAAAGAATCTAGCCCCAACAACTCATGGGTCCCTACTGTGCGCCTGGGGCTTTGGAGGATGCACAGATGGGTGAGACTACTTTCACAGTCCAGCAGAAAGACGGGTTACTCTTCTTCTTAGAAGGGAAGTCAGCACCAGGTGAGAGATGTTGAATGTCATGTGTTGAATGCCGACTCTGTGCTAGGCCCTCTGTTGAGATCTTTCCGTGCCCAATCATTTAATAGTTATTAGTTCCATTTACGGAGAAGGCAATGGCACCCGACTCCAGTACTCTTGCCTGGAAAATCCCATGGACGGAGGAGCCTGGAAGGCTGCAGTCCATGGGGTCGCCGAGGGTCAGACATGACTGACTTCATTTTCACTTTCCACTTTCATGCATTGGAGAAGGAAATGGCAACTCACTCCAGTGTTCTTGCCTGGAGAATCCCAGGGACGGGGCATCCTGGTGGGCTGCTATCTATGGGGTCGCACAGAGTCGGACACTACTGAAGTGACTCAGCAGCAGCAGCAGTTCCATTTAGGACAGTCAAGTTCAGAGAGGGAACATAACTGGTCAGACGCCACACAGCTAGTACAAGGCAGGAGTAGGTTATGTCTGATTCTAAAGCCCATGCTTTTCATCACTACCCAGCACTGCTAAAACAGGGCGTATCCAAAGAGCCTGTAGAAAGAGCAACCAATTCACTTTGAAGGGGGCTGGAAGGAGGAGGATAAAGCAGCAGCTCTGCAGGGCCTGGAGGCATCTGTAAACTTCACTGGGGCAAAGTCTGGGGACAGGAGGAGATAAAGTGTCCTGTGGGAAGGGCTGAGTCTGGAAAACTGCACAGAGATGGGGGAGGAGATGGGCTTTCCTGGTGGCTCAGATGGTAAAGAATCCACCTGCAATGCAGGAGACCGGAGTTCAATCCCTGGGTCAGGAAGATCCCCTAGGGAAGAGAATGGCTACTCACTCCCATATTCTTGCCTGGAGAATCCCATGGAGGAGGAGCTTGGCAGGCTACAGTTCATGGGGTCACAAAGAGTTGGTCATGAATGAGCAACAAAGCATACATATATATGGGAGCAGATATATATAAAGGGGAGCAGACACCTCCCAGGATGCACCACTTCTTGAAGAGAAAAGAGGCAGCTTCCCCTCACCCACATAAGACATCAGTAATTTTTATAAGGTCTGATGTCCTCAGTCTCGTTGCTAATCCACTAAGTGTTGCTGAAATTAAGGAAGACTAACTTACTCTGAAGACTCCGGGAGCCATAAACAGAAGGAGCAAGTTAACAAACCGGGTATCTTTTCTTCAGGACCTTGACTCAGTGTCAAGAAACTAAGTTTTTGTCTAAGTTTCTCAAGAAACTTAGAGAAACTAAGCAGGCAGCTGGAATGTGACCCTACTTACAGGGCTGGCACCAGGACCTGATATCCAGGGCTCCCGCCACACTCAATATTTCTCGGGAAATGTGACATCTCTGTGTGTTTCCCTGCCAGGATGGAGTCTGAGAGCTCTTGTCACCATCAAAGTGAGCCTGACTCTTTCTCCAGGCTCTGGGAATGCACCAACAATGGCCTCCTGCTCTGGCAAGCAGGGCTGAACACAGGCACTGACCACCCTACCTGGCCTCCCCGACTTCAGCCCCAGCCCACCATCAGCAACTATGAAATACCTGCTGCTGCTTCCTGGACACTGACTGCATGCCAGGCTCACACTAAGCGTTCTGCACAAGTGAGCTCATTTATCCTGCCCCATGACTAGACAAGGTGGTCCCCATCTTTGTCCACATCATCACTGAATACACTGAGGCACAGAGAGGTTGAGGAACTTGTCCCAGGCCTCACAGCTTACAGGTGGTGGCCCTGAGCCCAGCTGTTTGTTCAGGTCTTCCTCATCTGTGGGGTGATGGAAAAGCAGCCTTTCAGCCAAGCCCGATGAGCTCCTCTCAAGGCAGGGCAGCAGCTATTATTAAGGGCTGGGTCTATGGTCCCACCACTGAGGCTATCCTCTGGGCACGAGGAGCAAATGAAGTGAGACATCACAGCTGACCTTCTGGGGACCAGAAGTGCAGGCATCTGACGTGCAGCTCCGAGTCTGGGAAGGCGGGAGGACTAGGGGGATAGACGAGAGCCTGGAGCACATCTCACCTCACTGTCCCCCACCCCCAGCTGCCAGACAGGCTCGTGTGAACCTGGGCACAGTCTGGACACACTGTTTGTCCTTGAGTAGCAGGCTGTTTTGGACACCAGCTTGAGTCCTTTGGTTCTTCCTTCTCAAGAGTCATTTTGCAGCACATAGTAGAGGAGGGCAGAGGTGACAACTTCTAAAATCAGGGACTATGGACGGCGACTGCAAGGGTCAACTCCACCCTCCACATGGTGGGATTCCCAGAGTGGGTTCCGGGCCAAAGATGCATTTGCATCTCAGCTCTGCTACTGAATCATTACCTAGAAAGGTGAATTCTCACCCCTCTCCTCCTGTTGCCTCATCTGTCAGAGGGGACGGGTGGCTCAGAAGTAAGGTATCCCCTTGTAATGCAGGAACCTGCAATGCAGTATATGCAGTTTCGATCCCTGGGTCAGGAAGATCCCCTGAAGAAAGAATGGCAGCCCACTGCAGTATTCTTGCCTGGAAAATCCTATGGACAGAGGAGCCTGACGGGCCACAGTCCATGGGGTTGCAAGAGTCAGACACGACTTAGCGACCGAACTACCAACACCACCACCCCGCTGGGATCTACCTCCCTGGGCTGTTACAGTGGGAAAGACAAGGACTGGGATTCTCCCCCGAGCCTCCAGAAGCAACTAGCCCCTCTGACTTTAGCCCATGAACCTGACTGCAAGAGAATAAATCTGCGTTGTTTTCCATCCCCAAGTTTGAGGTGGTAGTTCCTTATAGCAGCCACAGGAAATGAATACAAGCAGCATTCGTGTTCTGTGGCACCTGCCAACACTCAGGCTGTTTACTTACCTAACAGTTGGTTTAATCAGGTACAGTTCCTTACTCTTGACCAAACCAATCACTTGGTGAATTTTGCACCCATTCCTTCTGGGACTGGGCTGGAGGGAGGCTGGGCATCCTGGCACTCTTTGACCTGGTTTACAGGTTAACCCACGATTCTGCTCGTGAGCCAAGTCAGCACCTGTTCTAACTTTGCTTGGACAGAAAGTGTGATAAAAGGCAAACACTCTCAGGCTTGTATCAGCAGGCTCTCCTGGTGGCTCAAAGCTAAAGTTCCTAAACTGTGAGGCCAAAGCAAGGCAGATGTTTATTTTATGTAGTCTTTCTATGAGGGGGTTTTAACAACCAAACAGAGGTGTGTGGAGGAGACAGACCTCTGAGGGCCGATGAATCCTGTAGATCCAAACCCTCCCTGTTCCCAGGCCTTTATCAGACTGGCTCTGATTCTGGAGATTAGGACACAGTTTGAGAAAGTTTATCCTGCCCATATCTGGACATTTTCTTTTTTAGCTACAGCAATGTTGCCTCCATAGAAGTGGTTCCCAAACCTTCTGCCAAGAGCCCTTTGGGAACACAGTTGAGCCGCCCAACCCCCTCCCTACTCCCTCCTCTCCACTTTCCACCAGTGATTCCCACTGGAAGCATTTTAGCCAGAGCTGCCATCTCCAGCTCCCTCTCTCTACCTGCTTCTGATTTTTTAGGAAATCACCTGACATATTCAATTCTTTCTCCAGCAGTTACATTTTGGAATTGTAGCAACACCCTTAAATATTTCCTAAGCACTTACCAAGTGCCCAGTAGCTCAGCTGGTAAGAATCTGCCTGCAATGAAGACGACCCTGGTTCAATTCCTGGGTCGGGAAGATCCCCTGGAGAAGGGATAGGCTGCTGCTGCTGCTGCTAAGTCACTTCAGTCGTGTCCGACTCTGTGCGACCCCATAGACGGCAGCCCACCAGGCTCCCCCATCCCTGGGATTCTCTAGGCAAGAACACTGGAGTGGGTTGCCATTTCCTTCTCCAATGCATGAAAATGAAAAGTGAAAGTGAAGTCGCTCAGTTGTGTCCGACTCTTTGCGACCCCACGGACTGCAGCCTATCAGGCTCCTCTGTCCATGGGATTTTCCAGGCAAGAGTACTGGAGTGGGCTACCACCCCACTATTCTTGGGCTTCCCTGGTGGCTCAGACAGTAAAGAATCCACTCGCAATGTGAGAGACCTGGGTTCAATCCCTGGGTTTGGAAGTTCCCCTGGAGGCGGGCATGGCAACCCAGTGCAGTACTGAAAGGTTGTTGCTGACCCAGGAAAAGATGCCGGGATTCTTGGCCTCCAGAAGAGAAGAATGTAATCCGGGGCCAGTGACGAGGCTTGATCGCTCAGAGGTTTTGTGGAATAAGGTTTTATTAAAATATAAAAGGGATAGAGAAAGCTTCTGACATAGACATCAGAAGGGGGCAGAAAGAGTACCCCCTTGCTAGTGTTAGCAATGGAGTTATATACCTTTTAATTAGTTATTACAGTGAATCAAAAGAATGTCTCAAGTTTGTGAAAATTTTACCAGACCTACTCCAGCAATTTACATTTTAGGATAACAAAATTAGAATTTAACAATAGAAAGATCCTCCAGACCCACTCCTGTAATATACATTCTAAGATATCAGAATTAGAAGGTTTTCAGGAAGGAGAAACTGTCCTCCAGCCAGATACATTGTTGTTGTATCATCCCTAGTACAGAGTTTAAACTGAGTTGTGTAATTGACTAAGACTAAGGAATGCAGCACTGACTCGATGGACGTGAGTCTCAGTGAACTCCGGGAGTTGGTGATGGACAGGGAGGCCTGGCATGCTGCGATTCATGGGGTCGCAAAGAGTCGGACACAACTGAGCCACTGATCTGATCTGAAGGAATGCAGAGGAAAAAAATGTTTGTCCTTTTCTCCTCCTTAAGAATTTCAGACCCCCAATCTCCATTTCAAGAGCCCCAGACCCCTTTCTCCTCCTTGGGGACCCTGAACTTCTTATCAATCTGCCTAGGAATCGACTCCTCAGTATTCTTGCCTGGAAAATCCCATGGACAGAGGAGCCTGGCAGGCTACAGTTCATGGGGTCGCAGAGTCAGATAGGACTGAGCGACCAGCATGCACACACACACCAAGCGCCAGACACTGTGCCGGCTGCTCTCCGTGCATTTATTACTACTATGATTAATTCCATGTTGGGCTTCCCTGGTGGCTCAGTGGTAAAGAATCAACCTGCAATGCAGGAGACGCAGTTTCGATCCCTGGGTTGGGAAGATCCCCTGGAGAAGGAAGTGGCAACCCACTCCAGCCTTCTTGCCTGAGAAATCCCATGGACAGAGGAGCCTGGCGGGCTACAGTCCATGGAGTCGCAAAAGAGTCAGACATGTCTTAGTGACTCAACAGCAACAACAAATTAATTTCGTGTAATATTTTATTTATAAAATTTAGAATATTTTACATTAATATTGATAATTTATCATTGCTATTTAATATAACTACATTTTAATTTATTATTTACTATCTTGCTTTTTCCCCCCAAACTCTAATGAGAAAGTATCTAGAATAATCTCCATTTCACAGATGAAGAAACTGAAGTTCAGAGAAGTTAAGGTACCTACTCTAAGACACACAGCGAATGGCACAGTAATGATTCAGACTGGTTATGTCTGACTCCAGAGCTAGCATGCCCCACTACCCATCGTCTCTCAGTCCCCACACTCCAACAGAGAGCCCCGTCCCTATACCCCATCCACCGGAAGCCCTGCCTAGGCCGACCTCAGCCTCTGCAGTCAGGAAGTAGAATTTCTTGTTTTCCTTCCTCTCATTTCCCCTCCATAAGAACTAACTTCCCCCGTGTGAGTCACTCAGTCCCCTGGAACCCTGATACTCATCTGGACAGACTGTAAATAATTGACACCGATGTTTAATCATAAAACTGGAATAGAGGTTAAAACAGGGCAGCCTGCAGGAGAGGGGAAGGACAAAAACTGCCTGGGGAAGGGGGCTTGCTTTGAGGGCCTTGACACCTCTTCCACGATGGGAGACAAAACAAGAACTACCCCTGGCCTAGAGCTTAGTACCTTCACGACATAGCTCATTCATGCTTTCCAATGTCTTCTCCCTGTGAGGGCTGGGCTGCTTCCCTGACTCTGCAGAGAGGTCAAGGCATAATCAGTGCAAGGGTCAGAGTGAGAGCCGTCTCTTTCTAGAGGTGATCAGAACAGACAGAATTAACCTCACGGGGTTGAGGAGTGACCGTCTCATTCATGTTAAGTGTACTATGCTGGGTACACAGTAAGTGTCAAGACATGGTGCAGAGAGGGAGGGATGACATTTGGATTTCCCCAGCCTGTTACTAGCCCACACTCACCGCCACCCACTCCCCCAGGCTTTTTATTTCTTTCTGGCTGTGCTGGGCCTTCATGGCTGAGCAGGCTTTCTCTAGTTGCTGTGAGCGGGGGCTACTCTTTGCTGCCGTGTGCAGGCTTCTCACTGGAGTGGCTTCTCTCATTGTGGAGCATGGGCTCTAGGGTACACGGGCTTCAGTAGGTGTGGCGCGTGCGCTCAGTAGTTGAGGCTTCAGGGCTCTAGAGCACAGGCTTCATAGTTGTGGCACACGGGCTTCGTTGCTTGGCGGCATGTGGGATCCTCCTGGATCAGGGATCGAACCTGTGTCTCCTGCATTTGGCAGGTGGATTCTTTACCACTGAGCCACCAGGAAAGCCCCTGCCCCGCCCCAGGTTTTAAAGTCTCCTAGGAACTGAAAAGATCATCCCAGGAACTGAAAAAGACTCATCTGCTTCTTCTGCAGTCAACAGGTGATCCTGCAGAGGCCCAGTCATCTACTGTAGAGGGCTCCTCATCTACAGAGAAGCCCCAGTGAAACTGCTGAGATGCAAAACGATTTCTTGGGGGCCTCAGAGTGTGCAGCTCAGCTGTCTTTCCTCTCTGCCCTCTGATCTGTAAGTGCCAATCAGGACCCAGCTCAGGGTGGGAAAAGGGGCCGGGCTTTTCAGGGATGCGCCAGACTCAGATGGCTGAGGTGAGATGTCACCCGTAGGGCATAGCTCACCTCTAAGCATAGGTCACCTCCTGAGAGCAGGTGACAACTCACCAGCCTGATACTCAGTAGGACGGTTTTGTTTTGCCTGCTCATGGCTCCCAATATCCACTCTTCCCTTCCTCCACTGTTAAGAAAACTCCCGATGGTCAGTTTCCCATGCTTTCCCAGAGTAAAGACAGCATTATCCGGCCTCTTGGCAGCTAGCTGTGCCATATGACCAAGGTCTGGCCAGTGGGTTATAACATCAGTGCCATGGCTCCTGCTGCTGGAATCGGAGCCCGTTTCTCTGTCCAGACAGGCAGCAGCATCTTGGAGATGAGGCCCCGAGCCAGTGTCAGCTGCTACTGAGGACCGGGGGAGGCATGCTCTGTGGGCACCTGTAATGGCTGTGACTGAGGAACCCCTGGGGCTTCCCCAGTGGCTCAGGTGGTAAAAGAATCTTTATGCAATGAGGCAGACCTGGGTTGGGAAGATTCCCCTGGAGAAGGGAATGGCTACCTACTCTAGTATCATTGCCTAGAGAATTCTATGGGCAGGGGAACCTGGCGGGCTACAGACCATGGGGTCTCAAAGAGTTGGGCATGACTGAGGCACTAACACATTCTATGGGGCTTCTCAGAGGCCTTTCCAGAGATTAAATCAGTGATGAAAAATATACCTGCATTTCAGATATGCTCATGAGATCATGGACGCCCAAGGATGGGGTGAGGAGGCTGCAGTAACACCCAGCAGGGGGCTCCCAGAGCAAGGTGAGATGCTGGGGACCAGTGACTGTTCATCACCTGACTGTCAACATAGTCTGAAAAGCTGATAAACACCTATGTGCTAACCCACCACACCCCAACCCTGAGAAGGGCTATTCATCTCCTGTTGCTGCTATAATAAATTACCATAAATATAGTGGCTTAAAAGCAACACAAATTCATTCTCTTACAGTTCTGGAGGTCAGAAGTCTAAAATCAAGGTGTCAGCAGGGTTTTTATTGCTTCTGGAGGGTTCAGGAGAGAATCTGTCCCTTGCCTGCTCAGCTTCTAGAGGCCGCCAGCATTCCTTGGCTCCTGGTCCCTCCTCCCATCTTCCAACCGTTGTCACATCTCTTTCTCACTCTGGCCGTCCTGCTTCCCACTCACAAGGATTCTTGTGACTACATCATGACCATCTGGATAAGGTGAATACGCAGAGGCCCTATAACCATATAAGGCAACACACTCACAGGCTCTGGAATTAGCAAGTGGACATCTTTAGGATCACTGTTCACTCATATTTTCATTATTCAGCATACCATAAGGGCACCTAGGCACTCTCCTATACAATTTCAGGGGTTCACTGGCCTTTCACCAATGCTTTGCCAGAAAAAGCATCCTGAGTCAGGTATCAGGAGCACCTGAATATAGACAAGGTGTGTCATTACAAATGGGGGGAGGTTTTACACGTTTTACAAGAAGGCCTTTTGATTCAGAAGCTTGCATCTTTCCATCATGATAAGAACAGCTAACATGCATTGAACGTTTACTCTGACCCTGGATTATCTCATTTAATCTTCCTAAACACGCTGCCATCATCCCTGCATTACAGATGCCCAGAGAGGTTACGTGATTTGCCCAAAGCCTCACGTTAATAAGTAGCAGAGCAAGGCTGTGAATCAGACAGTCTGAGTCCAGAGTCCCCCTAAAATCCTTCCTCTCACCTGCTCTCAAGCCATGCTCTAAAGAGTGAGTTTTTAAACGTCTACATGCTGCTTCCATGAATATAGCAGTCCTTTGTCCAACATCAGAATCAGAGATTTGATGGACAGTTGGGATGGGCGTGTCCAGGACGACTCAGTGACAGACGCAAGTCAGTGTCTTAAGTAACCTGCCTAGAAGCTAAGGGTCCAGGCTGACTGCTGACCCTGCACCCCTCCCCACCTTGCTCAGCCCCTGGGACTCAGGGCTCATGGGCAGCTTGAAGCCATGTCTCACGTGCAAGGATTCTGTCCCTCTCTGACCTGCCACAGCACCGTGTTAAGGGTTGTGACCCAACATCCACGCTCAGTCTCTTTCCTGGGTCCGGGGAACTGAACTGGACACTGTCACATATCATCTTTGTAACCCAAATCACCAGCATGCTCCATGGCTGCTCTCTCATTCCTCACTGTAAGAGGAGGGAAGAGGGCCGAGCGTGGTGGCCAATCAGAGAGTCTGGCTCTGGGGTTTCAGGGATTGCCCTGGTGGTCCAGTGGTTAAGACTCTGAGTTCCCAATGCAGGGGGCCCAGGTTTGATCCCTGGTCAGGGAACTAGATCCCACATGCTGCAATTAAGACTGAAAATTAATCCCAGGTGCCTCAACTAAGAGGCACCAAATTAAAAACAAAACAAAACTGGGTTTCAGAGATTCTGGCTCTGACCAGATCCAAACCTGGATCATCCACCCAGCAGCCTCACAGTGGGTGTCACAGTCTCCAGCACATCTGTGGGTGTTCCAGTCATGTCCCCTTTCCCCTTAGGCCAGGGGCTATGACATGTTGTCCCTGCCTCACAAGGGGCCTGGACACCACAGGGGTTTATTAAGTATCTGCCAGGTCTAGCCCTTTGACCACCCTGTAGGGTGTTTAGATCTGAGGATCAGCTAAGGAATCGTGACGCCATGCATTCTGGCACAAAACGTTATCCCTGAAGCAAAGGTAGGCAGAGCAGGTGAGGGTGATCAAGACTGCTGTCTGAGATGCACGGGCACACACTGCTGTATTTAAAATGGATAACCGACAAGGACCTTCTTACAGCACAGGGAACGCTGTTCAGTGTAATGTGGCAGCCTGGATGGGAGGGGAGTTTGGAGGAGAACAGATACACATAGATGTATGGCTGAGTCCCTTTGTTGTTCATCTGAAACTATCACAACATTGTTCATTGGCTACACCCCAATAGAAAATAAAGTGTTTTTTTTAAAACAAAACAAAATAAAAGATTGCTCCCAGAGTTGGGAGATACTTCTAGGCTGAACAAAAACAATGGCCATGCAGTCACAGAGACATTAATTTGCCGACAAAGGTCCGTCTAGTCAAAGTTAAGGTTTTTCCAGTAGTCATGCATGGATGTGAGAGTTGACTATAAAGAAAGCTGAGCACAGAAGAATTTATGCTTTTGAATTGTAGTGCCGGGGAAGACTCTTGAGAGTCCCTTGAACTGCAAGGAGATCAAACCAGTCAATCCTAAAGGAAATCAGTATTGAATGTTCATTGGAAGGACTGGTGCTGAAGCCAAAGCTCCAATACTTTGGCCACCAGATGTGAAGAACTGGCACATGGAAAAGACCCTGATGCTGGGAAAGACTGAAGGAAGGAGGAGAACGGGACGGCAGAGGATGAGATGGTTGGATGGTATTACTGACTTGATGGACATGAGTTTGAGCAACTTCCGGGAGCTGGTGATGGACAGGGAAGCCTGGTGTGCTGTAGTCCATGGGGTCGCAAAGAGTCGGATATGACTGAGTGACTGAACTGATGCAGTCACAAGAGTAACCACCACCACCAATAATTATAATGATGATAAAATAGCTGAGTGGCTCTGAAAGCTGGGCAGGGATGGAGGGATGGTGCTGCCCGGTGAGGGTGGGCCCTGAGGGGCAGGAGCAAGGCCTGTGGTCCCCCTCCAGCCACTGATTCTGCAAACACTAACTGCACACCCAGAGCCCACCCGGCAGTAGTCCAGGTGCATGGGGACACGGCAACAGGCATACCAGAGAAACCAGCCAGTGACAGGCATCGCACAGGGATGCCCTGTCTTTATAAAACTCCAGTATCAATTAGGAAAATCCTAAACAGGTAACATGAGTGGTGCCTATTATTCCAGAAGTCTCTACAGGGACCCTTCGAATAGTGATCCAGAGCCTGTTGCATTGGTCACTCCCAAAGAGGGTCATTGGAGGTCCAGAGGAAGGACCACACTGGACTGGGGGAACCAGGCTGCCCAGTAACACCTGCTGCTGCTGCTGCTAAGTCACTTTAGTCGTATCCAACTCTGTGTGACCCCGTAGACAGCAGCCCACCAGGCTCCCCCATCCCTGGGATCCTCCAGGCAATAACACTGGAATGGGTTGCCATTTCCTAGAGGGGTGCACAATGCTGAGTGTCCAACCCCCTTCTCCTGGCTCTAAGAATAGGTGTGACCAGGTCTGGCCAATCAGATCTTCCTATTTGCCAATGGGTGGGGCCTCAACCCAGATAGAACCAATAAGACTCAGATCTCCGCTGTTCAGGAACTACTGGTTGGGGGAGTCCTGTCCTCTCCTGAGGGGCCCTCCCCTGTCGGGTATGCTGGAAGGACAAGGTGTAGCTTCCTTGTTGGTGGCCATCTGGTCCTCCTAGGGGAGAGGTTGCTCAAGGAGGGGCCCAGCATGGAGGAAAGGAGACCTGTGACGCAGAGTGAGCAAGACTTGAACCCATGAATCCCTTCCTTATCTAGGACCGAGTACCACCCACTCCTCTTCTTCCTCCTTTTCAGTTTCCACTGCCCTTCCAGGGTGAGCCCTCATACCTCCCTACCAATGTTTCTGCTACATGAACCAATGCATACCCTTTTCACCTGATAAAAAAAATTTTTTTAAAATAAATACTGACTAAAAAATAAAATTAGCGAGTGGCCCCCAACCTTTCCGTTTTCCCAGGCAAGCTGGTGCTGACAGAGCCACCCACCCCTTGGCATCCCCCACCCACATCCCCCCAGACAGCAGTGTCAGGCCACAAGTGCGAGTTCTGGAGCTTGCAGGGAGAGACAAGGCCTGATTCCAGGGTTACTGGGTCTGTTTCCTTGGCTGGAATGTTTTGATGATGCTTGTCAGAGTCAGTCTCTAAGAGAGGCCTGTGACTGTGGGTGTGACCAAGGAAGGACACCATCACAGGGGTGAAAAGTTGACAAATCTGTCCCTGGGACACAGCCGTAGAACATGCTACCGGGTAGATACTGTCATAAATCACTGGGCTGGGAATGCCTCTAGGTAGTCAGCAGGAAATAGAGGGCAGGAAAACCAAGCCTGCCTTGAAAATGTCACTGCCAAGGTTATAAGGTCCATCTTGCAAACAGATAAACACACGGGAGAAAAGGAAGGAGGAAGGGAATGCACTGCGAGGCCATGTGGGGACAGGGAACAGGCCGCCATGCCCGAGGGGACACCATTTGTGCCCTGTGTGCCAGGCACACAGCACTGTGCTGGGCACTGAGATAGCCATCAGCAGCAAGAGGAGGCAAAAGAGAAGAAAAACTAGGAGAGCTGACACCCTGGGGAGGGAGACAGGAAGGAACAAAGAGGCATTAATAATCCAAAGGGAGAGAAGTGAGCAAAAATGACTGTGCACACCGTGAAAGCACAGGAAGAGAGAGACGAGAGAGGAGAGGCAGCAGAAATGTAGATCGGGTCCCCAGTGAAACAAGTGGCGGGGAGACTGCTGGGGGCTGAGGCAGGATGGGGAGCTGGGAGGTGGGCCGGGGGGAAGTTCTTTGGAAGGAAAGTTAGATCTGGTGCTGGGCCCCATGTTCCCACGAGGCAGCTGCTGCCTCTCTGGTCAAACAGCCAGGCCTCTGCTGTCCTGGCAACTGTCGCAGGGGCCGGCCCAGGGCGTGGTTTGTGTGCACAGACACGGTGACCGAGAGCCCTAGAGTGGGGTCGCCGGGACCCATGCCTGCCACCCTCCATTCATCACGCTGGTTGCCTGTGCACAAAGGGGACAGAAAGCAAGCTGGGTCCTGGGGTGGGGGTGGCCATGTTCCAGGAGGGCCCATCACCTCCCGCTTGGCCCAGGCCGACCTCACACCTCACCTGACAACTGGCCACAGAGGCTTCCTGCACAGTCTCCCTGCCGCCCAGCCTGCCCTCTCTCCATTGCTCTCAGGGGCTGGTTCCCAAAGGCAAATATGATCATATCACTGGCTGTCAAGAGCCTTCCATGGACCCCCATGGCCCTGCTCACAGCTCCCTGGCACCTGTCTGCTGCTCCCCTGCGGCCTGGGTGGTTTCCAGGCACAGTTTCACTGCATACCCGTCTCCCCGCCCCCCGCCCGACTCCATGACCCGATCTCTGCAGATGATGTTACTGGGCTGGGAGAGGCTCTGTGACCTCTGCGGTCTCCCCCACTGGCAAACCCACCATCTTCCCCATCAGCGTTGGAAACCCTGTTCATCCAGGACTAGGGCTCTCCCTCATCCCGGCCTGAGTTCCACCCTCTCCTCTGCTTCCTCCTTTTCGGCTTCCACTGCTGCCACTCCAGAGGCAGCTCTCACACTGGCCTGTGCCCACCTGGCTTCCTGTCCCAACCCCGCTTCCAATCAAATTCCTGGAATTGGCTGCTGCCATTTTGAGCTCCAGGAAACAGCCTTTTTTATTCTGTTTCTCGCCTGCTCAGAAGCTTCAGGGGCTCCCCAGTGCCAAAGAGTCTAAGCCAAACCCCTTAGCTTGGAGTTCAGGCTCCTCTCCACCTGAGGGATCTGGGAAAACAGGTATGGAGGATGCCCAGGGAGTCTTCTTAATGAGGCCCCTCCTCACTAAGGTTCCCATCTCTCTCACTAGCCAGTTGCTGTTCAGTTGCTCAGTCATGTCCAACTCTGTGACCCCATGGACCGCAGCACACCAGACGCCTCTGTCCTCCACTATCTCCCGGAGTTTACTCTAATTCATGCCCACTGAGTCGGTGATGCCATCCAACCATCTCATCCTCTGCTGCCCCTTCTCCTTTTGCCTTCCATCTTTCCCAGCATCAGTCTTTTCCAATGAGTCAGCTCTTCCCATCAGGTGGCCAAAGTACTGGAGCATCAGCTTCAGCAACAGTCCTTCCAATGAATATTCAGGTTAATTTCATTTAGGATTGACTGCTTTGACCTCCTTACTGTCCAAAAGACTCTCAAGAGTCTTCTCTAGCACCACACTTTGAAAGCATCAATTCTTCAGTGCTCAGCCTTCTTTATGGTTGAACTCTCACATCCAGGCTTTCCTCACAACTCAGTTGGTAAAGAATCTGCCTGCAATGCGGGAGATCTGGGTTCCATCCCTGGGTTGGGAAGATCCTCTGGAGAATGGAAAGGCTACCCACTCCAGTATTCGGGCCTGGAGAATTTCATGGACTATATAGTTAATGGGGTTGCAAAGAGATGGACACGACTGAGCGACTTTCACTTCACTTCTCACAGCCACATACGACTACTGGAAAGACCGCAGCTTTGACTATATGGATCTGTGTCAGCAAAGTGATGTCTCTGCTTTTTAATACACTGTCTAGGCGTGTCATCACTTTTCTTGCAAGGAGTCAGCCAGGCAGGGGCTCACGTCCTTTGGGGAGGGGGGCGGGAGAGGGCTGGGTGATGGAGACCACAGTGGATTCCAGGCGCGGGTGCCCCCTCTGCTGCCAGAGCTGGCCTCCGAGGTCCTCGCTTGGAGCCCTGCATGGGCGGGGATCATGCTTTCCACTTAGGGGCTCCTTGCAGCCTCGTAAAGGACAGGAGCTTGGTTATGGGAGGATGACCCCTGGGGGGAACACGCCATACCTGAGACTGCATTAAAACCGACCTCCCCAAAGTTGTGAGGCTCCTCAGTGGGTGTTGGAAAATGACAGCAAGCCCTGCCCTCAATTCAGCCAGTAAAGGGATTAAACCAGTACTTCCTAGACCTTGGGAGTTCACAGACCAGTAAAATCCCTCCTGCTCTTTCAAGAAGACTGCCATTGGTTTGCAACCTTTCTTTTCCACCTTTTAAGGGCACCGAAACCAAACAAATCTGAACAGAAAAACTCCTCTCCTTTGCTATGGCCATCCTTTAAAAGCAGAGAGGGACTTTCCTGGTGATCCAGCAGTAAAGAATCCACGCTCCTGATACTGGAGGCATGGGTATGAACCCTGGCTGGGGAGCTAATACCTTGCATGCCACATGGCACAGTCAAAAAAAAAAAAGGTAGGAGATAATTTTGGAGTATAGGACACACTCAAAAATAAATCTGATTTCAGGGAAATTTAATACACTGTTGTTCAGTCACTAAGTTTGTGTCCAACTCTTTGTAACCCCATGGACTGTGGCATGCCAGGCTCCTCTATCCTTCACTGTCTCCCAGAACTTGCTCAAATTCATGTCCATTGAGTTGGTGATGCCATCCAACCATTTCATCCCCTGCTGCCCCCTTCTCTTTTTGTCTTCAGTCTTTCCCAGCATTAGGGTCTTTTCCAACGAGTTGGCTCTTTGAATCAGGAGGCCAAAGCCATTGAAGCTTCAGCTTCAGCATCAGTTCTTCCAATAAATATTCAGGGTTGATTTCCTTTAGGACTGCCTAGTTCGATCTCTTTGTCAGAACTTCTCACTGTGGCCCATCCATCTTGGGTGGCCCTGCACCGCATGGCTCATAGCTTCACTGAGTTATGCAAGCCCCTTTGCCATGACAAGGCTGTGATCCATGAAGGGGACACTGTCCTTAGCTTTCCAAGTTTGCTAAACTACATCCCCTTTGTCAGCCACTGTAACCAACCTCACATACGGACATTTCCAAGAAAAAACATCAGGAACATAAGCTATCACTGTGCATTACAGTGGAAGCCTGAAATTAAAGTCCCAGTAAATGAAGCAGAGACTGATAAGAGGATTTTTCTATTTACAAAAAGTCCTGGGCCTCAGTTTTCCCATCTGTGAAATAAGAAGTTGGGTGGGACTAGATTATTTCAGCGTGTCATTCTGTGCTGAAATCCTGGACTTTATGAGTTAGTCCCAGTTAAAGAGGTTGCCTGCATTACAACGTGCAGTTTTCAGAGTGCTCTTTGGAGAAAAGAAAGAGTATCACAGTTTATAAAGGTATAGCCGCTAAGTCACTTCAGTCGTGTCCGACTCTGTGCGACCCCACAGACAGCAGCCCACCAGTCTCTGCTGTCCCTGGGATTCTCCAGGCAAGAACACTGGAGTGGGTTGCCATTTCCTTCTCCAATGCATGAAAGTGAAAAGTGAAAGTAAAGTTGCTCAGTCATGTCTGACTCTTAGCGACCCCATGGACTGAAGCCTACCAGGCTCCTCCTTCCATGGGATTTTCCAGGCAAGAGTACTGGAGTGGGTTGCCATTGCCTTCTCCTATAGAGGTATAAGGCTTTAGGAATTCCAGCTGAGCTATTTCAAATCCTAAAAGATGATGCTGTGAAAGTGCTGCACTCAATATGCCAGCAAATCTGGAAAACTCAGCAGTGGGCACAGGACTGGAAAAGGTCAGTTTTCATCCCAATCCCAAAGAAAGGCAATGCCAAAGAACGCTCAAACTACTGCACAATTGCACTCATCTCACACGCTAGCAAAGTAATGCTCAAAATTCTCCAAGCCAGGCTTCAACAATACGTGAACTGTGAACTTCCAGATGTCCAATCTGGTTTTAGAAAAGACAGAGGAACCAGAGATCAAATTGCCAACATCCGTTGGACCATAGAAAAGGCAAGAGAATTCCAGAAAAATATCTGTTTCTGCTTTATTGACTATGCCAAAGCCTTTGACTGTGTGGGTCACAACAAACTATGGAAAATTCTTCAAGAGATAGGAATCCCAGACCACATGACCTGCCTCCCGAGAAATCTGTATGGAGGTCAAGAAGCAACAGTTAGAATTGGACATGGGACAACAGACTGGTTCCAAATCAGGAAAGGAGTACATCAAGGCTGTATACTGTCACCCTGCTTATTTAACTTATATGCAGAGCACATCATGAGAAATGCTGGACTGGATGAAGCACAAGCTGGAATCAAGATTGCTGGGAGAAATATCAATAACCTCAGATATGCAAATGACACCACCCTTACGGCAGAAAGTAAAGAGGAACTAAAGAGCCTCTTGATGAAAGTGAAAGAGGAGAGTGAAAAAGTTGGCTTAAAACTCAACATTCAGAAAACTAAGATCATGGCATCTGGTCCCATCACTTCATGGCAAATAGATGGGGAAGCAGTGGAAACAGTGACAGACTTTATTTTGGAGGGCTCCAAAATCACTGCAGATGGTGACTGCAGCCATGAAATTAAAAGACGCTTGCTCCTTAGAGGAAAAGCCATGACCAACTTAGCAGATTAAAAAGCAGAGACATTACTTTGCCAACAAAGATCCGTGTAGTCAAAGCTATGGTTTTTCCAGTAGTCATGTATGGATGTGAGAGTTGGATTATAAAGAAAGCTGAGCACCAAAGAATTGATGCTTTTGAACTGTGGTGTTGGAGAAAACTGTTGAGAGTCCCTTGGGCAGCAAGGAGATCCAACCAGTCCATCCTAAAGGAAATCAGTCCTGAATATTCATTGGAAGGACTGATGCTGAAGCTGAAACTCCAATACTTTGGCCACCTGATTGAAGAACTGACTCACTGGAAAAAACCCTGATACTGGGAAAGATTGAAGGCGGGAGAAGGGAACGACAGAGGATGAGATGGTTGGATGGCATCACTGACTTAATGGACATGAGTTTGAGTAAACTGGGAGTTGGTGATGGACAGGGAGGCCTGGCGTGCTGCAGTCCACGGGGTTGCAGAGAGTTGGACACGATTGAGCGACTGAACTGACTGACTGACTAAGGCTTTCGTTCACTTCCCCACCCCTCCCCTGGCTGGTGTGACCTTCGGTGTGTGAGAACAGAATAGATTTAGCAAAACAAACAGACGCCATCCTCCGTGCCCATCTCAGCGCCCTTGGGTTCTAAGCATTTCCCCAGCATCCCTTCTGGGGTGAGACCATTTACAGGAACTCTGGGTACTGTGTATGCACAGAATACTGCCTGGGCAGTTGTGCAGCAAACTGGTACCAGTGGTTCTCTTTGGGGTGCGGGGCTGGGGTGAGAGAAGGGGGCTGTGCACGTCTGATTTTGTATGCCTTTACATTAGGGTTTCCCCCTCAGCACCATCGACATGTTGGATCCAATAATTCTTTGCCGGGGTGCTGTCCTGTGCATCGTAGGCTATTTAGCAGCATCTCTGGTCTCCACCCACTAGATAGCAGGAGCATCTTTTTAAAAAAATATTTATCTTTATTTATTTACTTGGCTGCACCAGGTCTTACTTGTGGCACGAGGGATCTTTAGTTGCAGCGTGCAGGCTTTTAAGTTGCGGCACGTGGTACGGGATCTAGTTCCTTGACCATGGATCGAACCCGACCCCCTGCTTTGGGAGCCTTAACTGCTGGACTGCCAAGGAAGTCCTGCAAAAAGCACCTGATCCCAGCTGGGACATTGCCAAATGTTCCTTGATTAGGGGTGGGGGGAGGGTGGCAGAACACCCTTGGCTGAGAACCACTGCTCTAGACTACTGATGTAAAATATTTAAAAATGAAGCACAGATGAATAATATTTATTAAGATTATTAAGGAAAAAAAGATTATTAAGGATATCTATACTCAACACTGAATATAGAATGAATATCTGTATTCATTCAAGTGTTGTCAGTCTACTTGTCCAAAGTACTCAAATAAACCTACTTCCTGCCTCTTCTGATGCAGCCTGAGAGTGACTGTATCACCTCCTGCCGGGTCTCCCTGCCACCCTGACTGCAGCAAGTCTTCTCCACACAGCAGCCAAAATGAGCTTCTGGAAGTGTCCTTCAGCCATGTCACTCTCCTGCCCGCCTTCCTACTGTCTTCGGGAATGAAATCCAAGCTCCCCACTGGCCTTCCGGGTGCTCTGCCACCTGGATCCTGGCTCCCTCTGTCTTGCGGTCCTGGCCACAGTGTGGTCCATGGACCGGCAGTCTTGGAGGCCCTGTAGTTGGTTAGCGAAGCTGAACCTCAGGTCCGTCTGGGCCCGCTGGAGCAGCACCTGCATGTCTACAGGTGGTGCAAGGTGCATCTCAAGTCTGTGAAGAGCTGCTCCAGGCTGCCCCTTGCCCCCACCCCATGTTCCAACCACCCTGCCCCTCAACCCTGGCTCCTTCTCATCTGTCACTTAAACATCGCTATCACCCCAAGGTGTTCAAAGTCGAATGTGTGCAAGTCGTCGCCCTACGTGATCCTGCCTCTTAGCTTCCTGCTGGTGTGGGAAATAGCTATGATGGCAACCTGAATTCACCTTGTTTGTTTAGGTTATGTTTTGCCTGACTTTTCCCTCCACCTGAACCATATCCCACACCCTAGAATAAGCTCCACGAGGCCAGACACAGGGCAGAGAGCACCAGGCACATAGAAGATGCTCTGTAAATATTTTTGGAATTAGTAATAGCCAGAAGTATTGTGCCCCTACTATGTGGCATTAACTTTTCTTCACATGGGTTATCTGGTTTATTTCTCCTGAAACTGATGAGGTGAAATAGGTATTATTTATGATAATCCCCACCTTGCAGATGAGGAAGCAGATGTACATGACACATGGTCTCATGGGTGGTAACAGGCAGCGTAGGGGTTCCACCTGGGGAATCTGACCCTGTGACTATACCTGCTACCACTGCACAATCCTGCCCTCTTATTCATAAATCAAACCACGTTTTACATGCACGAGAGGCGCTTGACATGGAGAAGAGTTTCCTTGAGTGCTTCTATAGAGAATTCTGCTTTTGGGGAATCCTAATCCCTTCATGTGCTTTTTGGGTAAATGACATCTTTGTATTCAGAATCCATGTAAGCAAGTTCTGTCTATCCATATGTTCCCAAAGACTGCTGCTATAAAACATTTTACTTCTAGACATGAGTCCAGAAACAAGCCCAACACAGAAGACCCAGTGGCCACACAAGCTAAGGAGTGGTGGCTATTTCTGTGCCCGCTGTCGTCTGGCACTCCTTTGCCCCTCACCACCACCTGGTAAGTAACTGATGTTCATCCCTGGAGATTAGTGTTTTTCTCAGGCCCTTTGCGGTGGCCTCTCCCTCACTCTAAGAAGCACCAACCAAGTTCCTTCTCACTTGGGGCTGGACCAGGCACCCCAGCATCACTGGGGGATGCTTATGACTTTGTTCATAAGTCAAGGCCATGTACCCCCAGCTCGCATGGTAAGCACAATCACTTGAATATCCTAAGGACAGTGCCAGGCTGCCTCTAGGAGTTATCTTCCTTAATTTAGTCCTCAGGACAAGCTTTTACACAGGTATCATGGGGTCTCACTTTTGCTAAGAATCTGAAGTTCAGAGAGGTGAAGTAATTAGCCCAAGGTCACACAGCCAGTTGGTGAGATATCCAGAACTTGAACAGTTCAACCCAGAGTGGCGCTGGCAAATCGATAATCCCTTTGGCTCATGCTTGTTGAGTCTGTACTATGTGCCAGGCACTGTGCTAAGACCTTGACAGCCTGATCTCACAGCAGCCCCAGGACGTGGGTGCCACAACTGTACCCATTTAATAGATGAGGAAACTGAGGCTCTGAGAGGCAGACTGGCTCCTCCTCAGGCCAGGAAGAGCACAGGGGTTAGAATTCAGAAGTGACACACCACGCTGTGTGGCCCCTCTGCTCTCAGCTTAGTGAGGTCACACATTTTTTAATATAAACCAGTCCTCTCGGAGTCTCGCGCAGGCATCAGGATGTTCCGGTTTGATGGTCTGCCTTTTATTTTGTTTTCAACCCAAAGGAAACAGAACAGCTTAAGAAACCCACACTGTGGTTCCCAGATGCAGGCAAAAAAAAAAAAAAATCCACAAAGTCAATGAACAAAAGGGTTGTCTGTTCACCTTGAGCTCAGTCCTGTCCAGCACCTGCTACCACCCAATCCCCCAATCTGAGAACCAGCGTCAGTGAGGCGAGAAGCCTGTCACCATCCATTTAGATGTGACGGTGACTGTCAGCCCTGAATCTCTTCCAGTGGAGTAAACATGATGGTTAGGACCCTGGGACAAGGCTGGGAACAAGGCTTTGAGTATTTAAAATGAGAGAATCCACGAGAGGGTTCAACCACAGAACCTCAGATTCCCTGCACGTGGCTCAAAAGGCTTTTGACTCCTCCTGTTGCCACAGGCCGCCCTGGAGAGATGTGCGTGCTCTCACAGGGGCGGTAAATAAAGCTGACAGGCTGACCATGTGCAGGGTGCCATTCTGGGTGACACACACAACTGACTCATTCCATCCTCACAGCAGCCTTTTAAGGCCAGGATTAGCACTCCCATTCTAGAGACGAGGAAACCGAGGCGGTTAAGCAGCCTGCCCAGCATTCCACAGCTGCTCGAGCCACGATGTGAACCCCCTTTCAGAACCAGTACACACAGCCTTCCTGAAGGAGGACACATCTCTTGTTTAACCAGTGATGGATTCTCATTCCAGGATGGGGGAGTGGGGATGCTTCTGCACCGATCCCCACAAGTCTGATGGCAGACTGACTTGAGCTCTCTAAGCCTCAGTTTTGGCTTTGTAAAATGGGCATACGAATAGCACCTATAACCACAGGTTATTATAAGCATTAAGTTAGGTAATAATAGTTGTAACAGTCAACATTTACTGTGCTGCCCTGCCCAAGGCACCATGAAGCACTGCCATCTTCTTCATTTCACAGATGAGGAGCAGAGAAGAGTTAAGTCACTTGCACAAAGACATAGGTAACTGTGGAGATGTGGGACCTAAGCCCACATCTGAGCTGAGGCACCTAAGAAACATCCTAAGAGCATCCTCTTACAAAATTCAACGAGTACACGAACAGTATAACACAACAGCTCCTCAACACACAGCCAAAGTCATGATTTTTCCCGCAGGCAGGGAGACAGAACCCAGAGAGGGCCTGTCTAGTTCTGCCTGCTGTCCAGCACCAGGCAGACGTCTGCAGCCCTGTGCAGGAGTCCTGCCCTCTTGCCCCCACATGGCAGACCCTGTGATGCCTGGCACACAGCCACGATCAGTCCGGCGACTGAGGGTGCTTTGTGCATGGCTTAGAGCAGGTCTTGCCAACTATCAGGAGTCTGTCCCAGGACCAGACTTTGACCCAAGTTAGGTTTATGCTTACAAACAGACCAACAGTAAAATGCTAAACATCTTCTAAGACTCAACTGTCCTGGCCGGAAGAGACTTCAGCAATGAGAGTCCAGGGTGCCCACCCAGGGCTGAGGCTGTCTGTGGCAGGTACCCCAGACCCCACCCAAGACTGCTGACTCTGAGTTGCCAGAGCCGGGGTGGAGGCATCTGCTCATTTACTTGATTACTTAAAGTGTAACTTGCATCTCGTAGATGGCATAGGTCTTAGTGTACAGTTTGATAAGTTTTAACAACATCTGTCCATGTAACTACCACTGGGATCAAGACACAAGCCATTCCCAGAAAGTTCCCTGTGTGCGCTTTCCTCCAGTCAACCCCTGGCCCAGGTAATCACTGATTTGCATTCTGTCACTACAGGTTAGTTCTGCCTGCATGAGAAATGTACATAAATGAACCAAGAGAGTGTGTGCTCTGTCTGCTGCTCTTGTTCATCCACAGTGTTGTCCCTGTCTGTAGTTCATTTGGTTCCTTTGTTTGGCTCAGAAGTCCATCGTGCGGTTGCTGTTGTTTAGTTGCTAAGTCGTGTCCAGCTTTTTTACGACCCCATGGACTGTAGCCGGCCAGGCTCCTCTGTCCATAGGATTTCCCAGGCAAGAGTCCTGGCAAGGGTTGCCATTTCCTTCTCCAGGGGATCTTTCTGACCCAGGGATTGAACCCGGGGCTCCTGCATTGCAGGCAGATTCTTTACTGTCTGAGCCACCAGGGAAGCTCAAAGTCATAAAAGGGGAATAATGAAAAGTGTGTCTGTCTACTGGAGCTGCCAGAGGAAGTCATGAGCTCAAGTGTGTAGGGCTTTTACCACCATCAGTTGGTACTGATGCAGCACTAGGACTTCATCTTGCTTCTGTCTTAGGTTCAGGGATGCAGTGGGCGGCTGCTGACAGCTGAGAACTACTCCCCAGCGCACAGAACGTGGGCACAGAACACAAGGCTGTCTTGTGCACCTGGCTGTTCCTTCCAAGTATTTTCTCCCTCCACTGGATCTCAGCTTGAATCCACCTTGTCCACAATGCTCCTAATAATCCATGTGCTTAGCTCTCTAGAGCTAAACAGTGAGGTCTCCTGAGAGTCAGGGGTTCTGCAACCCAGGGAGGGAGGGGAGCAAGCTACTTAACTGAGTCTCAGTTTACTCATCTGTGAAGTGGGCATCATCATAGAACAAGCCTTAGTGTATTGTCGTGGGACTTAAGTATCCACTCAGTTCAGTTCAGTTGCTCAGTCGTGTCCAATTCTTTGTGAACCCATAGACTGCAGCACACCAGGCTTCCCTGCCCACAACAGGAACAACTCCCAGAGCTTCCTCAAGCTCATGTCCATCAAGGGGGTGATGCCATCCAACCATCTCATCCTCTGTTGTCCCCTTCTCCTCCTGCCTTCAATCCTTCCCGGCATCAGGGTCTTTTCCAATGAGTCAGTTCCTCATATCTGGTGGCCAAAGTATCAGAGCCTCAGCTTCAGCATCAGTCCTTTCAATGAATATTCAGGACTGATTTCCTTTAGGATTGACTGGTTTGATCTCCTTCGAGAGTCTTCTCCAACAAAAGTTGGAGAAGTTCAAAAGTATCCACTACCTTCTGCCATTTTCCAGGCAACTTCACAATTCCATCTTTCCAAAGCTTTCTTTTTGAACAAAGAACTGTTCCAGGTGCCTTTTACAGTCTTCCAAGGAATTAAAATTTTTTTCCAGTAAGAGAATTTTGTAAAGACCACAATAAATGGAAATCCGAAAGTGCAATGTCTGGTGAATTTCAGTGTGATGAATCAGAACTTCCCAGTCAAGCTGTAAGTGTTCGCCTGGTTATCAAAGAAACATGTGGTTTTGCGTTATCCTGGTGGAGGATTATATGTTTTCTGTTGACTAATTCCAGATGCTTTTCATTAAGTTCTGCTTTCAGTTGGTCTAATTGGAAGCAGTACTTGTTTGAATTAAACATTTGGTTTCCTGGAAGGAGCTCATAATAGAGGACTCCCAGTCCCACCTATATACAAGATCATCTCCTCTGGAAGAAGACCGACCTTTGGTGTGGATGGGGGTTCATATCACTTACCCCTCGATCTCTTCCTTTCCACATTATTGTACAGTATCCACTTTTCATTGCCTGTCAAAATTCGTCTGAAAATGGAACATCTTTGGTACATTATTAATAAGTAGAGAACTGCATGTGGAAATATGGTCAAAAAGGGTTTTTTCATTTAACTTACGTGGAACTCAAACATCAAATTGATTAATATAACTAAGCTTGGTGCAAATGATTTTCAAGGCTTGCTTTGGACATTTTGAGTATTTCAGCTATTTCCTATGTGGTGTAACATTGATTGTTCTCAGTTAATGTCTCAATTTGATTGCCATCAACTTCATCTGGTCTATCCAACCATGGAACATCATCTAGTGAGAAATCGCCAACATGAAACTTCACAAACCACTTTTGACGTGTTCAATCCGTCACAGCAACTTCTCCATACATTGCACAAAAACTTTCTTTGCTTTTCAGTTTTGTTTTGACCTTTTCTGAAATAATAAAGCAAAGTATGCCAAAAATGTTGCTACCCCTGCCCATTTTCAATATTAAAACAACTAAGCAAACAGTCACCAGTTTTGATAAGTTTTTTTTTAATGCACGCTGACATGAGAGTGGTCACAATGCAATCTAACAATCGTTTCGAATGAAGTCAAAGACAACTAAACGCTGCTAGAGCCATGTTCCAGAAAAAAAGCAAACGAACCTTTTGGCCAACTCAGTAAGTACTCAATAAATGTTACCACAAACGCTGTCGTCTGGTGATAGTCCTCAGTAGCCTGTGGCACCTTCCATCCTGCCAGAGGCTAGAAGCTGCATGAAGACAGGGCCCTTGTCACACAAAACTACCCAGAATTGGTGTCCACAGCCTCAGGATGTTCTCCGGCTGCCCTGAACCAGGAGGAGGCCACTCACTGCTCCTCAGGACCCCTCCCGGGGGGCTGAGTCCCCAGCAGTGAAGGGAGTTTCTTCCGGATGTTGAGGGTGTGCCATGGCTCTAGGTGGCAGCCCCAGTGGGGGAGGAGGGAATTCATGAGGCCCAGACAGGATGAAGGGAACCAGGAAGGACCCTGTGTGCACCCCATGCGAGCCCCTTATTCCAGGAGAGGATGCTGGGGTCCCGGGGAATGAGGGTTGCCAGAAAACAACTATTTTAGTACTCTATGTGGGACCTGGGGAGGGAGCTGGGGACACCTCCTCCCAACCCATCAAGGCCAGTACTATCATCCCCATGGGACGGAGATCCCCGAAAGGAGGGCCCCTGGAGAGACTCCCCCCAAGGTACTGGACAGCCAGGGGCTGAGCCAGGATTTGAACCTGTGTCTCAAAGGCTGTAACACAGCAAGCATTCTTAGGTTTACCTCGTTGTTGTTTAGTCGCTAAGTCGTGTCCAACTCTTTTTGCAACCCCATGGACTGTAGCCCGCTAGGCTCCTCTGCCCGTGGGATTTCCCTGGCAAGAATACTGGATTGAGTTGCCATTTCCTTCTCCAGGGGATCTTCCCCACCCAGGGATCAAACTCACATTTTCTGTATTGGGAAGCGGATTCTTTACCACTGAGCCACCCAGGAAGCCTCCTTTGACTCCTGGTGCTGCTGCTAAATCACTTCAGTCATGTCCGACTCTGTGCGACCCCATAGACGGCAGCCCGCCAGGCTCCCCCGTCCCTGGGATTCTCCAGGCAAGAATGCTGGAGTGGGTTGCCATTTCCTTCTCCAATGCATGAAAATGAAAAGTGAAAGTGAAGTCGCTCAGTTGTGTCCGACCCTCAGTGACCCCATGGACTGAGGAGCCTGGAAGGCTGCAGTCCATGGGATTTTCCGGGCAAGAGTACTGAAGTGGGGTGCCATCGCCTTCTCCGCCTTTGACTCCTAACAGGGTGCAAATCATAAACAAACCTTCTTCCAAATCCAAAATAGAATGATCCCCTTATAGAAGGTCCCAGAGAGACCACTGTCATATCCATCACCAAATAACCACACTCACAGGCCCTCCCTCCAGTCTCTAACCAACAACCTGGGCAATCCAGCTATTTCCACAGAAAAACTCCTTTTGCCAACCTGAGTCCTCCTGTGTCATTTGACGTCCACAGCACTTCACCATCATCTTGAAAACGTTGGCCTCAGACTGGTATTTGAACCCATGTGGCCCGGACTTGAATCCAGCCAAAACCCATGATCTTTCAACTAGGATCACAGACCTGGTTTCAGGATCCAATGAAGCTCAATTCTTGATGTCTCCTTGCAGAAAGTATTCAGTGAGAGACAAAATGATAGGCAAGAAGTGGATTTATTTGGAGAGAAACACACTTCACAGACAAGAGTGTAGGCCGTCCCAGAGAGTGAGTGCAGCCTTGAAATGTGGTGTGGTCAGCTTTTATGTGCTGGGTAATTTCACAGGCTAATGAGTGGAAGGATTATTCCAACTGTTTGGGGGAAGGAGTGAAGATTTCCAGGAATTGGGCCACCACCCACTTTTTGGTCTTTGATGGTCTTAGAACTGTAATGGTGCCTCTGGGTGTGTGATTTAGTTGCTGATGTGTTATTATTGTTGTTCAGTCACTAAGTCGTGTTCCACTCTTGGTGACACCATGACTGTAACATGCTAGGATTCCCGGTCCTTCACCATCTCCTGGAGTTTGCTCAAACTCGTGTCTATTGAGTCTATGATGTCATCCAATCATCTCATCCTCTGTCATTCCCTTCACCTCCTGCCTTCAATCTTTTCCAGCATCAGGGTCTTTTCCAATAAGTTGGTCCTTTGCATGAGATAGCCAAAGTATTGGAGCTTCAGCATCAGTCCTTCCAATGAATATCTAGGGTTGATTTCTTTAGGATTGACCAATTTGATCTCCCTGCAGTACAAAGGACTCTCAAGAGTCTTCTCCAGCAGCACAGTTCCAAAGTATCAATTCTGAGGCACTCAGCCTTCTTTATGGTCCAAATTTCATATCTATACATGACTACTGGAAAAACCATAGCTTTGACTATACGGACCTTTGTAGGCAAAGTGATGTCTCTGCTTTTTAATATGCTGTCTAGATTTATCATAGCTTTTCTTCCAAGGAGCAAATGTCTTCTAATTTCATGGCAGCAGTCACCATCAGCAGTAATTCTGGAGCTCAAGAAAATAAAGTCTGTCATTGTTTCCATTGTTTTCCCATCTATTTGCCATGAAGTGATGGGACCAGATGCCATGATCTTAGCTTTCTGAATGTTGAGTTTTAAACCAGCTTTTTCACTCTCCTCTTTCACCTTCATCAACAGGCTCTTTAGTTCCTCTTCGCTTTCTGCCATTAGAGTGGTATCATCTGCATATATGAGGTGATTGATATTTCTCCTGGCAATCTTGATTCCAGGTTGTGATTCACCCAGCATTTCTTATGATGTACTCTGCATATAAGTTAAATAAGCAGGGTGACAATACATAACCTTGACTTATTCCTTTCTCAATTTTTGAACCAGTCCATTTTTCCATGTCCAGTTCTAACAGTTGCTTCTTGACCTGCATACAATTTCTCAGGAGGCAGGTCAGATGGTCCGGTATTCCCACCTCTTTAAGAATTTTCCACAGTTTGTTGTGACCCGCACAAAGGCTTTAGCGTAGTCAAAGAAGCAGAAGTTTTTTCTGGAATTCTTTTGCTTTTCTTATGATCTAACAGATGTTGGCAGTTTGATCTCTGGTTCTTATGCCTTTTCTAAATCCAGCTTGAACATCTGGAAGTTCTTAATTCACATACTGTTGAAGCCTAGCTTGGAGGATTTTGAGCATTACTTTGCTAGCATGTGAAAAGAGTGCAATTGCACAGTAGTTTGAACATTCTTTGTTTGGGATTGGTATAAGACTGGCCTTTTCCAGTCCTTCAGCAGTGGCTACTGCTGAGTTTTCCAAATTTGCTGGCATGCTAAGTGCAGCACTTTAACAGCACCATCTTTAGGATTTGAAATAGCTCAGCTGAAAATTCCATCACCTCCACCACCTTTGTTCACAGTAATGCGCCCTAAGGCCTACTTGACTTCATACTCCAGAATGTCTTGGTCTAGGTGAGTGACCACAATATCATGGTTATCTGGGTCATGAAGATTTTTTTGTACAGTTCTTCTGTGTATTCTTGCCACGTCTTCTTAATCTCTTCTGCTTCTGTGAGGTTCTTATTGTTTCTGCCCTTTATTGTGCCATCTTTGCATGAAATGTTCCCTCAGTATCTCTAATTTTCTTGAAGAGATGTCTAGTCTTTCCCATTCTGTTGTTTTCCTCTATTTCTCTGCATTGTTCACTTAAGAAGGCTTTCTTATTTCTCCCTGCTATTCTCTGGAACTCCGCATTTGGTTGGGTATAACCTTCCCTTTTTCCTTTGCTTTTCGCTTCTCTTCTTTCTCAGCTATTTGTAAGGCCTCCTCAGACAGCAGTGTTGCCTTTTCGCATTTCTTTTTCTTGGGGATGGTTTCGGTCACCATCTCCTGTGTAATGTTATGAACCTCTCATAGTTCTTCGAGCACTCCATCAGATCTAATCCCTTGAATCTATCTGTTGCTTCCACTGTATAATCTTAAGAGATTTGATTTAGGTCATACCTGAACGGCCAAGTGGTTTTCCCTGGGCTGTGCTTAGTCATTCAGTCGTGTCCGACTCTTTGCGACCCCATGGACTATAGTCTGCCAGGCTCCTCTGACTATGGGGATTCTCTAGGCAAGAATACTGGAGTGGGTTGCCATGCCCCCTTCCAGGGATCTTCCTGACCCAGGAACTGAACTAGGCCTGCACTGCACATGGATTCTTAACCAGCTGAGCTACCAGGGAAGCCCATTTTCTATACTTAAAGTCTGAATTTTGCAATAAGGTTTTCATGATCTGAGCCACAGTCAGCTCCTGGTCTTGCTTTTCCTGACTACATAGTGCTTCTCCATCTTTGGTTGCAGAGAATAGACTCTATCTGATTTTGATATTGACCATCTAGTGATGTCCACATGTAGACTTGTCTCTCATGTTGTTGGAAGAGGGTGTTTGCTATGACCAGTGCATTCTTTGGCTGAACTCTGTTAGCCTTCGCTTTGCTTCATTTTGGTCTCCAAGGTCAAATTTGCCTGTTACTCCAGGTATCTCTTGACTTCCTACTTTTGCATTCTAGTCCCCTGTGATGAAAAGGACATCTTTATTTGGTGTTAGTTCTAGAAGTCTTGTAGGTCTTCATGCTACTGCTAAGTCACTTCAGTCGTGTCCGACTCTGTGCGACCCCATAGATGGCAGTCCACTAGGCTCCTCTGTCCCTGGGATTCTCCAGGCAAGAATACTGGAGTGGGTTGCCATTTCCTTCTCCAGTGCATGAAAGTGAAAAGTGAACGTGAAGTTGCTCAGTCATGTCCAACTCTTAGCGACCCCATGGACTGCAGCCAACCAGACTCCTCCATCCATGGGATTTTCCAGGCAAGAGTACTGGAGTGGGGTGCCATTGCCTTCTCCGTGTAGGTCTTCATAGAACTGTTCAATTTCAGCTTCTTGTGGCACAGACTTGGATTACTATGATGTTGAATGGTTTGCCTTGGAAACAAATTGAGACTGCACCCAAGTATTGCATTTTTTACTCTTTTGTTGACTATGAAGTCTACTCCATTCCTTCTAAGAGATTCTTGCTCACAATAGTAGATATAATGGTTATCTGGATTACATTTGCCCATTCCTGTCCATTTCAGTTCACTGATTCTTAAAACGTCAATGTTCACTTAGCCATCTCCTGTTTGACCACATCCAATTTACCTTGATTCAATTCTTTTTTTTTTTTTGCAACCCCATGGACTGCAGCCTACCAGGCTCTTCCGTCCATGGGATTTTCCAGGCAAGACTACTGGGTGCCATTGCCTTCTCCTTGATTCCACTCTTTACAGCATTGGACTTTACTTTTACCACCAGACACATCCTCAACTGGGCATCGTTTCTGCTTTGGCTCAGCCTCTTCATTCCTTCTGGAATTTCTCAGCTCTTCCCCAGTAGCACATTGGACACCTACCAACCTGGGGGGCTCATCTTCCAGTGTCATATCTTTTCGCCTTTTCATGGAGAGAAACACACTTCACAGACAAGAGTGAGGGCTGTCCCAGAGAGTGAATGCAGCCTCAAAATGTGGTGAAGTTAGCTTCTATGGGTTGGGTAATTTCATAAGCTAATGAACGGGAGGATTATTCCAACTGTTTTGGGGAAGGGGGCAGAGATTTCCAGGAATTGGGCCACTGTTCACTTTTTGGTCTTTGATGGTTGGTCTTAGAACTGTCATGGTGCCTCTGGGTATGTCATTTAGCTTGCTGATGCGTTACGGTGAGTGTATCCTGAGGAGTTGACTTGTCTGCCATCATGGACCCATTCAATTCTAATCAGTTTATGCTGCATCCTCGGCCTATGTCATTCTTTCAAAGGTTGTACCCTGACTGCTTCCCTCCTGTTTCAGTCCTTCCCCACAGACTTCACCTCCAGACTTCCTAATTATAGTGTGAAAGGCCACCATTCTCCCAGTGACTTGGGCTGGAAATTTCAGTGTCCTTGAGCCTTCTCTCCCCTCCTCACCCCATTCCCAACCCACACACATACCCAGGTCTCAAACTGGCTACCTGGGGGGTTGGAGGGGGCTATATCTGCCCCACCGATATGTCTTATTTGGCCCGTGAAGTTTTATTTATTTTATATATTATAGAGTAGCTGTCAATATTGAGAACATGGTGATCTCATAAAACTTGAAAACCTGGCAACCCTGGGCCTGATTTGCACATGTAACAGGCAGCTGGTGCTGAGTTGCAACTGTCTCCTATGCAAGAGGCCTGCCTTGTGCTTTGCCGCAATCCCCACCACTCCCTGCCGCCTTATCTCTGGCCTGACACTCTCAAGGCCCGCTGTTATATCCTTTCAGACAAGTGTATTTGTAGCCGCTGCCCACTTCCACATTCCGTTGGTCCCCAAACTTGTTTCTTTTTTCTTCTCAAAGCCTCTCTTTGCAGTGATTCTTCCTGCCCCACCCACCTCCCCCTCCTATTTCTCAAGGCTGGTTGATTACTAAAACCCTGCTTCTCTAAGGCTTTCTCAGCCTATAAGTGCAGCCACACAGCCCTCCAGCCATTGTGTAGGTCAAAACATCAAAGGAGTCCCTCACAGCCTACAGGACAAAGTCCAAACTCCTGGGAGGGTGTGGACTGCCCCATGCTTTCTCAACCTTACTCCCGGTGTTCCTGAATGAACGAGCCTTGGGTGCAGGGCTCTGTACCAGGCACCAGTGGTACCAGCATGGATTAAAAACCTGCTCTCTAGCAGGAGCAAGATCGGTGCAACGTCAGGGACACATCCAAGGGAGACAGTCCTGATGTCGGCCTTCAGGTCACATGGGTCTGTCTCCCAGCCTCTGCACACTGAGACTCTGGGCCTTGGCTTCCTCCCCTCCCTCCAGCTAACCAGGAAGGCCATGCCTCTTTCCCACATCCAGCTGATTCCCTCCCCTACAGCCAGCAGGAAGCAGCTCTCCTCTGAGCCATTGATGGCAGGCACTGGTCTCAGCCAAATGCAACTGGCCACTCACACATGTCTTGAGGAAGTCATTTTCACCCCTACTTTCTGTCTTTTTTTGTTCAGTTGAGTTCAGTTCAGTCACTCAGTAAAGGGGGAACATGGTGCTTCAGGCAAGGTGATGTAGGAAGATCTCTCAGAAACAGGGACATTTCAGCTGAGACTGTTATGGCGGCAACCCAGCACGATGGGGAGTCCTGGGGAGCCCTGAATGACTTGGTGGATCTTAAGTCGGCCACCCAACACATTAGGTCCTGACCTACTAAGTTTCTTAAGCTGGTGAGATGTGGGGTTGTTTGCACAGTAGCTGGCATACTCCGACCTCAGTTTCCCCATGTTGTAGAACTATTATGAGGATCAAGGAGTTAGGGGTTAGTACATACAAAATGCTTACAAGAGTGTCTGGCGCAATTGCTACAAACATTTAAACTAATATTAGAAATACCTTGTAAGGTCAGACCTTCTGGCCAGTCAGCCTGCCAACCCAAAATGGGGGTGATGTAAAACTTGGTTACCCTCCCTACCATCCTCCACCCCACAACTCCATCAAGGATATTGACCCCATGAAGGATATTTCCCCAAACATTTGGGACTTTCATGACCCGCTGGATATGGCTCTGCCTCCCAGGAATTGTCCTAAACTCATTTTGAATTATTTTTCAGCCTGAAACTCTCTGTTAGGAAGCAAGTTGTCTTGCTCCTGTCCGTGAGAATTTCCCAGTGGACAACTTTATTCCAGTTCTGAGTAACTGGGCAAGAGCATACAAGTGTTCTAAAGCCTCAGACATTAACTTCCCCACATGCGATGAGTTAGCAGTAACACCCAGGGCTGAAGAACTCCACTAATTTCATCCCTGGTGGCTCAGCCAGGCACACTTCCCTGTTCAACCTATGGCTCCATCAGCTTCCAATCACAAAGTTAATCATCAATGATCCATAAATTCAGAACTTGTATCCCCCATTATTTTCTGTTTATCTGTAAAAGGTTGTTTCTCTTATACCACTGGCCATGCTTCTCCCCACTCCCCTATTTTGGTACACAGACCCCTTTAAAAAATCTTATGGAAGCTACTGACCTTCCACAAAAAATGCAGAGATGGAAGATCTGACAGGAAATCTCAGGTGGTTAGTGGGTCCTTAACCCTCTTCTGAGGATCATGATATGAGTTATTAGAAGTCTAACATTATCCAACAATTTCAAAATGATCCAGACAACTATAATGTTTTATTGTTTGATTTCCAGGAGAATATCCAAAAACTGCCTTTATAAGCATCATTATATGCATAGAAAATTTCTGGAACCATATATAAGAAATTATGAACCATGGTTTTTTTTGGGAAAAGGGATCAGGGGTCTGGGATGAGAGGGAGATTTACATTTTTTCATTGGCTATGGTTCTATACTGTTCAATTTTTTTTATCATGTATAAAAGTATTTTCTAATTAATTGCTAATTAAAAAGTTAGTAAAAAGTTATTTAAGTTAGGAACTATATACATAAGCCATCGTTACTTCCTCTTTTGTGACACAGGGAAGGGGGAAGTGGTCAGCAGGGAAAAGTCAACTTACTTCCTGGCAGAGTTGAATCCATATCAGTTGGGGGAAAATGCAAAATATCGGTCAAGGAGAAATGGCAAATTGTTTCTACTGGGTATTCAACCAGGTCATTGATGTTCCACGTTGCAGAGGAGGGTGCTATTAATATTTCATTAGGTGTCAGCAGATTTGATGTCTGCTGAGGCCCCACTTCCTGGCTTGTGGATGGCAGCCTTCTCACTGTGTCCTCATATGGCCTTTCCAGGAGATCTCTCTCTTTCTCTTCATGTAAGGGCACTAATCCCAGGAAGACAGTCTCACTCATGGCCTAATCAAAACCTAATCATCTCCCATAAGCCCTGTTTTCTAATACCATCACATTGGGGGTTAAGGCTTCAACATGTGAATTTTGGGGGAACACAGACATTCAGCCTCGAATAGACAGCCTTCATACTGACAGATGAGTGAGCTGCTGTGGTTCCCGCCTAACTCCTATCTCAGCTTCCTAAGCCTCCCGCACAATTGCACTCATCTCGCACACTAGCAAAGTAATGCTCAAAATTCTCCAACCCAGGCCTCAACAGTATGTGAACCATGAACTTCCAGATGTTCAAGCTGGTTTTAGAAAAGGCAGAGGAACCAGAGATCAAATTGCCAACATCTGCTGGATCATCGAAAAAGCGAGAGAGTTCCAGAAAAACATCTATTTCTGCTTTATTGACTACACCAAAGCCTTTGACTGTGTGGATCACAACAAACCGTGGAAAATTCTGAAAGAGATGGGAATACCACACCACCTTACCTGCCTCTTGAGAAATCTGTATGCAGGTCAAGAAGCAACAAGTAGAACTGGACATGGAACAACAGACTGGTTCCAAATTGGGAAAGGAGTACGTTAAGGCTGTATATTGTCACCCTGCTTATTTAACTTATATGCAGAATACATCATGCAAAATGCCAGGCTGGATGAAGCACAAGCTGGAATCAAGATTCCGGGAGAAATATTAATAACCTCAGATATGCAGATGATACCACACTTATGGCAGAAAGCGAAGAAGAACTAAAGAGGTTATTGATGAAAGTGAAAGAGGAGAGTGAAAAAGCTGGCTTAAAACTCAACATTAAAAAAACTAAGATCATGGCATCTGGTCCTATCACTTCATGGCAAGTAGATGGGGAAAGAATGGAAACAGTGAGAGACTTCAGTCATGTATGGATGTGAGAATTGGATTATAAAGAAAGCTGAGTGCCAAAGAATTGATGCTTTGAACTGTGGTGTTGGAGAAGACTCTTGAGAGTCCCTTGGATTGCAAGGAAATCAAACCAGTAAATCCTAAAGGAAATCAGTCCTGAATATTCACTGGAAGGATTAATGCTGAAGCTGAAACTTCAATACTTTGGCCACCTGATGTGGAGAACTGACTCATTGAAAAAGACCCTGATGCTGGGAAAGATTGAAGGCAGGAGGAGATGGTTGGATGGCATTACCAACTTGATGGACATGAGTTTGAGCAAGCTCTGGGAGTTAGTGATGGACAAGGAAGGCTGGCATGCTTCAGTCCATGGGGTCACAAAGAGTTGGACACAACTGAGTGGCTGAACCGAACTAAACTGAAGCCTAGGAAAGGAGACCCAGACGTTCAAAGTTAAAAACAGGAAAAGAATCACCTGGAATAATGGCTAATATTTGCAAATCCTCCTTGTGGCTCAGCTGGTAAAGAACCTGCCTACAATGTGGGAGACCTAGGTTGGATCCCTGGGTTGGGAAGATCCCCTGGAGAAGGGAAAGGCTACCCACTCCAGTATTCTGGCCTGGAGAATCCCACGGACTGTATAGTCCATTGGGTCACAAAGAGTCAGATATGACTGAGCGACTTTCACTTTCACTTTCTATGGCTCACAAAGTACTTTACCTAGGAGTGACCTTCAGGGGATCTGCAAAAACCCTATAAGACCTGTAAAAGTAAAATATTTTCTCTTGTCATAAAACACTGCTTGTTTATTAAACAAAAATGAATAAATCTAGATTAGCACAAAGAAAATTAAAATCATCCATTGAGTAATGGATGTTATTCTGTTAATTACTGATACTATCTATGATGGTGCTGGACTTTGAGTTATTTGCAAATAGACTTATTTCTTTTACAAAAATGAGATCTTAATGCAATATGCTTTTGTGACCTTGAAAATTTTTTTGATATATAATGAACAATTTTTGCACATCTTCAGTATTCATCTAAACTGTAATTTTTTGTGGCTGAGGACTATTCCAGGACATGGCAGACCCCTAATTTATTTAACCAATTCTCTACTGCCAGACATACAGTTGGTTTCTAATTTTATTGTTATTATTAAAAAAAAAATAACTGTTGAAACTAACTTCTTATACAATCATGTTTCCTCTAGATAAATTCCTGGTATTGAAACTGCTATGTATCTTCAAGCTTTGATATGTGTTTTCAGAATGTCCTCCAATTTATATTCCCTCATCAGCTCCTGAAAGCACCGCCTCCCCATATTAGCATTCCCTTTTTAGTTTAAAATTTTTTAATTTTAAAAACATGTAAAAATTTCACATGTGAAAGATGGCATTGTGTTAGTTAGCAATTTTCTTTCTTTTTCAAAAAAAATTTTGGCTGTGCTGGGTTTTCGCTGCAGTGAGTGGGCGTCTCTAGTTGTGGCGCACAGGCTTAGTTGCCCTGTGGCATATGAGATTTTAGTTCCCCAACCAGGGATGGAACCTGCATACCCTGTATTGGAAGGTAGATTCTTAATCACTGGGCCACCAGGGAAGTCCCAGCCTTTTCTTAATATGATGAGGTTGAATGTGTTTTTTTCTTTTTCCTCCTATGTGCTTATGGGCAATGGCAATTCTTCTTTATTCCATTTCTTGACTAGGGCATTTAGCCTTTCCTTATGTTGGATGTGCTCAGCCACTCAGTCGTGTCCAACTCTTTGAGGCCTATTGGCTGGTGGCCCATCAGGCTCCTATGTCCATGGAATTTTCCAGGCAAGACTACTAGAGTGGGTTGCCATTTGCTACTCCTGGGGATCTTTCTGACCCAGGGATCGAACCTGCATCTCCTGCATTTCAGGTGGATGCTTTATCACTGAGCCACCGGGGAAGCCCTGAGTCTCTTCTTTCTGAGTAGAAAAGATCCTGTCTGTGTCCAGAAAACAGCCTCTTGTCTGGTTGTGTTGCAAATATTGCTGTAGTTTAATATTTACTGTATCAAAGTTTTTTAATTTTAGGAGCCAAATCTATCAATCACTTTCTAGAATTCCTTTTATAATTTGAACTTTCACTACAATGCTTTAAAAGCCTTTTCCTAAAAGGGGCCTGAGTAACTTTATAGTGGAGAAATCTTGTATGCATCACTTTGACCAAATGATCATGGTTAACATTTCCCAGAAGTCATGCTGATACCATGGAAATCCTGACATGATGTCATGAGAACACTTCACCTCTGCAGGAATCTTTCTGCAAACCTCAAACCCCAGTCTAATCACAAAAAAATATCAGACAAATCCAAAGTGAGAGACATCCTACAAAGCACTGATCAGCACTCCTCAAAGCTTTTAAGGTCATGAAATTTAAGGAAAGACTGAGAAATGGTCACAGATCAGTACAGATGAAGGGGATGTGAGAACTGAGTACAAGGTGGTATCATGGATAAGATCCCGATGCAGAAATATGACAGTGGGGACACTGGTGAGATCCAAATAAAGTCTGTCATTTAGTCAGTAGCAACGTGAATTTCTTAGTCTTGAAATGTGCACTTGGGTTATGTACAATGCCCCCCACCTGCTAGATTTTCTTTTAGCTTTGACTGGGACAGAGAGCAGTCCAGGCAAAAAAGCCACCGAAGTCTGGGCTATGGGCGGCTGTGGAGGAGGAAAGTGAGTTAGGCAGTGGTTCCTGGTTCCTTCTGACCAAAGCACTGGGGCTGTGGAGTCTTCAGAGCTTGGACAGTGAAGGGGCCTAGCCCAGACTTGATCTTGCAGACAGTAAAGTGAAAGTGAAAGTGTTAGTCGCTCAGTCTCTTCTCACTCTCCAAGACCCTATGGACAGTAGCCCACCAGGCTCCTCTGTCCATGGGATTCTTCAGGCAAAAATACTGGAGTGGGTAACCATTTCCTCCTCCAGAGGATTTTCCCAACCCAGGGATCGAAACCAGGTCTCCTGCATTGCAGATGGATTCTTTACCATCTGAGCCAACAGGGAAGACCAGACAGTAGCAAAGTGGCAAAGATTTTAGTTCCCTGCCTGGTGTGATTATTGGTTTATTTCATTTGTCTGTTTCCTAACTTACTGACCCCTCTCCCCTACCCCCCCAATAAAGTGTAAGCTCCAGGAGAGCAGGGAGTGAGTCTCACTTATGGAACACTTCACCCCAAAACCCTGAACACGTGGCTGGTAGAGAAAACTCAGTGAATACTGGTTGAATGAAAGAAATCAAGTAAATGGTTTTCCCCACCCCTCCCCATTCACTAGATGTGAATTTAGTGCCAGCCCATGTGAATTATGCCATAACTGTTTTATGCCACGAGCCTTTGCACAGGCTGTGCCTCCACCAGGCACAGTCACTGACCTTCTGTTCCCCCTCTAGGCTTCGGCTTAGACTTGGTCTTTTCTGAAAATCGTTCCTTGACTCTCCCAGTGGGTTAAACTACCTCCTTTAAGCTCTTGGGTTTCCTCGTCACTGGATAGCTGTATTGTCATGGTGACTCCTGGAAGACTGGCCTACCTATGGGGGCAGAGCTGGCCTCTTTGGTTTTCCACCAGCTCTGTGATCAAGACACAGCACTCAGTTCAGTTCAGTTCAGTCGCTCAGTCGTGTCCGACTTTTTTCGACCCCATGGACTGCAGCACGCCAGGCCTCCCTGTCCATCACCAACTCCTGGAATTTACTCAAACTCACGTCCATTGAGTTGATGATGCCATCCAACCATCTCATCCTCTGTCGTCTCCTTCTCCTCCCACTTTTAACCTTTCCCTGCATCAGGGTCTTTTCAAATGAGTCAGTTCTTCACGTCAGGTAGCCAAAGTATTGGGGTTTCAGTTTCAGCATCAGTCCTTCCAATGAATATTCAGGACTGATTTCCTGTCGGATGGACTGGTTGGATCTCCTTGCAGTCCCAGGCACTCTCAAGAGTCTTCTCCAACACCACAGGTCTAAAGCATCAATTCTTCAGTGCTCAGGCTTTCTTTATAGTCCAACTCTCACATCCATACATGACTACTGGAAAAACCATAGCTTTGAGAAGACACAGTACTAACAGTACATTTATTTACATGACAGGCTGTGGCAGCCAAAGACAACTTCCTCCCCACCCTCCACAGTATAATTTGCATCTGTCAGTGTTTGAAAACAATCACCCAAGGACAACTCCCACACATATCTCTACCCAGCACACTGCAGCTAATGAAGCTGAATATTTGGAGTTGAGGTGTGTTTTGTTTTTTTATCATATTCCCCCCATTCCCAAGTTTCAAGAAACCATGCCCACACCCTAACCAACACAAGCCCGGCTGTGCGGGGGGAAAACGTGGACCAAGAGTAAGGTAAGTAAACTCTGTCTCTTCCAGACCAGCTGTGAAAAAGAAAAAGTGGCAAAGACACAAAATCCACCAAGCATTAGAGCCACGTGGTTCTAGGTCTTGAATAGAAGAAAGAGTAGAACCTTCTGGAGACATCCAGAACAATACATCACATAAGTTGTTTAGTTGCTAAGTTGTATCCTCTTTTGTGACCCCATGGACAATAGCCCACCAGGTACCTCTGTTCATGGGATTTCCCAGGCAAGAATACTGGAGTGGGGTAATGGTGAACTCCTCCAAAAGGACTTATGCCAGCATGCCATGCCTCCCAGGACTGCCACAGTCAGTGTCCCTGACCCCAGGGCACCCCATGACCACCCCTGTTGACCCACGCCTTTAAAAAGAATCTGCTGCTAAGTCGCTTCAGTCGTGTCCGACTCTGTGCGACCCCATAGACGGCAGCCCACCAGGCTCCCCCATCCCTGGGATTCTCTAGGCAAGAACACTGGAGTGGGTTGCCATTTCCTTCTCCAATGCATGAAAGTGAAAAGTGAAAGTGAAGTCGCTCAGTCGTGTCGGACTCTGTGCGACCCCATGGACTGCAGCCTACCAGGCTCCTCCATCCATGCGACTTTCCAGGCAAGAGTACTGGAGTGGGGTGCCAAAGGACCTCACTCACTCAGTGAATTCTCATCCTGGTTCTGCCAAGATTTGCTGGGTGACCTTGGGCCCACTGCCTATAGGATGTTCCCATTAGGGAAGCTCTGGGGACATCAAAAAAAGAAATGCCAAAAGGCTTAATGAATCCTTGTTGTTTAGTCACTAAGTTGTGTCTGACTCTGCAATCCCACAGACTGCAGCACGCCAAGCTTCCCTGTCTTCACTATCTCCCAGAGGTTACCCAAATTCATGTCTGGTAATGCTATCTAACCAACCCTGTGATGTGTTTTAAATGCTGGCATTGAACAGGTGCCTGTTTTGTGCACTGTGACAATTTAAGCTAGACCGTTGGCCTGACAGTTACAGGCTTTATGATAAACATGAGTTCCTAGTGAACATACCAGTGTGGCTCAGAGGAGACTCAGGCTGCAGGGCCAACCTGTGTCTTCAGCCAGGAGCTCTGACTTCACTGACTTTCGCACCTCATCTGGAGACCCTTGTCAAGTGAGCCTGAGAGCCCACCTGCCCCGCAAAGGCCACTCTGTTTTCTGGCCTCAGTTTCTTCTTCTAAGAATCGAGGCAGCTTGAACAGCAGCAATTTTCTTTATTTAAAGTTGCAGAATCTCTTTAAAGAGATTTTTGCACCGTGACATCTGGAATATTTGTAAGCACGGTTTCTTTCCAGCTGGCCCTCCATAAACCCCTGAGTTGCTTCTGGGACCCGTCTAAGGAATCCCAAGTTTTCCAGGATCACAGAATAAAAACTGGTGAGCCAGAGCAGTGCTGCCCAAGGCTCTTACCCCGCTGCCTAGCTGCCTACGAATAACTGAGATGAAAGTTTCACTGAAGAATACTTCTCAGGGCAGGAGATGCATTGCTTACTAGTTTACTTTCTTCTATTTCACTTCAAAAGAGACAGTGGAAAACCGTTTCACTGATTTTCAAACCCACGGATAAGTCGCTGCCCATAGTCTTTAAGCATAGCCTAAGGAACTTCTGAGATAGTATTGATGATCTCCAGTATTGAGGTCCAGAGAAGGCGATGGCACCCCACTCCAGTACTCTTGCCTGGAAAATCCCATGGACGGAGGAGCCTGATGGGCTACAGTCCATGGGGTGGCGAAGAGTCGGACATGACTGGGCGACTTCACTTTCACTTTTCACTTTCATGCATTGGAGAAGGAAATGGCAACCCACTCCAGTGTTCTTGCCTGGAGAATCCCAGGGACGGGGGAGCCTGGTGGGCTGCCGTCTATGGGGTCGCACAGAGTCGGACACGACTGAAGCGACTTAGCAGCAGCAGTATTGAGATCACTTCTAGTATTGGCATTAGTAAAGCTCTTAGACTTCCCTGGTGGCTAAGTGGTAAAGTGTCAGTGCAGGAGATGTGGGTTCGATCCCTGGATTGGTAAAATTCTGAGGAGTAGGAAATGGCAACCCATTCCAGTATTCTTGCCTGGAAAATTCCATGAACAGAGGACCTTGGTGGGCTACAGTCTGTGGGGTCACAAAGAATCAGATATGACTGAACAACTGAGCATGTACGCAGGCGCAGTAAAGCTGTACTCCTATTAGAGGATGAGAGATGCCAGGAAATCCTGTCCGCAGGGTGGAGTGCCAGACCTTATCACCTGAGTTGGTGGTAACGCATTTTCTGCACATCTTTGCCACTGAAATACCTACTCTCCAAGACGCAGGGCCTGGAGACAAGCAAACCAAATACTGACTTTTCTAGGGACCCGCACTTGCCACCCTGGTGCCTAGTCCTGGGAAAATCTGGGGAAGGGGTGATGACAACAGGGTGGGAGCTAGGTTGAAACCAACACAGCAAAGGATTGGAAGAAACAAAGCTCTCTCCCTCCCTCCTATAATCTGTGGATCACATCCACCCTACTCCACCCTGATAACTGATGTCCTCCATTTTTAAGAGGCTTGCTGACAATCAATGTTTGCTTTAGATCTGGTAAACATGACCCTTTCCCCAACACCCACGGTGATGCAGAGAAATGGCCCCTGGAAGTCCTACAGTGGTGAGTAATTTGCATGGGGTTACAAAATTTGGGCTCAGTGGTAAAGAATGTGCCTGCAATGCAGGCAATGCAGGAGACATGGGTTCGATCCCTGGGTTGGGAAGATCCCCTAGAGGAAGGCATAGCAACCTACTCCGGTATTCTTGCCTAGAGAATCCCATGGACAGAAGACTCTGGCAGGCTACAGTCCTTAGTGTAGCAAAGAGTTGGCCACAACTCAGCAACTGAGCATGCATGTGTGCATAGGATTCAGGGTACTGGAGTGTTCTGTCAGAGCCAACTCAAAATTCTGGCCTCCTAAGTACCTTCCAGCCATCAGATAGTAGGACCACATGAGACTGGCAGGTTAGAACCAGTGTGAAAAAGTTGTCACAAGGAAAGTACACATTAGAATTATGAGTTGAAAAACTAGAGTATGAAATAGCAGAGCAAGCAAGCTAAAAAAAAGTCTGAATAAGACACCACGGTATGGACAGTGGGTGTCAGCACCTCGTGATATATTCCTTCCAAGTTTTCTACAATAAGCATGTACTTCCTTTGTAATCTGGGGGCAAAAATAACTTTAAGAGCCTGTCTCTCCAGGGGCACATGATAAAGTATGGTTCAGGGAGCAGCAAGTTTAATCACTAGCTTAGTCCCTGGTGTGAATGTCAGTTTGAAGAGATAGGTCCTGAAAATGTCAAGATACATGTATTCCTTGTTTTGGGGGGGCCTTAGCATTTACTCCTTCTGGACACGTGACTGTGGTCTCCCCCTAAATTCCTGGCAGTGTGGAATATACAGAGAGAGGGGTTCTTGGAGGGGGTGTGTGCTCTGATTTCTTTTTTTTTCCTTCAAGAACCATCCTTAAAATCATTCAAGACAAAATCAGGAAACTTGAGTTCTTGCCCTAGCTCTGATCTCAGGCCTGTCTCTTCCTTTCCTTGGGCCTCAATTTCCCCATTTGTAAGTTCCCTTTTGGCTCTAATATTCTAAGAGCTAAAGGAAGCAGCACTCAGATTTAAGGGTTGCTAAGCCTGATGAATCTAGGGCAAGAGAGAATAAGGGAACTTTCGGCTGCTCAGCCTGAGTAAACAACTGACACAGGGCTTGGGGCCGAGAGGAGGGAGGAGTTGAGAATCAGCCCAAGGCTCTCAGCAAACCCCCCACCCCCAGAGCATGGCCTCTGGTCAGTGTCTTAGGGCTGTCTCCAAAGGGTAGGGCAGTCTGGCCTGGAGCAGGCAAAGCCAAACAAGTGACCCGTTTATTTGTGGAGCCGGAGCTCCCAGCAAGGGCGGCCGGCGCACCAAAGGCTCAATCCAGAAGGGAGGAAAAAGCATCGCAAGGCTAAACAGGGCCACCTGTCCAAACTGGGGAGGAGCGAGACAGATGTTGAGACATCCTCCTCCCTGGACTAACCCAGGGCCTGGAACAAGCCTTTGACCTGACTGTGGCCAATCTCCTGGGTGACAGGTTCCACTGCTGACTCCCTGTGTGCCCTTGGGTGAGTTCCTTCCCCTCTCCTCAAATGAGAGGACACACCCAGGTCCTCCTGTGGCGGGTGAAAGACCGTGCATGGTCCACTTCCGAGTAAAGGAGACTTAGTATCAGAAGAAGGATACTCTTATAGCTGTCAACTAGAAAAATAACTCTAAGATTCAGAGCAGACAACAAAAGTGAAAGCAAAAGCCAGCGGCCAGAAGCGGACCCTTCACCTCGTCCCCAGTCAGAAGGCATCTGAAGTTCCGGAACTTCCCCAGCACTTAGGGAGAAGTCTTCTCAGTGCCTCAAATGAAAAGCCCAGAGTCAAAGGTCCTGGAGCTCCAATCTTCTCCAGCCCCAGGGCTCGGAGGGCTTTACTACCAGCCCCACAGAAGGAGGGAAGAACGTTTACCAGAACCATGACTCAGGAGTCCCCCAAAGGGGCAGGCTGTCCAGTGTAAATGCCAACAGCAGATGGCCTGCTGGCTCGGCTTTCAGCATTGCCATTCCTTGCACAGACACAGAAACTCCTGGGCCCCATGACTTCTAGAGATGGAGAGCTGGAAAGCCACAACTGGACCAGCCTGGACCCTGCCAAGATCCCACCACCTCACTCTGGCAGGAGACAGGCTGGTAGTCTGAGCTTCACCCTACATCCACAAATCTCACCCTTGAGCGTGATCACATGTTAAGAGCACATGTTAATCTCTGCCTCCTGTATGGGGCTCCAGGTCATTCCCTCTGCCCCCCACCAACCTGCAGGCCAGCCTCCTTCCTCTCTCCTATCAACCTTCTCCAAACTCCCACCTAACTCCTACGCAACTAGGTTTATCTTCCGAACGCATCAACAGGACCGAATCGCTCTTCTGCTTAAAGAACTTGAACGGAATTTGCATCTTTCTTTGTCTTTCTTGTCCAGTGATGTATGCTGAGTACCCAGGACACTGCTTGGCACACACAGGCATGCAGTCGACATCTGTGGTTCCAAGATGTCTACTGAATAAAGTCCCACCTGTGATGACCTGGCCCTGCCTCTCCAGTCCAGTTCATCCCAGATCCTCCACTCCCTTTGCTTCCCCCCATCTTCCCATAAACCTGCCATGACCTGAGCACCTCCTAGTATATCCCGTGCACCTTCATACCTTCATGCCTTTGCTGGTGCTGTTCCATCTGCCCAGACACCCTTCCTATCCCGTCCCTCCAGGAGACTCCACTTCACTATTTAATATCCCAACATTCTTTTCTTAGCAGCATCTCCTGGCATGCCTCGCCACAGTACTTGCCATGTGCTAGGCATGAATGTCCCACACCCTAGGTTTTCATTCCCATTATACAGGTAAAGAAACTGAGGCTCACAGAGGCTGTGACAGCCCACTGTGGGTCACACAGCCAGGAAATGGTGGGGTCTGACTATATTGCCACCTCTTTAATGCACTTGCCATTTACTATTCACTAGACTGGGAGCTCTCTGAGGCCCCTTGGCCTTGTACCCTCGGGACAGGCCTGGGCCTTTGTCATGCTCAAGAGGCCCTAACCATTGAAACACTCAGTTCAGGACACCTAAGGAACAGATCACAGTCAGCCCCCTCCCCTTCTTCTGTCTTCCGTGTTTTCTCCCGGTCTGGGCGGTACTTCTGGCAAGTTGGGAAGAGACACATTTGGAGGGAAAGGGGCTCCCTGCCAACTGCATTTGGCCCCATCGATCTAGGTCAAGATCCCCGTGTGACGTCTGCAAAGTGCGAAGGCCTTTCACAGTCCCAGAGCCGACTAGGAAAGCCATTCTCAAGTGATCCCTTCAAAACGAAAGCCAGAAGCCAGCAATCTCAGACGCCAATCCCTCTCCTGCGGCCCAACAGGCTGGCTCCGATCCCGCCCACCGCGCTCTGGCCACGCCTCGGGTCCGCGCTTCTGGACCACCGGCAAAGACAGGAGGGACCCGACCCGGGACCACACAGGCTTCTCTGGGCGCAGCACAGGTGCCCGGGGCCTCTACCCACCTGGAAAGTCCCGGGCGGGACCGGGGAAACCGCAGGGACGTGCAGGTTTCCTGCACCCTCGTCCTTCGGCTAGGAAAGCTTTCTATATGAAAGTGACTATCCTTGTTAATCAGACCCGGCGTTCGGGTCTTCATTTGTAGATGAAGAAACCTGGTTACACCTACTCTGCTCACACCCCATTCGTCACCCTTTGCCTCTAGTACCTAAAACACACACTCACGAACCTAAATCCTTTAAAAGTCTCCATTTCCAAAAAGGATTAAGGGATGGGGGAAAGGGCCTCGTTCGGGCAGCGCCAGAGTAGTTTCCTGGGACCTAGTGAGAAGTTCCGCCCTAAGAACCGGGGGAAGATGCCTCTTTGGCTACGGGTTCGGAACTGACAGGCGGATGGCACCTGTCCCCCCCACCCCCAACAGGGAGCCCGGAGGCCGGCTCTCTCCTCTCAGCCGAAGCCAGCTGGCCCCAGCGCGATGCTCGGGAGCTGGGTGTTCCAGAGAATGAGAGTACGGAGTTCCTCTGCCGCAGACCCTGGGCAGGAAGCTCTAAGACGATCCTACAGACAGACCCGGACAGCCGTCGACTGCCTCCGGGGCCCCGTGGGGAACAGTCCCTCCGCCGGGCGCGGCGGGGCGGAAGGCGCAGACTCACCGGGGCGGCGGCGGTTCCAGCTTGGTCTCCGTCGGGCGGCCGGGGGCTGGGGGCTCCAGGACCCCGGCCCCCTCCCCTAGGCTGCCTCCTTAGGGTGCCGCGATCCCGGGGCTGGGGGATCAGGGGAGGCTCGGTCGAAGGAGCACGGTGGCGGAGAGCGAGCCGCCAGCTCGGACTGGGATGGGGACGCAGGAAGCGCGGCCCCTTGAGCGCCGGCGTGCGGGAGGGAGGGACCGAGAGAGGCGGAGGGCGGTGCCCGCCCCGAGTGGCCTCCGGCCCCGGGAGGCCCCGCCCACCAGTCGACCTTCCCCCTCGGCCCTCGGGGCCACCTGGAGCCCCAGGGCACCGAGCCCCAGCTGCGAAGAGAAGACACCCACTCCCCGGAACTGCTGGCGGAGTGCGGGCCGGGGGCGTTGGATCGCAAGAAGTTGGCTAACCCGGGATGGGGGGGAGAGAGCAGCCTGCCCCTGCCCCCCGGGGCAGCTTTCGGGTGGCGCCGGGTGGGAAGGGCGTGTTGGCCGGGAGTCCGGGTTTTAAGTGTTAAGGAGACCAGAGAGTCCCTACCAGACCCAGTGAGAGTGCAGAGGTTCAGCTCCGCCGGGCCGCCCGCCGCGCCTTTCCAGGTGGGGCGCTCACCTGGCGAGCCGGTGCGCCGGCCTCCCCGCCTCCTCTCCTCCTCCGCCCCGTCCTGGGGAGGCTGCCCTTCCCTCTTCACCCTCAGGCAGGGTCTGGGCGCTGGGCCCCTCCCGCACCTCCCAGGGCTGGTCCCTGCAAGGTGACTGATGGGCGGAGGTAGTAAAGGAGGAAGCGAGTTTTTGAAAAGCGAGTCATCTCGGGCCCTCGACCTGCCCCCATCCCCTACCCCGGGTCCCCTGAGCGCCCTCCGGGTCGCACTCTTGAGCCTTGGTCGGGGTGGAGCCCATTCCAGGAGCCTGCGCCCGTGCCCGGGATGGGGACGCCCTGGCTCGTGCCTTCCCAGCTGGCGTCTTGTCTCCAGCTTTGCTGAGAACTTGCGCATGGAAGCTCTGGTTGGTGTCCTGCCGACCAGGTGGCAGGCGGGTGGACCTCCTCTGCTTAGATCTTCAGAGCTGCTGCCCGAGGCCTGGTTCTGGGCAGGGTGAACCACAGCTCGGAGGGCACCTCTGCCCCCTACCTGGAGGTGCGCCCTAGACCTGCGCTTCTGGGACCCAGCCCGATTCTAAACACGCAGGTAGCCATCCTCCTCCTCCTTCAATCTTAGACTGTTTTGCTTTGAAGTTCAAATCCTGAGAAAAGCTGATAGGCCAGGTGTCAGAGAATCTAGCTGAGGACAGAAGGCGCCTCCTACTGGGAATCTGCCCTGTCCAGGATGGAAAACAGATACCCTGGTGGAAATTGCAATCAGGTTCACTTTCAAACTGCCAGCTTCATAGGTACACATGATTCTCATGTGTGTATACCTACAGAGTGGTTACACGTGGGTATTTTTTTCCCATTGCTGCTTCTTCACATGCATGTGTGTGTGTGTTAGTCCTTTAGTCGTGTCCGACTCTTTGCAACCCCAGGGACCGTAGCCCACCCGGCTCCTCTGTCCATGGAATTCTCCAGGCAAGAATGCTGGAGTGGGTTGCAGTTCCCTTCTCCAGGTCTTAACATGGATGATAATAGTTCGATAGGACCTTAGTGTCTACGAAGAGGTCAGTCTGGGGCTGTCTTGTGATTTTAAGGAGGGAAAGGCATTTAGGGAAACAGTAATTAGTCTCCCTAAGTATATCAATAACTGGTATTCTTCATTTCCTTACTGTGGACCAAGAACCCAGTTACCACCCACTTCCCTTGCACCATCTTATTTAATCCTTAAAACAACCCTGCAGATGCTTACTTTATAGAACAGAAAGCTGAAGCTTAAGGGGATGAGGTCATCTGCCCAAAGTCACACTTTAGGCAAATGAGGAGTATCGGGAGCTTGACCCAAATTCGTCCCCTCCAGAACCTCTTCTCTCCCTACTATAGAAAAATCCCCCATCATGCTCTGGGCCCTAAGACAAGTTCCCCTGCGTCTCCAATCTGTCACTCAGGAAGAAGACACCATTGTCACACTCTGCATAGTGATGTAATTCTTTACAAGTCAGTCTCCTCTTCCGAGGACAGGGACTGCTGTGCTCCCAACAGTCTTTGCTTGACTCCCTGCAGGTGCTTAATAAATATTTACTGGATGAGTGAAAACTCCAAATAATATTATTTTAGCAAATGGGGAGAACATATGTGGAGAAGGGACCTGTACAACAGGCTCCCAGTTGAAAGCTGTGTGTATCCATTGCAGAGTTTAGACAATGAATTTGGGAACCTTCCAGGCTCCAAAGAAGTGATGGGAAACAGTCACATAGTCCTCAGATAAGACCAGGGATCTGGTTTTCATTTCACTCTGCAAGGCTAACTTTGGAAAGGCCTGGGCTCAGGGTGATCATTTCAGACAGCTGCTTTAGCTCCTACCCAGAGGCAAATGGCCTCAGTACTTTTCCATGCCAGGATCAGACTCTGGGTCCGCCCTGCTCTACTGCACACCCAACTGGGCAGGTCTTATTTATCTGAGAATATCATCTTCAGAGTGTTCCTTTTAGTCAGGCTCAGCCTGGTTAATCTAGGGAGAGGCTGGAGAAACTCTCAAAGCTGAACCACAGGCAAAAGCCAGAAGCTGGCAAAGGAAGCGTATTTCTCCTTGCCACCCTCCCCTCCAGGCATTTTCCCTCTAGGTGGTGAGTGTCTCTGAATCTTCCCAGGTTCTCTGTATCCCACTGAGGAGCCTGACAATGGAACCACCACCGTATCCCCCTGTCAGCTGACAAGGGCCTGAGAAATGTCTTTGGGGAAAGAGCCAGAAAAATAAATCTCAAAAGGTGGAGTTTCTGTTACTGTTACCATAATAGGCAGAGGGGACGATGACAGCAGTTACACCATCTACTGAGCCCTATGTTTTAAGTGCTCTACAAGCACTGTGTTATTCAATCGCTACAACAGCCTTAGAAGGAGAATTCTATTACTCCTGTTTTTTCAGGTATGGCTAAGACTCAGAGAAGTTATGTACCTGGATCCATTAGCAAGTAGTTGAGCCAAGAATTGAACCAAGGTATGTATTTGCTCTTAACCACTATGCTAAGAACCCTGTGTGGCAGGCAGAGTAATGACTGCCCAAAGATGTTATAGCCTGATCTCCAGAACTGTGAATATGTTACCTTACATGGCAAAAGAGACCTCGCATATGTGATTGAGTTAAGGATCCTGAGATGGGGAGACTGTCCTGAATTATCCTGGTGGACCTCACGCGATCACAAGGGTTATTTGTTTATTTATGGCTGCACTGGGTCATCACTGTAGCTCTTGGGCTTTCTCTAGTTGCAGTGAGCGGGGGCTTCTCCTTGCGGGGGCTTCTCTTGTTATAGAGCAAGGGCTCTAGGGCACATGGGCTTTAGTAGTTGTGGCACACTGGCTTAGTTGACCTGCAGCATGTGGAAGCTTCCCCAGTCAGGGACTGAACCATGTCCCCTACATTGGTGGGTGGATTCTTAACCACTGGACCACCAGGGAAGTCCACAAGGGTTCTTATAAGGGAGGCAAGAGGGTCAGAGAAGATGTGATGCTGAAAGCATACTACTACTACTACTAAGTTGCTTCAGTCATGTCCGACTCTGTGCGACCCCATAGATGGCAGCCCACCAGGCTCCCCCATCCCTGGGATTTTCCAGGGAAGAATACTGGAGTGGGTTGCCATTTCCTTCTCTAATGCATGAAAGTGAAAAGTGAAAGTGAAGTCGCTCAGTTGTGTCAGACTCTTAGCGACCCCATGGACTGCAGCCTACCAGGCTCCTCCATCCATGGGATTTTCCAGGCAAGAGTACTGGAGTGGGGTGCCATTGCCTTCTCTGGCTGAAAGCATAAGTCAGAGTAATGCAATGCTCCCCTCATGCTGGAGGGGACCATGAGCTAAGGCATGTGGGAAGTCTCTAGAAGCTGAGAAGGGTCAGGAATGGATTCTCCCCTAGACCTCCAAGCAGAAGCACAGCTCTGCTGACACCTAAATTTTAGCCTAGTGAGACCAATTTTGGACTTCTGACCTCTAGAACTGCCAGATAATAACCTCATGTTCAGAGATCAAATCGCCAACATCTGTTGGATCATAGAAAAAGCAAGAAATTTCCAGAAAAACATCTGCTTCATTGACTATGCTAAAGCCTTTGACTGTGTGGATCACAACAAACTATGGAAAATTCTTAAAGAGATGGGAATACCAGACCACCTTACCTGCCTCCTGAGAAATCTGTATGCAGGTCAAGAAGCAACAGTGAGAAACGGACATGGAACAATGGACTGGTTCCAGATTGGGAAAGAAGTACATCAGGGCTGTATATTGTCACCTGGCTTATTTAACTTATATGCAGAGTACATCATGCGAAATGCTGGGCTGGATGAAGCACAAGCTGGAATCAAGATTGCCGGGAGAAATATCAATCACCTCATATATGCAGATGACACCACCCTTATGGTAGAAAGCAAAGAGAAGCTGAAGAGCCTCTTGATGAAAGTGAAAGAGGAGAGTGAAAAAGCTGGCTTAAAACTCAACATTCAAAAAACGAAGATCATGGCATCTGGTCCCATCACTTCATGGCAAGTAAATGGGGAAACAATGGAAACAGTGACAGACTTTATTTTCTTGGGCTCCAAAATCACTGCAGTTGGTGACTGCAGCCATGAAATTAAAAGACACTTGCTCCTTGGAAGAAAAGCTATGACCAACCTAGACAGCATATTAAAAAGCAGAGACATTACTTTGCCAACAAAGGTCTGCCTAGTCAAAGGTGTGGTTTTTCCAGTAATCATGTATGGATGTAAGAATGGGACCATAAAGAAAGCTGAGTGCCGAAGCATTGATGCTTTTGAACTGTGGTATTGGAGAAGACTCTTGAGAGTCTCTTGGACTGCAAGAAGATCAAACCAGTCAATCGTAAAGGAAATCAGTCCTGAATATTCATTGGAAGGACTGATGCTGAAGCTGAAATTCCAATACTTTGGCCACCTGATGTGAAGAGCTGACTCATTGGAAAAGACCCTGATGCTGGGAAAGATTTAGGACAGGAGGAGAAGGGGACAACAGAGGATGAGATGGTTAGATGACATCACCGACTCAATGGACATGAGTTTGAGCACTGGGAGTTGGTGATAGACAGGGAAGCCTGGCATGCTGCAGTCCACGGGGTCACAAAGAATTGGACATGACTAAGTGACTGAACTGAACTGAACCTCATGTTGTCCTATGCCATAACATTTATGGTAATCTATTACAGTAGCAGTAGGAATCTAATAATCCTAATAATCTAATAATAAACTCATCCAGGTAGGTAGATGCTTATTTCAAACATCTCTTCAACTAACTATTCACTGTAAAGCTCTTCTCATACGAGGCACTGTGATACAACCTGTATCATGAATTTAGAAAGAAGGCAGGATTACATCAAACCTCTCTGGTTTCTGAATCCTCTATCACTTATGACCTTGGGCAAATGTCTCATTCTCTCTGAGCCTCAGTTTCTTCATCTATAAACAGAGTGATGCCAATAATACCTACTTTTCAGAACCAATATGAGGATCAGGTGAACCAAAATGTGGAAAAATGCCTTATGAATGGTCCAGTGGTGTCTGAACATGAGTCATTTGGAGCATTAGCCTGTCCAGCTCTGAAAGTCTGGATTCTAGGAGGGTTGCATACTGTTCTGAGCATTCCTGGCATTCGTTTTGACTTGCCCTGCCTGAATGAACAAGTAACTAATTTAAAGTATTAGACTATCTCTAATTGGTGACTAGATCTCAGTCTATTATAAAGTAAGCTGAAAAATCCACCTAGAGGAAGCAATCATCTTGTGGAAAACTCACACATGTGCTTATGAAGGTGTGTTCAAAGATTTTCATTCATGGTTATTTATAATGATGAAAAATTGTTATCAACCTAAATGCCACCAAAAGGAGATATGCTAAATTAGTTACAGCCCAGGCTCATACTGGAATACTATGCAGTCATGAAGAGAGAAGGAGCTAGAGTTACCTCACGGAGATGAATATCTAAGATGTATCATTAACTGAGAAAAGCAAGAGACCAAGCATTTTGATGCCACACAAATGGCTTTTGAAAGAGATGGAGAGGGCTTCCCTGGTGGTCCAGTGGTTAAGAATCTGCCTTGCAATGCAAGGGACACCGGTTCAATCGCTGGTCCAGGAAGATTCCATATGCCACGGGGCAATTAAGCCCATGCACCACAATTACTGAGCCCTTGCTCTAGAGCCCAAAGTGTGCAGCTACTGAGCCTATGTACTGCAGGTGCTGAAGCTCTTATGCCTAGAGCCTGTGCTCTGCAACAAGAGAAGCCACTGCAATAAGAAGCCCACACACTGCAATGAAGAGGAGCCCCTGCTTGCTCCCACTTGCTGCAACTAGAGAAAGCCCACATGTAGCAACAAAGGCCCATCACAGTAAAAAATAAGATAAGATAGATAAATAAATAAACCTTTTTTAAAAATAAGAGAGATGGAGACACATATATTTGATTGAGCGTAAAAAGTGTTCAGGAGGGATCAACCCAAAGCAAAACATAATCATCCTTAGAAATTTAGGAGAGGGGTGTGTGTGTGTGTGTGTGCTGGGGAGGTAATTATTATTTTTTCAGTAACAACATATTTAATAATAAAACTTAGAAAAATAGAGGGTCCAGGAACCACCTGTATGGTTCACCAAGAACACACCCTCCTTAGCCTGCCCCTGTGTCTTCTCTTTCTTGCCATGGTCTTTCCCCACCTGCCATTCTTCCCTTGCCCAGCTCTAAGCATGTGACCCCCTCTCCTCACCTTTACTCATTTATAAACTCTGAGAATCTGAGCAATGTGTTCACCTTGGGACTCTTACCAAGGTCAGCAGTAAATCACATAGCGGTGCTTGTAATCTGGCCTTCACCTGGAGTGGCTCACACCCACCAGGAAAGGATGTGTCTTGTGTGCATATATCATCCATGATATACCAGCCCAACCTCTCTGAAGGCTGAATCAGGTCTGTGTAGTGAGGAACTGTGCTCATATAGTACAAAGTGAAATTGGATCCTTGGACCATTTGTTAAAATAAAACCGTTTCATCACATTTCCTGAAATTTTTTCATTCAAGAAATACACATGTCCCTGAGTTACCAGTTTAATGGGGTCTGTGTAGACAGGTCAGATGGCCCAGAATGGAGCTGTTGAAGATATGGCTTGGAGTGCAGGTTCTTGGGACCCCTGAGTGCAGAGAACCAGCAATTCTTTCTCCTCTTCAACCCATATTCTTCTGTGCCCCAACCCTGCAGAAAAGCTTTCTCCAGATCTTATAACCAGTCAGTTCATCCAGCTACTTCCTAACTGGGGTCCTGTTCCCAAGCTCTCCCCTTGGATCCTTTCTCCCTGTTGAAGGGTCAGCAGTGCGAAACACAGATAGGGGCAGTGGTTCCCCTCTGCAGTTGGCATTAAGTCCAGGCTCCTCGACAAGGACTCACAGGGACTTCATAATCGTGCGGGCCCTTCTGATGTGCTCAGGCTTGTTACTCACGCTGCCTCAGGCTCCCTGCTCCGTCACTGTCTCTTCCGGTGGGTCCCTTTCCCATCAATGATGAAACCTTTCCCAGAAGCTCCCAGCAAACTTCCTTGATCACTCCCTTCCTGGAGCTGGGTCACATGCATGCGTGCACGTGTGGTAAGTCACTTCAGTTGTGTCCAACTCTTTGTGGCCCTATGGACTGTAGCCCACCGGGCTCTTCTGTTCATGGGATTCTCCAGGCAAGTATACTGGAGTGAGTTGCTATGCCCTCCTCCAGGGGATCTTGCCAACCCAGGGATCAAACCCTTGTCTCTTAAGTCTCCTGCCTTGGTAGGCAGGTTCTTTACCACTAGTACCACCTGGGAAGCCCAGATGAGTCACATGTCTGCTCCTAAATCCATCACAGTGAGGACCCTCCAGACTGGAGTAGATGTTCAGAATGTACCTGGAGTCAGTTGGGGCTGGTGGAGACACCTGAACCAAATGAAGGCTCTGCCAACAGGAGGGAGTCAGTGGTGGTTGGTAGCCCTCAGCAGGCACTATAGCGGCCACCGTCGGTACAGGAAGACCTCTGTGTTGGGCTGGTACTTGCCAAAGCAGAAAAACCCTCTGCAGAGAGAGTGGGGGAGAGATGCTTCCGGAATTCCTGCCAGCCTTCTAGTTCTTAAGGCTGAGCAGTATTCCTGTTTTACCAAGCTTCCTTTTTGCTTAAATTAGTCTGATGAGTTTCCGTTTCACAACAAAAGGAGCCTAAGAGAATCCTTTTGAAGCTTTTGCAAGCAGCCTGAAAGAGGGCTAGAGACCAAGCACAAATGTCCTAATCCTATTCCTGTTAACTAACTGCTTTGAAACCATGAGCAGCAAACACAAGGGCCCTGTGGGACTTGGATTTCAAGGAAAAACATTCACTTCTAGGATAAGTAAGTAACAATAGCAGCCACAGAGCACTGACTATATGCCAGGCACTATTCTACCCAATTTACAAGTACTGTCTCATTTCAGTTCAGTTCAGTTCAGTTGTTCAGTCGTGTCTGACTCTTTGCAACCCCATGGACTGCAGCATGCCAGGCTTCCCTGTCCATCACCAACTCCCAGAGCTTGCTCAAACTCATGTCCATCAAGTCAGTGATGCCATCCAACCATCTCATCCTCTGTTGTCCCCTTCTCCCGCCTTCAATCTTTCCCAGCATCAGGGTCTTTTCCAATGAGTCAGCTCTTTGCATCAGGTGCCAAAGTATTGGAATTTCAGCTTCAACATCAGTTATTCCAATGAATATTCAGGACTGATTTCCTTTACGATTGACTCTCAAGAGTCTTTTCCAACACCATAGTTCAAAAGCATTAATTCTTCGGCACTCAGCTTTCTTTATGATCCAATTCTCACATCCATACATGACTTTCTTTATGATCCAATTCTCACATCCATACATGACCATAGCTTTGACTAGACGGACCTTTGTTGGCAAAGTAATGTCTCTGCTTTTTAATATGCTGTCTAGGTTGGTCATAGCTTTTCTTCCAAGGAACAAGTGTCTTTTAACTTCATGGCTGCAGTCACCAACTGCAGTGATTTTGGAGCCCAAGAAAATAAAGTCTGTCACTGTTTCCATTGTTTCCCCATCTATTTGCCATGAAGTGATGGGACCAGATGCCATGATCTTCGTTTTATGAATGTTGAGTTTTAAGCCAGCTTTTTCACTCTCCTCTTTCACTTTCATCAAGGGGCTCTTCAGTTTCTCTGCTTTCTGCCGTAAGGGTGGTGTCATCTGCATATATGAGGTGATTGACATTTCTCCTGGCAATCTTGATTCCAGCTTGTGCTTCATCCAGCCCAGCATTTCGCATGATGTACTCTGCATATAAGTTAATAGGGTGACAATATACAGCCTTGAAGTATTCCTTTCCCAGTTTGGAACTGCCTCGTTTAATCATGCTCATAACTACATAAGGAAGATACTATAGTTCCCCTATTTCACAGATGAGGAAACTGAGATGCAGAGAAGTTAAATGACCTGATCAAGCTCACTCAGCTGGTAAGTGGTAGGGTCTGCCTATGACCCCAACATAACTGGAGCCCATGCTCTCACCTACTTCTCTACCCTGGCTCTCATGTAAGTGGTGTTTATGATACCCTGAGGGACTCCTTGATTCAGGTTTAGAAGATGAAAGATGAACCTGGGGACAGAGATGCAGCTTCCCTAGAGGAGAGGGGCCCCCAGGAGGAGCACAGCCAAGTCTCCCACACCTGCCAGGGTTCTGGTGGCCCATTCATCTCGCCCAGGCTGCTGCAGTGGGCTAATACTTAGTGACATTGGTTTCTCTCCCTTTTGCTCGTTCCAGATCTTGGTGCCTTTTACTTTGGTAAAAGCTTAGTTCAGCAGAAACACTTGTGAATTTCGAGAATCAGGAGTTTGAGTTGCAAGAATGTGGACTTTGAGTTTCTAAAACGGAAGTCCTGGAGGCCCCTGGGAATAATATTTATGTTTTTAACAAAAGGTTTGGATACTGAGACCCCAGAGCCATTTCCCCCAACCCAGATAAGATCAAGGGTCTGTGGGCTGGGGGCTCAGGTAGCGGGACAGAGCTCTATCTGGGTCTCCAGAGAAGTGAGCAGTGGCTGAAACAGTGACCCTGTGCTGTCTGGATGAGAGAGTGTGGGTTGGGGGCGAGCCTGGGAGAATGTCTCCGCTTACCCTATATGGCAAAGGAGCAGCAGGATGGTCACATGGAGTGATTGGCAGAGGGGCCAAGACAGCCTTGCAGGGGGTTGCCAGGCCCTGCCAATGCCTCTAGTGTGCCCAAGAGGGCAGAAGAAGCAGAGAGAAGAGAGAGAAGCTGGGCCCAGACAGGGCTTCCAGGAGGCCTAGGAGGGGACAACTGTCTTCTGTGAGACAGAAACAAGGCCACTTCAGCAGGTGCCAGAGAAGATGAGATCGCTGCTGCCGGCTGCCCAGGCCTGGTCCTTCGTGAGAGCTGCTGTTCCTCAAAGGGCTATATGGTTGAGCTCTGCCCTCTTGTATATTTCTATGTGAAGGAGGGTAACAAGGGTCTTCAGGAGACATAGAGGAGGCAGAGCATGGAGCAGAGAAATAATACTCCTGCCCTTTCTATATTCTCTTTTTTATTTATTTATTTTTGACTGCGCTGGGTATTCATTGTTACTCACAGGCTTTCTCTAGTTCAGTGAGCACAGGGTACTCTCTAGCTGCAGTTCGAAGGCTTCTCATTGTGGTGGTTTCTCTTACTGAAGAGCATGTGCTCTGGTGCTCAGGTTTCATTGTGGCACCAGGCTTAGTTGCCCCACAGCACGTGGGATGTCCCCAGACCAGGGATAGAACACTTGTCCCTGCATTGGAGGGCAGATTCTTAACCACTGGACCACCAGGGAAGCCCATCTTTTTAAAAAATGTATGTATTTAATTTATTTATTTATTTGGCTGTGCTGGGTCTTAGTTGCAGCACACGGAATCTTTAATTGTGGCATGTGAACTCTTAGTTGTGGCATGCGAGGTCTAGTTCTCTGACCAGGGATTGAACCCAGGCCCCTGCATTAGGACTGTGGAGTCTTAGCCACTGGACCACCAGGGACGTCCTTCTGCATCCTCTTTTAGGCAGCCCACCTAGCAGTCTCTGTCTTTCACCATTTCAGCTCTCACTGCACCCTCGTTTCCTGCAGAAAAGCGTCCTAGTACTGAGATAGTGGAGGTGATGGTTCTTGTAGCTACTTCGTAAGGCATCCCCCCATCACCCTCCAACCTGCTCTAACCATGCTTGTCAAGTACATAATTGTGTCTGCTTGGGTGGAAATTCAATATGACACTGTTGCCTGGGTGACCGTTATCTTTGTCCATGACTCTTATGGCTCTTTAGATCAGAGTTTTGCGCTGTCCTGGGCATTGTAGGATGTTTAGCTGCCTCCCTGAGACTCTATCCACTAGATGCCAGTAGCTACCCTCTCTCAAGCTGTGACAACCAAAAATGACTCCAGTGTCAAATGTCCCTGCAGGTAGATCAACCCCAGTTAAGAACCGCTGTTTAGAACATTACATACAAGATTTCCAGCATGTGCTTTTTGCCCTGAAATTGATGTCTGATAACAGAGAAATATAATCACAAAAGCAGTGGCCCAGAAATCAGAAGACCTGGGTTCAAGTCCAGTTCTGACATTTCTTACCTGTGTGACCGTGAACAGATCACAGTTTTCATCTATGTGTAGTGGGAATAATATATAAGGAGAGGGGTTTTAACTGGTTTCATTCACTACTGTAACTCCAATATCTAGAATGATGCATGGTACATAGTAAGTGTTCAAGAAAACTGTGTCTATTGAATGAATCTCTGCCCTGCCTTCCTCCTAGGGCTTCCAATGAAAGTCTGTGCAAAATTCTATGACTAAGGGGCCAGAGAAAACATTGTACCCTGTCCAAACTCAGAACACAGTTGCCCTGGCTGACATTTCCTAAACTAGCTTTAAATTCATTAAGGATCCATAGTAACCCCAAACTGGAGACAATCTAAATGTTTTTCAATAGGGTAATGGTTAAACTGTAGTATATCTATACCATGGAGTACCATGCAGCAATCAAAATGAACAAATTGTCAATATATGCAACAATTTGGACAGAACTGAAGGAATCATGTTGAGTAGAAACAGCCAGTCTCAAAAGGTTACATACTATACAATTTCATTGATATAATATTCTTAAAATAACTAAATTACAGATGAAAATCATTGGCAGGGGATAAGAGAGAGGAGAAGGGGGAGAAGGGGACAACAGAGGATGAGACGGTTGGATGGCATCACCAACTCGATTGACATGAATTTGAGCAAGCTCTAGGAGTTGGTGATGGACAGGGAAGACTGGCGTGCTACAGTCCATGAGGTCACAAAGAGTCAGACACGACTGAGAGACTGAACTAAACTGAGCGGAGAGGATGAGGGAATGGTTGTGTAAAGGAGCTTCTGGTGATGAAAGACTTCTAGATCTTGATTGATCCCATGAGATCATATTTATTTACACGTGTGATAAAACTGTATAGAATCACACACACACAAATACATGTAAAACATGAAATCTGAGTAAGCTCTATGAATTGTACCAATGTCACCTTCCTGATTATGCTGCTGCTGCGGCTGCTGCTAAGTCTCTTCAGTTGTGTCCGACTCTGTGCAACGCCACAGACGGCAGCCCACTAGGCTCCCCCCTCCCTGGGATTCTCCAGGCAAGAACACTGGAGTGGGTTGCCATTTCCTTCTCTAATGCATGAAAGTAAAAAGTGAAAATGAAGTCACTCAGTCATGTCCGACTCCTAGAGACCCCATGGACTGCAGCCTACCAGGCTCCTCTGTCCATGGGATTTTCCAGGCAAGAGTACTGGAGTGGGGTGCCATTGCCTTCTCCCCTTCCTATGCTATTATACCATAATTATGCAAAAGGTTACCATTGGGGAAAGCTGGGTGAAGAACACACAAGATCTTCCTGTACATAAAACACACACACACACACACAAACTTTCTGAGACTTCCCTGGCAGCCCAGTGGCTAAGACTCCATGCTCCTAATGCAAGGGGCCCAGGATCAATCCCTGGTCCGGGAACTAGATCCCACATGTTGTAACTAAAAATCCCACATGCCACAACTAAGACCCAGAGCAGCCAAATAAATAAATAATTAAATACAAATATTTTTTTAAAATTTCCTGTGAATCTAGTTATTTTGAAATAAAGATTTTAGCCCAAATAATATATAAGTAAAATAAATTAATATATATAGACATAAGGAAGAAAAGAATTCTCAAAAAAACCCCACAAACAGTATAGTATTCATATTAGTTGGTCAGTAGTGTCTGACTTTATGCAACCCCATGGACTGTAGCCCACCAGGCTCCTCTGTCCATGGGATTCTCTAGGCAAAAATACTGGAGGGGGTTGCCATTTCCTCCTCCAGGGGACCTTCCCAAATGTACATAAAGGAAACTTCATTAATGTGCATTAGAGCATGCCCCAGGTTAACCTGTTATAGAAAACTGTGTCTTGAGTCTTTAAATTCTATACCAATCTATACCTCTGGTTGGCCAATCCAAATCACCAGAGGAGATGAGACTCAGACCGCAAACTGGAGCTGGCAGGAAATGTAACTATTTTTCCATGACTCAGTCTAATTTATTTTACAAGCCCCTGTTCTGCCAGGTGCAGACATGTTCACCTCCCCTCTTTGTTGGGGTTGCTTCTAAGTTCTGAGAGCCTTGTGTAGCGCTGCCCCACTTGCCCCACTCTAGGAGCATATTGGGGGCCAATGCCTCCCACCTAGACTGGCTGCTGGATGTTGGTCCCTGCAAACCCCCACTGAGCCATTCCTCATCCCAACTCCCACCCCATGCTGGGCCCAGGAAAAACCTGGCAGGGAGACCAGCCCCTACCTGGCATCTTCTGATTCATATGTAGTCCACAGATAGGTTTGATTTGGCCTATATAGTATTTTTTAAAAAATTTATTTCCTTGTGTCTATGTGAGATGATGGATGTTCCTTAAACTTACTGTGGGCATCATTTCATGATTATGTAAGTTAAATCATTATGCTCTACACCTTAAACTTATCCATTGCTGTATGTCAATGGTATATTTTTAAAAAATTTTTCTTAAAGTTTTTTGTTTTTTTGATATGGATCATTTAAAAAATCTTTATTGAATTTGTTACAATATTGCTTCTGCTTTCTTTTGGTGTTTTGGCCCCAAGTCATGTGGGATCTTAGCTCCCACGCTCCTTACATTAGAAGGCAAAGTCTTAGCCCCTGGACAGCCAGGGAAGTCCCTGTCAATTGTATCTCAATACAAGTAAAAGGGAAAAAAAAGAAAGAAAGAAATAGCACATTTTCAAAAATGTTTTTACAAAAAAATTAGTTGCCAGTCTTTGAAAATTTAGGAGTTTTCACATAAGGATCTAGCTATCTGGAGCTGAGGCTTCTGAGCACTGGTCCCAATACAGCAACAATCTTGGAACTGTGTCACGGCTGCCCCTTTAGACCGGGCGTGTGATTCACTGCAGATTTCCTATTATGCATCCAGTCTGGATTCACTCATTTATAAAAACTGCTGGTCCGTGTAAACACTTGAGATGGCAACCCGCACTCTTCCATAGTTCTGCCAATTTTGGGTCCCCCGGGACGACTTTTCTCCTGCCCTTTCTGGTACAGAGAAACATTATGGAACTCAGATATACCTGCCAGATAAAACCTACTATTCTAAGGTTCTACTGCCCTCCCTGGCTCCACAGGGTCTTTCCCTGTGGGACACCATGGGACACAGCCCCAGGGCCCTTATTCTCGGTTTGTCTTGCTTGCTTTCAGACTCGCCTTCCTCCTGCTCTGGGAAGCTTTATTTTTGTCTTAAGAGGCAGGAAGCCTTGCTAGTCCAGCCTTTGAGTTGTCCCCCCTGCCCCTCCCCTCAAGCTATTCTGCTGTCTGCACACTCTTGTCCATTCTGTTTCCCTGACTTCCTAGGCTTTCAAAATTCAAAAGCAAGGACTGTTTTAGCTCTCTTTTTTCACTGTGTCATCGCTTCCTGCAGACCTATGATAACAGATGCCTGAATATTATGGGTGGAGAGGATCTTGAAACAATAAGAAAAACTGGGACTGAAGAATACCATCCGTTAAAACGTAACCCTTCATCATCTTTGTATAGGCCAGGTGCTGTGCTAAACACTTTACATGCATTATCTCATTTCAACCTCAAATTGGAAATGGAGCGTTTGTCCAAAGTCAACAGCTAGTGGGGGGCAGAGCTGGAACTTGAAGCCAGAGCCTATCCTCTTAGCCACTCAGTTATCACAAAGGTATGCCTTTATTTCACCAACACCTTTCCTGCTTACTGCACCCCGTGTCCCTGCCCTTCTGCACAGGGTCACGGCCAGTCACAAGCTCACCTGGGCCAAAGTGAAAGGCCATTGGTCGAACTTTTCCAAGGCCCGCCTATCCCCTAGACAATTGGCAGAATGTCTGTGACTGACAGGAGGCCGTTATTGACATAGAGAAGTATATTGACCCTCCTCGCGCCGCTTTAACTGCAGTGAGAGTCCAGACAACAGAGGCAGCTCAACTCCCTGGAGAAGAGCAGGGATAAAAATGGAAGGCTGAAACAAGAGACCGAGTCTGAGAGTTGGCAGATCCAGTTACAGGGAAGAGTAAATGGTGGCTGAGGTCAGTTTGTAAATCAGCAGCTTGAAAAGTTGGACAAAGCCATTTCTTGGAAAATCCAATTATAATGCAGAGCCTAGAAGGTGCCCTGGGTTTCTGCTCAGCTCTCTGCAGAGCTTCACCCCATGTCCCTTGGCTGTCACCTGTCAAAGGGCCCTGAGCAATCCAAGAGCTTGCTAGTTACTGGGGCTCAGAGGGCAGCTGTTTTCTCTAAGCGCTTGGGCAGGAAGGCATTCATTCCTTCCTCATCTCTGATGCACAGGAGCACCTGATAAACCATCTGTACCTCCAGCCCTCCACTCAGCCAGGGGCTCTGCTCTGAGGTTTTCTGCAGCCAGTGGGCTGGGGACAATGAGTCCATGCAACCCTGGGAAAAGACAGACCTACCCCATAGCTTTGGATTTTCCCAGAGGTTGCATTCTGCTAGCTTGGCATGTGGACCTGGTTTGGACAGCACCATCAGGCTAACTGGTCCTCTGGCCAGAAAGGGAGAAAGTGGTTTTCTCTACACAATTCAATGTAATTCAGAGTTTCAAATTTTCTTTTAATTGGGATCATGATCTTTTCCTGTTAGAAATGTACCCATTTCTTTCACCTTATATTGTTGTTTAGTCACTAAATCATGTCTGACACTTTTGAGACCCTATGGACTGTAGCCTGCCAGACTCCTCTGTCCATGAGTTTCCCAGCACTTATATTTGGACTCATGCCTGTGTGAGGTAGTCTAGCTTGGTGCTGGGCACATGGCCCTGTAGTTGAGCTGCCTGAGTTCAAGTCCTGGCTCTACAGTTACTGACTGCAGTTCCTTGGGTGAGCCATCTATCCTTTTGGAGTCTTAACTTCCTCATCTGTAAAATGGGGTCAGTAACAATCCTGACAAGATGACATCTGTGAAATGAAGCAGCAAGCAATGAAAAGTTGCTGTGTACAAAGAGGCTCTTATTGTTATTGGAGAGAAATTCCCAACGTGAATGAAACCATTGTGGGTCAGAAAGGGGGTGAGTTGATGGGGTCTCTGCCCTGAGGCAGGAGTCACTGGTCCCAGCAGACCTCTGATTTGAGTACCAAAGACCTCGTCCTGGTAGTTGAATTCAACTCTCCAGTCTTATTTTTTCATTTAATTGGCTGTGTTGGGTCTTAGTGGTGGACCAGATCTTTGGGACGTTATGCAGGAACTTTTGTTGTGGCACACAAACTCTAATTATAGTGGTGGACTCCAGAATATGTGGGCTTCAGTAGTTTGGGTACATGGGCTTAGCTGCCCGCTGGCATTGCAAGGGGGATTCTTAACTACTGGACCAGCAGGGAAGTCCCTCTCAAGTGTCTTGGTTGGTACTGGAGAACCAACTGTAGATGCTCTGGAGAATTCACCCAGAGACCCACAAAGTCCGGGAGGGGAGTGCCAGGCTGGGTTTTTCTCTCCATCTCATCCAGGATTATGGAATACTGTGAGGGGTGGTGGAGAGGAGGGAAACCAGCAAAAGATGGAAGAAGGGGCCTCTCTAAGGCTTAGGCCCTCAAGAAGGAGGGTGGGGGATGGGAAAGAGTAGGAGTGTAGTGGGTGAGTGACGCAGCCTAGACCCAGAAGCAGCTGTCTCCTATGCCCTCTTGGCTTCTGGGGACCAGGCTTCTCAGAAGGGGGAAGCAGTGACCAGATATGCTGAGTTCTGAGTCAGTGACCCTATGAACTGACAAGGGTGGTGGAAATTGCCACCCAATCTGCGGAAATCCCCTACAGATGGGTGGCCAAGAATCTCCTTGTTCTGGAACCCTCCTTTGTTCCAGGCTTTTTACTTATATTTATTTCTTCTTGGGCTTCCCTGATAGCTCAGTTGGTAAAGAATCTGCCTGCAATGCAGGAGACTCCAGTTCAATTCCTGGGTTGGGAAGATCTGCTGGAGAAAGGGTAGGCTACCCACTCCAGTGTTCTTGGGCTTTGCTTGTGGCTCAGCTGGTAAAGAATCCACCTGCAATGCAAGAGACCTGGGTTTGATCCCTGATATGGGTTGCTTATATTTATTTCTTCTTTTTTTACTGAAGCATAATTTATATTAAGTGGGGGTGTAAAACTCTTAAATTTTTAAGTAAAACTCAGAGATTTTACTTAAGTTCATGTCCATTGACCAACAACCCAGATCAAAATCGAGAGCAGTTCCAGAACCCAAGAAGGCTACCTTTTTACCCTGTCCCAGTCCAAACAGCCCCAAACAACTTTAATTCTAACCTTCATCACTGTAAATAAATTTTGCCTGTTTTTGAACTTCAAATAAACAGAATTACACAGTATGTCCTCTTTTTTGCCTGACTTCTTTTATTCAATATTGTGTCTGGGAGATCCAGGTAAGGTTTTTGTAGGGGTGTACTTTATTTCTTTTTCATTGCTATATAGTGTTCCATGGTCTGATTATACTATAATTGATATTTCATTCTTCTGTTGATAGACTTTAGGTTTTTTCTAACTTGGGGCAATTAAGAATAAAACAGCTATGATCCATTTTGTACCTATTTTTTGGTGCATAGAAGCTCTCATTTCTGTCAGGCATATACTCTGGAGTGATTCCAGGCCTTATAGACATTCTGTTTGAAAATGCTTCAAAATAAGGGAAAGGGCACTACTGTGCTTCCCTCCCACTCCCTCCCCTGACATAGGTACTCTGGGGTTGCAGGTGTGAGGGTCTGAGAAGCAGAAAGGAGAGAGAGAGGGCACCCCACCACAGCAATCCCATTAAGAAGATTTGAAAAGATGTTGGTTACTTGCCAACAGCATTTCCCCTTTCAAAATCTCATCTGGTCTTTCCTGGCAATGTGCATGAGAGATTCTCTGAATCTTGGAAGAAAGTATCCCCCTTCCCCTCCTGATGGTGCCTGTTGAAGTGTTGACTGTCCAGTAGTCTTCAGAGATGATCAAATCCCTCCTTCCTATTTTATAGGTAGGGAAACTGATGCCCAGGGCAGTGACCTGATGAAAACCTCACAACTGGTAAATTAAAGGCCCAGAACATGACTTCTGGCCTCTAGGGGCCTCATCTATAAATTGAGAGAAAGGGATTATATTCAGGACTGCAAGGAGATCAAACCAGTCAATTCTAAAGGAAATCAACCCTGAATATTCATTGGAAAGACTGATGCTGAAGCTCCAATACTTTGGCCACCAGATGCAAAGAGCTGACTCACTGGAAAAGACTCTGATGCTGGGAAAGATTGAGGGCAGGAGAAGAAGGGGATGACAGAGGATAAGATGGTCACCGACTCAATGAACATGAGTTTGAGCAAACTCCAGGAGACACTGAAGGACAGAGGAGCCTGGTGTGCTGCAGTCCATGAGGTTGCAAACATCTATATTCTTCTGCGTGGAGAATATGGATGAAAACAAGGACAGAAGCAGGGAGACACCATTTAGGAGGCTATGAGGATAGTTCAGTGACAGATGATGGGGCTTGGCCAGGCAGGGACAGTGGAGGGAGACGGGTCCTGGTAATGTTTTGATGTCACACCAACAGGACTTCCAGCAGGTGAGCGTTGGTCCTCGCAAGAGACCTTTGCACCTTAAATGCAAAGCATATGCACTTTGCGCAGAAGGCTACTACTGAGTTTCAGGTACAAGGTCTTTCTCATTCTTCTAGATCCTTTTTTCAGTTTCCCTTTCCTATAGTCAGCAAGGAAAGTCTTACTGTGTCTCCTTCCAACATGGGATGGAGCCTTTCAGCCAAGTAAATGTCAGTGTGTGTGTGTGTGTGTGTGTGTGTGTGTGTTTGGGGTGGAGAACTCACTTGAACAACAAGTCAAGTGACTTGTTGACTATCAATTCCTCAAGTACCAAGCTCAGGATCTAGAGGGCAGATTAGCAGGAAAATGTAGCAGAGCCTCTGGGACAGCCTGAGTGACCTCTCTTCCTGGTATCCACCGCCCTTGGGCCATTTCCTGGACACAAGAGAGGGCTGACCCTGTGTGACCGACAGTGGGGGCATGGTGGAGGTAACAGCATGTGCCTTCCCTGCCGAATACATGTATATGTATATTTAAAGCAGGGGTCCCCAACCCCTGGACTATGTTCCCAGTCCACGGCCTGTAATGAACTGGGCATGGCAGGAGATGAGCGGCTGGCAAAATTGAAACCATCCCCTCCTTCCACCCTGGTCTGTGTGTATGTACATACATGCATACACACATTTTGTAACATATTTGTTACATATTGTATATATAATCTCTTACTGGTTCAGCTTCTCTGAATCCTGACTGGTACATAGGCCATCAAGGATATGGGTCTTAATGCCAAACTATCTGGGTTCAAAGCCCAGGTCTACCAGTTACCAGTTACCTACTCTGGGACTGTGGATACTTTTTTAGATTTTTTTGCCTTGGTTGCCTCATTATAAAATGGGAATCACACCTACCCCCATTTTGTTGTGTGTATTAAATGAATTAATTTAAAAGGCAGCTAGAAGAGTGCCTGGCACATGGAAACACTTTGTGAGTGTTAGCTGCAGCTTTTGGAACTTAGCATATAATAGGTGCTCAATAAACATTCTTCAAACTCATGGCTATCTGATGAATGAGAGGGGCCACCAGTCCTTGGAGCTTCTGAGGTGGACCTAGTGGTTAAAGAACCCACCTGCCAGTGCAGGAGAATAAGAGACCTGGGATCGATCCCTGGATTGGGAAGATCCCCTGGAGGAGGAAATGGCAACCCACTCCAGTATTCTTGCCTGGAGAATCCCATGGACAGAAGAGCCTGGAGGGTTACAGTTCATAGGGCCACAAAGAATTGAACATGACTGAAGTGACTTAGCATGCACGCATCAGTCCTTATATGCCACGCTCCTTCCCAGGGTTGCTTCAGAGTTCCAAGCCTTTATGTGTAGGTAGGCTTAAAGGCTATTTCTTCCCCCTTCTTTCCTTCCTCCCTCCCTCCTCTCCTTCCTTCCTCTCTGTCTCTTTCATACATACACTAAAAAAAATTATTCATTGTTTATCTGAAATTAAAATTTAACTGGGTCCTAAGTTTTCCTCTGTTTTATCTGGCAACCCTAAACATGCCACACCTTCTCAGAGGCTTAGTGAAGTCACTTCTGTGTGTCAACCTGGCCAGGTTCTACCCCCAGTTATTCAATCAAATGCTAATATAGGTGCTGCTGCAGGCATGTTTATAGATGTTATCAAAGTTCACAATGATTGACTTTAAATAAAAGTGTGTTAGTCGCTCAGTCATGTCTAACCGCTTGTGACCTCAGGCTCCTCTGTCCATGGGATTTCCCAGGCAAGAATACTGGAGTGGGTTGCCATTTCCTTCTCCAGGGGATCTTCCTGACCCAGGGATTGAACCTATGTCTCCTGCATTACAGGCAGATTCTTTACTGTATGAGCCACCAGCAAGGCCCCTGAAGTAAAAGAGATTATCCTAAATAGTTTGGGTGGGTCTGATTCAATCAGTTGAAGAGAATATAAGCAGAGCTGAGGCTTCTCTGATGGAGCAAAATTCTATCCATGGAACCTGCGGACAGCAGCTTCTGCAATTGATTTCCTACTTTATTGTTGTCTTTTCCATTAGACTGTAAGCTCCAGGGACTTTTAGATTCAGTGAAATATCCCCAGTGTCTAACACAGTGCCTAGCATGGAGCAAGTGCTCAGTTAAATGTTTGCTGAATGAGTATACAATAGTCAGGCCTGAAGGGGAGGCTGACTCCAGGATAATGGCTGACAGATTCAATCTTCATGAGGTAAGTCTCGGGGTTTCCTCTCCTGTAAAATCAAGACAATACCAATACCTACCTCCTGAAGTTACTGTGAGGATTAAATAAGTCAATATCATGCAAGTATTTAGCATAAGACCTGGCATATAGGAAGCACCGTAAAATTATTGCTAACTGGGAAAACAGATAATCAATTTTTGTTTTGAGCAGGAGTTATCAGCTACCGTCATTATTTAAGGTTCACAGCATACCAGATACTGTACTAAAACCTTCAAAAAAATTTTTATTATTGGAGTATAGTTGATTTACAATGCTGTGTTTGTTAGTTTCAAACAATTTTCAAACACTTTGCTGTTAGTATACAGCAAAGTGAACCATTGTACATATACATATATCCACTCATTTTTAGATTTTTGTCCCATACAGGCCATTACGGATTATTGAATAGAGTTCCCTGTGCTGTATAGTAGGTCCTTATTAGTTATCTACTTGAGATATAGTATTGTGTGTTTGTCAAACCCAGTCTTCCAATTTATCTCTCCCCCGCTTACTCCTCAGTAACAAGTTGCTTTCTATATCTTTAACTCTATGTGATATCTCTTATATGTGAGATATCTTAAAAGGATACAAATGAACTTATCTACAAAACAGAAATAGAGTTACAGATGTGCTAAAATATCTATATACATGATCTTGTTATTTTTAACACCTTACATTTCCCAACCAAAAATAGATTGCCTTGTGAGGAAGTGAGTTTCCCCTCAGTGGGAAGGATGCATTTGTGTGCTATTTGTATCAGGCTTGCTGTCTTAGAGGTGGCTGTGTCAGGGTTCGGTGGGTGTTGGGGGTGCAGGCTGGCAGGATGAAAGGTCTGGTAGAATTTTTCTTCCCCCTGTGGGGGCAGCCCCAGCTGTGTTGGCAGCTGTTAGAGCTCAACACCCAGTGGCCCCAGCAGTTTCTGTCCAATACAAATTAGGTGGCCAACCCTCCTTGATTTGTCTGGGACTTCCCCAGTTTTAGCACTTCAAGTCCTGTATCCTGGGACCCTTCCTTAGTGCTGGGCAGATTGGAACAATTGATCATCATAATTCAAGATGACCCAGAGGTGTCCTGACATGTGAGCTGAGCACAGCAATGGAGAAAAAGTGTAGCTTGGCAGGTAGTTAGCATCTGAGATGCTGGTAATCATGTAGAAATGCTTTATTCACCAGTAGGAGGCTCAGGGGCAGAAGCTCCCTTCCAGGCTGATACCAGTCTGGGAATGGTCCAGTAAGTGAGCTGGGATGTTAGGTAATGCAATAGGATATCTATGTCATTTCAAGTCTTAGAAAACCAATCACAAATTGACTTAAACAGAAAATGAAATGTAAAGTCTGTGACTATAACCTGCTTCCGGTATGGCTGGATCCAGGGCATAAATGACATCATCTAGATAAGGTCTCCGTCTCTTAGCTCTCTTGCTTTCTGTGTTGCCTTTCTCTCTCTTTCATCATGGTGTCCCTGGTTGCTCTAGGGCTGACATCTTCCCAGGTACAAGGGGGAGAAAGAGAGATTCTCTTGGCCAACAGTATCAATATAAATCTTTTTCGCTCTGATTGGGCCAGATGCTCATTGCTGAACCAGTCACTGGGAGTGGATGGGGGGAGTGCAGGTAGGAGAATGGAACAATACTCTGATTGGCTTAGCCTAGCTCCCATGTTCCATCCAAACCACAGGGTCATGGCACCTGGGATATGGGGCCAGGTGGGTTGAACTTGCAGCTATGACCAAACAATGATGATAACAATAGCAGCCAACATTTAGAGTACTTAGTCTGGTCTCAGTGGCAAGAAAGAGGCAGGATGTCTGGGAACTTGGCTACATATACCTGTGAAGGCGTCTTAGGAAACTCTTACATTGAGAGGGAGTTTGGATTGAAAAATCAATGGTGTCCAACTCTGACTGGATGTTTTGATCATCTTTTAAAGAGTAACTATGGGCCCCACTGCAGACCAATTGAGAATCTGTGAGTTTGGGACCCTAATATTAGGGTTAAAATAAAAACCTCTCCAGGTGTTTCTCCTGCACCTAGCCTCCAGGACTAAGAACCACTCGGTTACTTCAGTGTGTCTCAAGTTAGGCATCTGCAGGTCTCACAACCAGCCAGAAGTTTCCTATGTTTATTTTGGCTTGAGGGCCCCCTGCTTTCCATCATAGCTTGGCACCCTGGGGTCGACAGAGAAGGCTGCTTGCTCCTGGGCAGAGGCGAGCAGCTGGGTACACCTGCTGGCCACCTGAAGGCTGTGTGGATGAATATCCCAGACACTCTTTTACCATTCTGCAGTGCGAACCAGATCCAAGCTCTCTTTTTTGCATCTGTGAATCTTTAAAATTGCCGTACCCCCTGAAGAAGGACCCCGGTTTAATTATTTGATAGTCTTACGTTCCTATGAAACTAACAGCGTCTTCCCTGGAAGGTTTTAAATTAGACTTTGCCTCTGCGTTGACTTGAGAATTATTTCTCCTCTCCCAGATGTGGACCTTCTTTAACAGAATGGCTACCTGGGGGAGGAAAAGTTATTCTGTCCTTATTCACCCAATGATACTAGTCACAACTGTACACTGAATTCTCTTGATTGTAATATCCAAGAAAGTTTTATGGGAGCTAGTTCTATTCCAAAGACTCCTTGATAGGTGGGTGACTGGGAATCACATTTATTTTCTTACAGCGACCGTATTATTAAAACCAAGGTGATTTTCTAAGCTAGCTCACAAAGATCTATTCAAGTCCTATGAATAACTGTAGAAAGTGCTGAAATGGAATAATAGGAATCACTTATCACTTACATAACTCATCTAACATTTTAGGTAGGAAAAAAAAATACTGATTCAGAGTTAATAGAATCTGTGTCATTAGAAAAATATCTACATCTCTTTTCTAATCCATAAGTTTGGGGCATATAATGCGTTTATCTTTTTTGCTTTTCCATGTTCTGTCTTCCGCGTCCATTTTATTTCCCAAACTAGGATAATATTAGAACAGCAAATGAGTTGTGTGTGACAAGCATATTTATCAGGTGGCAGGGAGGGGTACCATCCTGATAATGACCGTCCCTCGTGGCTGACATGCATAATGGGGCCCACAGTCTGCAGCCCAACTGTTCACCCTCAGCTGAGCCCAAGGTGGCAATCACATGCAGGTCATTTCTGCCCACTCCTGACTGTGCTAAGTAACCTGGCAGCCCCACGTGCTGTGTGTCATAAACATTAATTACAGGGCCACTGCTTCTCAAGAAGAGCTACAAGGCGATGTTGGGGATGAGCTTGTGCAGGGTGGAGGACACCTCTGGGACAAAGGCAGAGAGCTGAGGGAGGGGCTGCCCCTTACCCCCACCACCACTGTCTCCCTAAGGAATGCAGTCCAGCTGAGCCATCGAGTCCAGGGCCTGTTTGGCCAAGCGTCCTAATTGTAACATCACCACCTTTTCTTGAATCCCCATAGTTGGCGCTGGAAGGGCTGCATTGTCCAGATGCTCTCATTTCTGGGTGAGAAGCTGAGGCCAGCAAAGGCTGCAGCTCCTGTGCTCAGGGTCACCCAGAAGATCAGAGGCGGTGCTGGAATTGAACTTACCTGCTCTGACCACTAGTACATGGCCCTTTCTACTCGGCCCTGACACCCCTCTCCTCTTGCCTGTATGTTTCTCAAATTCTGGTTAAAGAAAACAGCTGTTCTGTCGCCCCAGACATGCATATGAGGCACACTGGCGAGCCCCAGAAAGCCAGGGCATCTCTTTTTTTGTCCTTTTCTGAGCCTTGGGACCCTAGGAGAGTGCCCATTACTCTCCAGGGAATTGATTTGCCCACAGGTCTTTTTCTGGTAGAACATAAACTCCTTGAGCAGGGAGGGACTGCATCCCATGGGTTTCCTTATCGCCCATGACAAGCTTGAGATCCCACCCAGAGAAGGACATCTGATAAGCATTTGATGAATGGATGTGTGTGTCATAGTATGTGTGTGTGTGTGCATGCTCAGTCATGTCTGACTCTTTGTGACCCCATGGACTGTAGCTTCTCTGTCTGTGGGATTTCCCAAGCAAGAATACTGGAGTGGGTTGTCATTTCCTCCTCCAGGGGATATTCCTGACCCAGGGATCAAACCCACGTATCCTGCATTGGCAGGTGGATTCTGTATCACGGAGCCACCCGGGAAGCCCTCATCACAGCGTGATCTACTTTCATTCCAAATAGAATTCCAAACTATTTCTCTGCCTCCATCTGCTCCCTTCCCAGCTAGAACCACTCCCCACTCTGAACTCTAGTGCATGGTTGGGTACATGGTGAACTCAGCTGTGATTATTTTATGCTGGGATTTAAAGGCTTTGCTGCTCATAATTCTCCTTTAGGTGAGCTCATCCCCCCACAACCCAGGGAGAGAAAGATACGACTGTTCTTAAGTGCCTTCCAGATGAGGCAACTGAGCTTGGGTTCTCCTCTACGTCAAGGCCATGCAGGAGGTAAGGGGTGAAGGCAGGTTGGGTGCTGAATCCCATCCCCTTTCAGCTGTCACTGAGCCTCCATGGACTGTCTAAAAGTACCTCCTGGTCGGGTGAGTTGTGGATTGCATGTTCCTAGCTGTGCTTGTGGGTTTCCTCAGAGCCCTCTGGGGTTCTGTGGAGCACAGTGTGACCGCCACTGCTTTAGGGATTTCTTCCTTAGGTGATGATTGTAGAGCTGTTCTCTCTGCCAGGACTAAGAAGAGTAAGGACCAAAGTTTTAATCCTAGTCCTGGCTTTTTTTTTTTTAATACCTGGCTTTGATTCTTGCAAGCTGTGTGAACTTGGCCAAGCCATGTCTCCTCTGTGGACCTCAATCCCCTCACCTGTGATGTCAGCTCGTCAGACCACATGCCCCACTGTCCATGAGAAAGGCAGGGGCCCCACCAGCCAGCTCCCACGTCCCGGGGCTGGCCCAGACAAGAGACAAAGAGCTGGTCCCAGGACCCTCTGCTGCTTCGGCTGGTGAGGGGTCTTCCTGTGTTGGATGATTCTGGAAGATTCCTGAAGAGCATTGGTTCTATGCCTGCAGTGGCTCCCTGACAAGGCCACTTCGGCTGAGGGGCTCTGAGGCTCAGGGCGCAGCTGGAGAGGAGCCAGGAGCACAGATGTGCTGAAGACAGGGCAGGAGGCCTAGGCGAGGAGTGTTGGCAGGGCCACCCCAGGGCCGCCTCCCAGGCCCTGCTCCTCCCAGTCGACCTGCATCCCACCTTCTCTCATCACAGTCCTTCCTGAGGAGCTCAGAGAATAGCATCTTGTTTTCACCTTGCTCCAGCTCTTTGGCCTCAGCCTGGAGATGACCCCCACAGCCCCAGAGGCAGGAATCTCCCAGCTGGTTACAAGGGCTCACTCGGACAACAGTACAAGGGTGAGAAGAAAAATTACAAGATCTGTAACTGATAGACCCTAACAACCACCTGGGGGAGACCATGTCCCAGGGCCTATGGCTCCCTTACCATTTCATCCTCATGACAACCCAGGAAGGAAGGGTTATTGCCACCCCATTTTACAGATGAGCAGACTGAGGCCCAGAGAGGTAACATACATGTCCAGGGTCTCGCAGTTCATAAGAGGCTGCACGGATATTTGAAGGCAGGCAGGCAGGCTCATGGGCAGGGTCTTAGTTGCCACCAATCCTCTAAGGAGAGGCTCATTTCCCTCAGAATCAGACCTACAACCAGAAGTTGCAATTCAGAGGATGAGCTCCAGCGGCTGCATATGCCCGGCTGGGGCAGGGAAAATGATCTCTGTGCCTGCATAGCCTTGGGACCCGTCATTGCTAACTGCGTTCCCGACCATCATTTGCAAGTGGTTCATGGGGCAAGAGTTCGGGGCAGAAATCAAGAAAAGAATGAAAAATATTTTTTCCTTTTTGAAAGGTGGAGTTCAAACCTGCTGGGTTGTGCCTTGGTGACATTTATCCCAAATGTCATTTGGATGAATTGGGAGATTAGGAGTGACTTAGACACATGACTATATAGAAAACATAACTATAAAATAGATAACTAATAAGGACCTACTGTAGAGCACAGGGAACTCTACCCAACACTCTGTAATGAGCTACATGGGCAGAGATTCTAAAAAAGAGTGCGGTATGTGTGTATGCACAGCTGAGTCACTGTACACCTGAAGCTAATACAACATTGTAAACTAACTATACTCCAATACAAATTTTTTTAAAATAATAAATTTGAAAGCTTGAGGAAGATTAAAACCTTTGGTACCTGTTCCCTCCATTGTCAGCTCCATGAGGGCAGCAGCCAGGTCACTCTTATTCTCTCGATGAAAGGCCAGTGCCCATCACAGTGCCTGGCATGACGGAGGTGACTGACAGATGTTGGCCAGTCTTTCCGGAGGGAGGAGGATGCCTCTTTAACATTAAACACAGGGCATGCAGCATGGTGTGTGGGTTTTCTTGGGTTGGGTGCTGAGATGTCAGCCTGGAGCTCTGCGACCTGCCCCAGGCTCCCTCGAATGTCCCTGTGTTTCAAGCCTGGGGTGTTTGTGTCCCCAGCCTTGTGCTGTGAGGGTGGGTGGCCTCTGTCCTGGGCAACATTTTCCCACAGGGACACCAGCTCACTTGTGGCCGGAAACCCCAGGCTCCGTGTGATGCCATGTCTCAGACTCTGCCCTGTCAGGAACAAGGCGGGGCCCAGAGAAGGATGGGTGCCCCCAGGACAAGGGGCAGAGCTGGAGCCACAGCCTGGCAGGCACAGACTTGCTGTGCAATACTGTGGTTTATCTTAAACAGATTCATGCAACTTTTACAGTCTTCTCAATTAGACACTCACATTTGAGTGTAGAAAATATCGAGACTTCCTGATGGTCTTGTGGCTAAGACTCTGCGCTCCCAGTGCAGGGGGCCTAAGTTTGAGCACTGGTCAGGGGAATTAGACTCCCATAGGCCGCAACTAAGACCCAGCACAGCCAAATAAATGAATTAATTTAAAAAAATCAGATGTATTGATGGATTGGTACAAGCATAAGAGATAGATATGTGATAGAGAAAGTATAGAAAAAAGGTAAGTAGTACAATCCAGATGACAAGTATACCTATGCTTGTTATCGAATTCTTTCACAATGTCTGTTTTAACATTTTCACAATAATGATCTGAATGGCAATGCACTCACATTTGCTTTAATATATACAGTACAACCTAACTTTTCCATGCCTCAGTTTCTTCATCTGTAAAGTGTGATACTAAGAATACTTGCTTGTGGTTATGAGGACTGAGTGAATTTTGTTCTATTTAAAGAACTTAGAAAAGTGCCTGGCACCTAGTAAGCACTGTGTAAGATGAGCTATTATTGGTTTAATTCCTGTTAAATGATACAAATGGACTTACCTACAAAACAGAAAGACTCACAGACTTGGAAAACAAACTCACGGCTGCCTGGGAAAAGCGAGAGTTGAGGACTTTGGGAAGGTCATGTACACACTGCTCTATTTACGATGGATAACCAACAAAAACCTACTGTACAGCACACGGAACTCTGCTCAATGTTATGTGCCAGTCTGGATGGGCGGGGTGGTTGGGGGAGAATGGAGACATGCATATGTATGGCAGAGTCCCTTCACTGATCACCTGAAATGCTCACAACATTGTTAATTGGCTACACTTCAATACAAAATGTTTTTGGTGTTAAATAATAATAATACATTTCTGCTAGCTACCAGTTGGAGTAGGAAATGGCAACCTGCTCCAGTATTCTTGCCTGGAAAATTCCAAGGAGAGTGGAGCCTGGCAAGCTACAGTCCACGGGGCTGCAAAGAGTCAGACACGACTGAGTGACTGAGCACCTACACACACACACACACCAATTAGATGTCATTTATCAGTTTTATCAAACTTTTAAGTACATTTTGGAAAGGAAGTGCTGTGTTCCTGTAAATCATTATTCCCTTGGTGTATTAGTTATCTACTGCTGTGCAACAAAGTTTCTCCAAACTTGGTGGTTCTGGGAAAAACAGCAGTCACTATCTCACAGTTTCTAAGGGTCAGGATCCAGGTGTGGCTTAGCTGGGGGACACCGGCTCAAGGTCACTGACAGGCTGCAATGAAGGTGCCAGCTGAGGCTGCTCCAGCTCAGGTCTCCATGAGGCAAGAGCCGTCTCCAGGCTCATTCACTGGTAGGATTCAGGTCCCTGCTGGCTGTTGGTCTGAGACCGACCTCAGTTCCTTGCCATATGAGTCTGTCCGTAGCTCAGCTTACAACTTGGCAGGTGGCATCGTCGATGAGAGCAAAGAAGGGACAGAGAATGAGAAGAGAGGTGGAGAGTGAGTGAGTTCAGTCTTTTATAACCTAGCCTCAGGAGTGACATCCCATCCTTTTTGCTGGATAAAATGGTTAGATAGCATCACCAACTCAATGGACGTGAATTTGAGCAAACTCTGGGAGTTAGTGAAGGACAGAGGAGCCTGGTGTGCTACAGTCCATGGGGTCGCAAAGAGTTGGACATGACTGAGTGACTGAACAACAACAATATTCTTAGAATCAAGGCACACTCCTGGGAAGGGGATTTGATCAGAGCATGAACACCAGGAAGTGGGGCCATTGGAGCCATTATAGGAGCTGCCTGCTGCACCTGGGCATCGATTTGAGATCGGGTGCATTAGAAAGAACACAGGCTTGGAGTGAGGCAGAAACAGTTTGATGCCAGCTTTTCCTCTTTATCTGTGATGTAAAACTAGCACATTTCTCAAGCTCACTGAGCCTCATCTGTAAAATGGAGGCCGTTTCACCTGCCTCACTGGGCTGAAATGTGAATCAACTGTGATCCACTGTGGTATGCTGCCTTGCTCAGTGTACTAGATACCTAGGGCTGGTGTATCAGTTCCCAAATTTAGCGGTTTAAACAACTAAAATGCATTATTTTAGAGTTCTTCTCTGGTGGCTCAGTCAATAAAGAATCTGCCTGCAATGTGGGACACGCAGGTTCAATCCCTGAGTCGGGAAGATCCCTGGAAAAGGGAATGGCAACCCACTCCAGTATTCTTGCCTGGAGAACTTCATGGACAGAGGAGCCTGGTGGGCTCCAGTCCACGGGGTCACAAAGAGTTGGACACGACTGAGTGACTAACACACTCAGAGTTCTGCAGGGCAGCAGTCTGACATGGGTCTTTGTTGTTGTTCAGTCGCTAAGTTGTGTCTGACTCTTCGCAACCCCAAGAACTGTAGCACACCAGGCTTCCCTGTCTTTCACTATCTCCCGGAGTTTGCTCAAATCCATGTCCGTTGAGTCAGTGATGCCATCAACCATCTCATCCTCTGTTGCCCCTTCTCTAGCCCTCAGTCTTTCCCAGTATCAGGGTCTTTTCCAATGCGTCAGCTCTCCTTTTCTGTCTCGCTCATCATCTTTCTCATCATCTTTTAAGGCCCCATAGGATTACAGTGGGTCCACCCAGACAATCCTAAAATAGGATAATCTCCCTATTTTAAGGTTTCCTGATTAGCAATCAGTTCCTTGATTCCTTATTTGTCACATAAGGTAACATAGTCACATGTTCTAGGGATTAGGAGGTTTGGGGGCCATAAATTCTCTTATAGTCCTTCCACATTCCTGTCTTCATTTGTCCCGAGGTGTCTCCCTCCCCACACCCCACACCCTGTACACAGCTGCCTGATTGTCCCTGTGGCATCCTGGCACCCAAGAGGGAGAGGTCCTCCTTGGCACACCCAGAGACCAGAAGGAAGGCCTATTCATTCTGCAGGAACATGAGGAGGAGGCAGGTGCTGGACAAGGTGAAGTTTATGGACATTCCTCAGGCGCCACAGCTGTGTGTCTGATTCCCTCCGGGCTGCTCACACAGTCGCCAGAGGCTGTTTTTATCCCTCTCACCCTGGGAACAATGGATGGCTGCTCCCCACCTGTTCACCACGGTGTCCTGCTCCTGGAGGCCACCCACCTGGGACTTTCTCGGAGAAGGGAAACAGCTGGTGCCTCCTGTTGAAGTTGCGTCACAGAGGCAGGCCTCCTCGTTGGCATTGGCCCCTTACTGCAGCTGGACTTCTGCTGGGGAGGGTAGGGGGAAGGGTGGTGGTGGTCTCCTGGGTGGGAGGGAATCTGGGTGGGTCAACAGGTGGCAAATTGTTCCTGAGGCCAGCTTCCAAATTTTGCTTGTCCCACTGAAGATGTGTTCCTTGTCTTCTGTGTGGAAAGAAGAGCCGCCCTTTTCGGGCTGCAGGAGAGGGCAAGGATCCCCCTGCAGCTGGCTTGTTGGGCCTGGATTGCTGGGCAGTCTGTGCTGGTTTGCTCTTTCCTGGGTTGGGCGGGGCTGTGGTGAGGAGTGTATCATCGTGCCATCTAGTGGCGAGTTATGGGACTGCAGGTCGTAATGGCCCAAACACGATCTCTGGCTCAGTCGACTCTTTACGGCACCACGGACTGTATGTAGCCTGCCAGGCTCCTTTTGCATGGGATTCTCCAGGCAATACTGGAATGGATTGCCATTTCCTCCTCCAGGGGATCTTTCTGACCCAGAAATCGAGCCTGTGTCTCCTGCATTGGCAGGTAAATTCTTTACCAATGTACCACCAGGGAGGCCTGGCGTGCTGCGATTCATGGGGTCGCAAAGAGTAGGACACGACTGAGCGACTGAACCGAACAGAACCGAACCGAACCAGGGAAGCCCAGCATCTACCCTGGCTTTTAACCCAGGGCAGTGGTCCCAACCTCTGGTGGTGCCACAGAATCACACAAAGAGGTTTTGAAAAATACATCTGCACGAGCCCCACTCCACACCTCCATCAGAAAACTTGCCATTTAGCTTTAGAGTATAGATCCCCAAGCCCTACCTCTAAATTCTAAATTACTAGGTTTGGAATAAGTCCTTGGAATCTGAATTCTTAACCAGACTTCTCCAATAACTCCAAGGGCAACTTGACTTGAACACCACTGATTCAGCAGCTCATAAGATAAGTGAGCCAACTGTGGGATGTGGACTTTAAAAAAAGAAAAAAAAAAACAACCAATGTTCTATTCAGTCATATTGTTAGAAACATACCATCTAGATTAAACAAGGATATAATATAGTAGTTAAAAGCATCTAGGTTCGTGTCCTACTTTTGCTGTTGCTGCTTTTGTGACCTTAGGCCAATGTATTGTCTGTTGGGTTTGTTGGAAGACTTGATGCAATAAATAATGTACAGAGCCCTTAGCACAGGGCCTGTGTATGTGCTAAGTCACTTCAGTGGTGTCTGATTCTATGCGACCCTATGGACTAGAGACCTACAGGCTCTCTGCATGGGATTCTCCAGGCAAGAACACTGGAGTGGGTTGCCATGCCCTGCTCCAGGGGATCTTTCCAACTCAGGCATCCAACTTGTGTCTCTTAAGTCTCCTGCATTGGCAGGCAGGTTCTTTACCATTGGTGCCACCTGGCCCTTAGGAAATGGGCCCTGTGTTAACAGTCTACTGGACAGATGGCTTAGATCTGTTGGGAGTTTCATTTCAGTGACATATTTATGAAAGGGATGTCCAGAAGAGGAGGAGATGGAAGTAAGAGGAGAGGAGACCTTGAGGAAGAACCAAGGGGAAGGCTTGGGGGTCTGTATCTGGGAGGCAGAGGTCTTGGGGAGCAAGGTGGGGGTGTGCATAATAATCACCAGGTTGCTGTCACGGAAATCTTCAGTCGCTGAGTGAGAACTCTTGTGCAGTAGAACATGAGTGGTTCCCAGTGCCCCACCTGTACCCCTCATGGAGTGTGATCTGACCATGGGGGACACACAGATAAACATTTGTTGTGACAGCCATTTACATAGTTATGGCAGCTTGTTACATATAGGAACGTATACGTTGTATGTACATGTGTACATGTATGTATGTTGATATATTAGAAAAAATAAAGTCAGCATCCCAGGGCAGGACTTCCCTGCTGGTTCAGTGGTTAAGACTTTGTCTTCCAATGCAGGGAGTGTGGGTTCAATCCCTGGTCGTGGAGATAAGATCCCAAATACCTCAAGGCCAAAAAACCAAAACATAAAACAGAAGCGATATTGTAACAAATTCAATAAAGTCTTTATAAATGATCTAAATGAAAAAAATCTTAAAAAAAAAATCCCAGGGCTGTGGTTTCACAGAGATAAGTAGCAATGTGGGGCCTGAGCCATATTTAAAATACATATATATATGTTACAGACTGAATGTTTGCACCCCCAGCCTAATTCCAGTGTCTTGGTATTTGGCAGTGGGGCCTTTGGGAGATGATTAGGTCATGGGGGTGGAGCCTTCATGAATGGGATTAGTGCCCTCATTATAAAAGGGACCCCAGACAGCTCCCTTGTCCCTTCTGCCTGACAAGGACTCAATGAGAAGACACCTGTCTTCCACCTGGAAGAGGGCTCACACCAGAGCCTGGCTGCATCACCACCCTGATCTTACATTTCTAGCCTTCAGAACTCTGAGAAACATATTTCTGTTGTTTTGAAGCCCTCCTCACCCCTGTCTGGGGCACTTGGTTATCACAGTCCAAATGGACTAAGATGTGACATCACTAATGTAGAGCTGGTCTGAGGGTGTGGCAGGCACAGTCCGAGTGGTGTTGGGTAACCTGGCCTCAGAGGAGCTGTCCACTCGGGTTTGGAGGTGGACCTCGGTGATGCTCCTGGCTGCTTTCCCATGAATGTACACTGCACCCCGTGATTCCACATACCCAAGGGGCTGCATCTGTGAAAGGGGGACCATCTTTAGCAAGTCAGCCTGGTGCTGCCGACCACCTCAATGCTGGAGTTCGTTCAGTTAAGTGCCTGCAAAACCATGACCCTGGACAGTTCCAGAGAACGAAGGTGCCAATGAACCTGCCTGCTTGGCCCCCTGCCCATCTAGCGGGCATCTCGTGCAGGTTTCTCCCCCTCCTGGATTGTTTGTTTTCCTCACAGACTCTGCTTTCATGTTGTTTCTTTTATGTCCACGTTTTTAAACATTATTTTTTAAGAATATTTACTTATTTGGCTGTCCCAGGTCTTAGCTGTGGCATGTGGGATCTTCAGTCTTCCTTGCAGCATGTGGGATCTTTTTTAGCTTTGGCATGTGGATCCTTAGTTGTGATGTGTGGGCTCTAATTCCCTGGCCAGGGATGGAACCTGTGTCCCCTGCATTGGTAGCTCTGAGTTTTAGCCACTGGACCACCTGGGAAGTTCCTTTTTGTCCATTTTTTGAGGTCAGAGACCTTATTGGGTCCACCATCTACTTCAGACGATGCCATCTGCCTGGAGCGCGAGGCTCCAGGGGATCTCAGGCTCAGTGTTGCCAGGGTGACGCTAGCTCTGCCCTCTTGGCTCCAGACTGACCTCTGTGCTGATCCAGAGCTGAGTGGTTCTGGAGAAGACCCTGCTGAACAGAGCAGCATTGAGACCCATCAAGAAGTGGAAAGTGGGGTGACATCCCTTGGCGTGTCCAGACAGTGGGTGGCAACAAGGAGACACAGAACAACAAAGGCATATCCTCCACAAATGCAGTTCGGCCTCTGACTTTGCAACATCACAAGCTCAAGGGAGGGCATCTCTAGCTAGGAAGAGTGGGTCAGTTAAAAAAAAAAAAAGAATTTAAAGATTATTTCATCTTTCCATTATTCTGTGTAATGCAGACAGAATGCTTGAAATGCAGGGGGAGGTTGTGTGTCTGCATGCATGTGAGCATATGTGTGTAGGTGTCTGGAAAGTAGCGGGTGGGAAAAAGGACAGGGATTGCTTTGGGGTGAAGCCCGGTGGGTGGAGGGGTATCTTTTAGGGTCTAGAGATTGAAACCCAATTCCAGTCGATTTAAGCAGGTGGCAGTGGGCCTGTATGGGAGTGTCATAGACTAAATTGTGTGCCCCCCAAATTCATATGTTGAAATCCTAAACCCCGTACCTCAGGATGTGACTGTATTTGGAAATGGGAGTCTTTTTTTTTAATTGAAGGATAATTGCTTTACAGAATTTTGTTGTTTTCTGTCAAACCTCAACATTAATCAGCCATGCTGCTGCTGCTGCTAAGTCGCTTCAGTCGTGTCCGACTCTGTTCGACCCCATAGACGGCAGCCCAGGAGGCTCCCCCGTCCCTGGGATTCTCCAGGCAAGAACACTGGAGTGGGTTGCCATTTCCTTCTCCAATGCATGAAAGTGAAAAGTGAAAGTGAAGTCGCTCAGTAAGTGTCTGACTTTTAGCGACCCCATGGACTGCAGCCTACCAGGCTCCTCCGTCCATGGGATTTTCCAGCCAAGAAGGTATACATATATCCCCTCCCTTTTGAACCTCCCTCCCATCTCGAGATGGGAGTCTTTTAAAGGGTGATTAAGTTTACATGAGATCATTAAGTTTACATGAGATCAGGGTGGACCCTGATCCATGTGACTGGTGTCCTTATAAGAAGAGATTAGGACACCCACATGCAGAGGGGCTACACAGGGAGAAGATGACTGTCTACAAACGAAAGAGAGCCTCAGAGAAAACCCACCCTGCCAACACCTCGGTCTTGGATTTCTAGACTTGGATTTCTAGAACTGTGCGACATTAAATTTCTGGGTTTCCAAAAGCCCTGATGTTAGGATGACCCTAGCCAACTAATATCGGGAAGGCGTGAGGGAGGGGGGAGGGTCATTTAACCAACCCCCCAGGAAGCAGGGGTGGACTTGGCTTCAGGGACAGTGGGATCCAGGGAATATAACAGTCCAGCCTGCTCCCTCCTCCATCTTACATGGGGCTGTGGTTTGGCCTCCTTCTCTTGGGTATCTCCTTGTGGGAGGGACATGGCAGCCCGCACTCTGGGGCAATTTCATAGCTCAAGATCCAAAAGGAAAGCAAGAGCTAACCTTCCACTCATGATCTGAAACCATCCAGGAAGGGATTCTGACGTTCCCTTCTCAGGTCTCAGGGCCCACTCCTGGGGCCATCGCAATGGCTGGGGGGAGAGGGGTGCAGGGCTGGGTTAGGGTTCCAGCCTGGATCATTTGCTCTCCCCGAAGGCGGGGTGCGGGGCTGGTGGTGGAGGCCGCAGGGCAAGAGGGCACGTGATCAGCAATCCACAAGGCCAACAGAAGAGGGGAACGTGAGATCCTGAGGCCCAACAGGGAAAGGAAGTGGCCCAGGTCACACGGCCTGTGTCTGTGGCGGAGCTAGCAGGGAGGAAAGCGGGGGGAGTGGAGGGAGGCAGGGGGCATTAGTCCCTGCCAGGTCTACAGCTCCCAGTGTGGTTGAAAGAGAAGGCAAACTGGCACATCAGCTGCTGTCAGACTCCATCACTGATTTTCTTGTTTCCTGTTTTGTTTGTTTTTTTAATAAAACGGGGAGGAGGATGAGCCATTATAAGTACTCACTCAACCAGACCATTCTGATCCCTAAATTGTTACCTTGTTTGAAGTCAGGAGCTCAGGAGCTGACTTTGCCCTTTAAACCCGTAATTTACAGAGCAATTTTCTGCTAGGCAGAGGGAGTGGATCTCGCCTTCCGGTAATGCCCCCACTTAGTCTTGGGAAGTCTCTTCAGCCCTGCAAACATCTGGCTTGAGGAATTTCTTAACTGTAAACAGCTGGGTGTGGCCGGCCAGCCTCAGGGCAGTGGGTACCAGTGCAGAGTCTGCAGAGAGCCTGTCTGCAGTGCTAAGATTTCAGCTCCCACGGGCCAGTTCGGGACTCTGGGAATCTATGTAATGTCTCTGTACCTCAGTTTCCCTATTTGTCAGATGAGAAAAGTCAGTGTTAGTCACTCAGTTGTGTCCGACTCTGCGACCCTGTGGACTGTAGCCCGCCAGGCTCCTCTGTCCATGGGATTTCCCAGGCAAGAATACTGGAGTAGGTTGCCATTTCCTTCTCCAGTGGATCTTCTTGACCCAGGGATTGAACCCTAGTCTCCTGCATTGCAGGCAGATTCTATACCATCTGAGCCACCAGGGAAGCCCAGATGAGAAAAACAATGTTTATCAGAAAGGGGTTCTGGGAGGAGTAAATGGGCAAAACCACATACAGATGTGACTCTCAATTGCAAATGATTTTGCCTCCATGGCGGGTATCTGGCAATGTCTGGAGAAACTTGGGGCTGTCATGTCTAGAGGGGGTTACGCTCTTGTCTTCTAGTGAGTGGGGGCAAGGGGTGCTGCTAAACATCCCTCGATGCACAGGACAGCACTCCAACCCCCGAAGTGCCTCCAGGGTGTCAGCAGGGCAGAGGTCGAAAAACCCTGCCGTGAAGGACAAGTGTCTGGTCAGTGTTGGCTATTAGACTCGATCTCTGAATTCTCACTTCTGTTTCTGGTGCTGTCAGGCACCTGGACTCAAGGTTCTTTTTCCTCTCTGAATATCAGGGGCTCCTCTTCCCTGGTGAGCCCTGCCCCACTGCAAGGAAGAGGAAGCATCTTGCAGGAAAGATGAATCTCCCACCTCTGTCCCCTCAGGCCACATGAAAGGATCCCACACCACAAAGTCCCCTGAAAGTCCCAGGGCACTGGGTTCTTCAGTCAGTGCATGTGGGGTCCCCTCAGGACGTGACACTCTGGGCTGATCCCACCCCTGGTGGGCTTGTGACCCTAACCTACTCAGCCCATGGGCTTCCACCCTGAGACTTTACTAGAACTACTGGGTGAGAGCCTCTCTTATGTATGGGTAGCTAAGCTGGGAGTCTGTGTGTCTTGTGGCAGTTTTGCCTGGAAATGAACCTGTCTGGAAATGAATCTGACATAGAAAGGCAAAGCCAAGGGATGAGGAAAGATGAAGATCCTGAAAATATCACTCGACACTCTGGATCCAGAGCTAGTTGTCTTTCACTATTCTTTGTTTTTTAAACTCATTTATTCATGGCTGCGCTGGGTCTTCGTTGCCGTCCATGGGCTTTCTCTGGTTGCTGTGGGCGGGGCTGCTTCCTCGCTGTGGTGCTCGGGCCTCTTGCAGTGACTTCTCCTGTGATGGAGCATGGGGCATCAGTAGCTGTGGCACGCAGGCTCTAGAGCGTGCGGGCTTCAGTAGTAGCTCACAGGCTTTGTTGCCCCAGCAATCTTAGTTCCTGGACTAGGGATCGAACCCATGTATCCTGCACTGGCAGGCAGATTCTTAACCACTGGACTGCCCGGGAAGTTGCATCCGGCACTATTCTTTAGAGATGCTGATCAATCCTTTCTGTTCTTAAGCTAGTTTTTGAATTAGGTCACTGGCTAACGCAGAAATACCACTTGTCCTAGAATTTTTCTTCCCCCAGTTAAGTTTTTCTAGAGCCTTGCCTACCCTCTCCCCACCCGTTCATTAAATCATAAGCTTCTTGAAGGCAGGGCTTGTATAGAAAACTAAATTCTCTCTGGGTTCTATGTGGCAATAGCACTTTCTGCCACGATGAGAATGTTCCCTATGTCACAGGCAGCTATGAGGTGCTTGAAATGTGCTGGTGCTACTGAGAAATGGAATTTTAAATTTTACTTAATTTTAATTGATTGGTAATTTAAGTTTAAAGTGGCTTGGCTGCCAGATCAAACAGTATAGCAGGGTAGCATCTTGCCGTGGTGGTGGTGGTGGTGGTGGTGGTGCTCAGTCGATTTTTATTGATTGATGGATTGATCTGTTCATTTGCTTAATGAACAGGGAGAGGATGACGATGCTGTATTGGTGGATATAGTACGTGGGCAGTCACGGCCCCACAGGTCCCACGCAGATAAATGTAATGCAAAGTTGAGAATGCAGAATGTTTCAGAGGAGGCCCGGATGAGATTCTTTGGAAGTTCAGGGAGATCCATTGTGGTCCAGAGGGAGGCTGGGGGTTGGATCAAACAATGTTCTCAAGGGGATCAATCAAATATGGGATCGATGAATCTGTGTGTTGCTGAGGGGTTGTTCTGGGAGGCAGGCCTACATCTGCAGTGCACGTGGAGGGGTGGGGCCAGGCAGGATGGTGCACGTGGATGGGGTCTGGTTCTCAGCTCTGAAGCCTGGGAGAAGCCCCTTCACTCGCCATGCCTGTTTTCTCATCAGTAAAACGGAGCGAGTAACAGTATGCCTGCCTCCTCTGTCCGTGGGATTTTTCCAGGCAAGAACACTAGAGTGGGTTGCCATTTCCTTCTCCAGGGGATCTTCCTGGCCCAGGATCGAACCTGCATCTCCCATGTCTCAGGAGAATCGCAGGCAGATTCTTTGCCACTGGGAAAGCCCCTCATGGACAGAACAAACACAGGAAGTCTTAGCTACTACTGAATATGCAAACTGGGTCCCCACCTCTGGGGGGCGTGGTGAAACTTAGGACCCTCCCAGACACCCAGCCCCTCACCTCAGCCCTGCAGTGGGCTCCACCCCTCCATCCAGCAGTGCATGCATGCTAAGTTGCTTCTGTCATGTCTGACTCTTTGTGACCCCATGGTCTGTAGCCCACCAGGCTCCTCTTCCATGGGATTTTCCAGGCAAGAATACTGGAGAGGGTTGCCATTTCCTTCTCCAGGGGATCTTCCCAACCCAGGGATCAAACCCACATCTCTTATGTCTCCTGCATTGGCAGGCAGGTTCTTTACCACTAGTACCACCTGGGAAGCCATCCATCAGTACACCCCCTAAATGCTAGGGTTGCCTGGGCTATGGGAAGTCAACCCCAGGAAGACACTCTTCTGGGTACAGATGAATAGAGAGGAGCTGGGCATTTCATTCAGGTTCGATCAAGTTTCATTCGAGGTTCCTTCCTTACTCTTGGAAACCAGCAGCACATCTGGCAACCACTATGGCCTAAAATAGACATCTTGGGTTTCCACTTGGGCTGATAGAAGAGGTACTTGGCATCTCTGTTGCCTCCAAGTCATCTGTGCCCTGGGAACCCTAGTGCCCATGGGGCGATTGTATCATTCTGCAACCAGGGAACCTAATTTAGCCAAGAACCACAGCAAAGGGAAAGAAGGACCCATTTTGCAGAAGGTTGGGGCTTGTGTCTGATTGTGCCACTAGGGAACATTCCTAATTGCATCAAGGATGACACAGATGGGCAGGAGCCAGCTCAAGTGCCCTGGGAGTGGACAGAGACCCAGCAGAGGCTCTGCTGCTGCCTGATGCCCCTTGAGCCCCTCAGGAGATGAGCCTCTCACTCCCTCACTCCCTTCACTCCAGCCATGTGGGCCTTTAAAAAAAAAAACAAAACTATTTATAACATTTGGCAGGCCAGGTCTTAGTTGTAACATGTGTGATCTAGTTCCCTGACCAGGGAACGAACCTGGGGCCCCTGCATTAGGAGTGGGAGGTCTTAGCCATTGGACCATCAGGGAAGTCCACACATGGGCCTTTTTTTCAGCCCTATTTACTGTGCTCCTCCCACAGGACCTTTGCACATGCTGACCTGCTGTCTGGAATCCTCTACCCTTTCCTCGTCACCTGCTGAACTCCCTTCAGCCCAGGCCTCACTTCCTCTCGACTATGTCAAATCCTCATAAGATAAGCTCTCTGACTACCAGCTACCTTGGCTCTCTTGGTCAAGGTTACAATTTCACACTGCCCCGGAGTATTTGATTTATGCCTCTCTTCCTTCAGTTCAGTCACTTAGTCATGTCTGTCTCTTTGCGACTCCATGGACTGCAGCACCCCAGGCTTCCCTGTCCATCATCAACTCCCGGAGCATGCTCAAACTCATGTCCATCGAGTTGGTGATGTCATCCAACAATCTCATCCTCTGTCATACCCTTTTGCCTTCGATCTTTCCCAGCATCAGGGTCTTTTCAAATGAGTCAGTTCTTCACATTAGGTGGCCAAAGTATTGGAGCTTCAGCTTCAGCATCAGAACGTCCAATGAATATTCAGGACTGATTTCCTTTAGGATGGACTGGTTGTATCTCCCTGCAGTCCAAGGGACTCTCAAGAGTCTTCTCTAATACCACAGTTCTAAAACATCATTCTTTGGTGCTCAGCTTTCTTTATGGTCCAACTCTCACATCCATACATGACTACTGAAAAAACTACTCTCTTACCTGCTGGACAGTAATTTCTATGTGGAGAGAGGCTGGGCAGAAGTTCATTCACATTGTCTCCATCCAGAAGGGGGTGACAGAGGGTGAGATGGTTGGATGACATCACTCAACTCAAAGGACGTGACTTTGAGCAAACTCCGGGACACAGTGAAGGACAGGGAAGCCTGGTGTGCTGCAGTCCACGGGGTCGCAAAGAGTCGACACGACTGAGGGACTGAACAACTGCCTGCCTGGATGTTCTTCCCCCAGATCTTTGCAGGGCTGGCTCCTGCTCAAAACTTATATCTCAGCTCAAAAGTCCTCTGGGACCTCCACCCCTCCATCACACCTATCACTTTTCACATCCGACATCAGTCACCCCGGTCATGGATGAGGTCCTTGTCTTCCTTCACTATATTATATGAGTTCTACTCGTGTATCCCTAGCACCAAGAACAGGCCATGGCACCCAAGAGGATTCAGTAAATACTGTGCACGTGGTCGGCCTGCTGAAGCTGGCTGTGCCCAGGCCCATCTCACAGTGTCTTCTAACTCTTCCAAACCCTCCCTGTTCAATGCACATTTCCTGAGTGTCCACCCTCTGCCTAAACTTAGCAATGAGCTGGGGAGTCAGGCTGGACTCCTGTCCTGGGACAAGCGAACAGTTGGGTTCACTAGGTTGGAGCTCCATCAGGGTCAGTTGGACCCCTGGGTGGAACCCTCAGACCAGCCCCCACCTCCTGTGATCTGGGCTTTGCCAGAAGGGCCTAGCTGTCAGCCAGGATCTTAATACTCAGAGTGTGTCTCTGAACCAAAAGTACAACCTGGAAGTATATTAGAAATGTGAACCCCAGGCCCCACTGCAGACCTCCCGAGTCAGCATCTGCATTCCAGAAACACCTGTCCCTCCCAGGTGTACACTGAAGCCTGTGTGTTCCACCACTGCTCCAGACTGAATGTCTGCATCCTCCCAGAATTTATATATTGATAAGCCCTGGAATTAAGAGGTGGGCCTTCCTGGAGGTGATCAGGTCATGAAGGTGGGGTCCTCATGTTGGGATTAGTGAGTGCCCTTGTAAGATGAGACATCCGGGAGTTTGCATCCTCTCTCTCCGCTCTGGTCCGTGAGGGCACAATGAGAAGGCCACCATCTGCCAAGCAGGAAGAGAGTGCTCACCACAGGCTGAATTGGCTGGCACCTGGATCTTGAACTTCCCAGCCTCTAGAACCCTGAGGGATGAATGTTGGTTGTTTAAGACCTCTAGGCACTGGTATTATGTTGTAGCAGCCTGAGCCACTGAAACGACCACAAAAAAAGTCTATTCTGATCATCTGGAAATATGAATTCCCTGGAGGAGGGACACAGCAAAGCAAATAATACCAAGGGTGTGGTGCCTTGTTTCCCCCTGACAGTGGGGTCCCAGGATATAAGGCAGCACTCTGACAGGCGGCACCAGACTTTCCCAGTAGGACAGAATGCATCAGAATGCATCCATTTTTAATCCTACCGCCTGGTAAGGTAAGTCCTATGCTGGAAGGTGGGGGTAGGGGTACTCAGTGGGGAGGAACAAGTCCAGGATTTGGAGGCGGGTGACTGAGTTTGAGTCCTACTCTGTAATGTCTTAGCTTTTTGGAGCTGGACAAGCTTCTCAACCTTAGCCTCAGTTTCTCCATCTATGAAATGGGTTAATAACCCCCCATCAAAGAGACTGTTGAGAAAACTGATGAGAACACACAGAGGAAAAGGCCAGCTCATCAGTGAAGTGCTGTGAAGTAGTATTTATTGTTACAGTGTTAAAATTCACTCTTGGGAAGACATTCGGGGCCATGACCAGCAATTAAATGTCAGGAACATCATCCTAGTTCATGGACAGCTTGTTTCCTTTGCAGCTAAAAACTCCTGGGGGTGTTAGGGCTCAGGAAATTCTTCTCATCAGCCAACTGCTGGGAAGGATGTTAGTGTCAGAAGATGCTGTTTTGCACAGGGCTTCTTTTTCTTGCCACTCAACTGCCAGGAGCCCACTGGAACCCTGAAGGGCAGAGCAGAAGCGATGGTGTCCAGAACATAAGGGCTGTGATGGGAAGGGGGAGAGCAAGGCTTGGAACATCTTGCCAAATCATCCCATTCTGCTGGACCCAGACCTGTTCAGTGACCTCAAGATTTGGGGTCACTGCTCTGAGGCCCCTCCATGCCTCCATGGAGGTCCCTCCATGCTGGCTGGGCTGTGGGGAGAGCCCTTCCCCTCAACTTCATCTGGTCCAGGTACTCTTGTGGTGTCTCCCTGCCTCCTTCACCCTGGGGTCCAGTGATGAGACAGATGGATTTCTGGGAGAAAGGCCTTGCTCCGCCAAGGACAAGGGAGCCTTTCAGGGGTGCACAGGGTTGGAAAGCTGAGCCTTCTTATGGCTGCAGCCCCCAGCTACTAGGAGGAATATGGGGTGTCTCTGCCTACCCTGATTCTCCCCAACCTCTGGCAGCAACTGTCTCTTTGGAAAGGGCCAGCACCCGTGGATACAGGTGACATCACTTCTCAGAGAAGAACATGCATACGGTTCCCAGGTCCAGGTGTCATGTCACCACCCTTTAAGGACCAAGACCATGACCCAGGCTGTTTGGACAGGATGTGGCCAGTCAATGTTCCACGGGTGGCCACACTGCCAGCCTTTGCTAACCAGCTACCAGAACCTCTCTGCCGAGTCCACATGCCCTGCTCTTCTTGCCTGCACTTGTAGCAGAGTTGACATTTAGGATTTTTCCAACAGACAGAGCTTTTCTTGGTTTAACTTTGTGTGGAGCTTGTTCATTTATCGGCCAACCCATCCTCATGTTGAAAAGTCAGTTCCAAATGCTCACCTGACTTCCAGGGACACAGAGAATTGGGCAAGTGAGAATGAACTTAGAGCATCATTTGGACAAAAAGGCGCATCCGAGGTTGCCCCTGTTGCCCCAGCCTGTGAGCTGAATGCTGAGAATGTTTCGGGCAATGCCATTCCTTCCAGTGACCCCCCAATTGTCCACTTGCCCATCTTGTCCCCAGTGGGACTGAGTTGGGGAACAATGCATTGGTTTCATATAATCAGACCCACATTCAGGCACCTCCCTGTCTGCCATTCCTGCTCACCTTGTGAGAAACACTGCCTTTCAGGTTTGCTGCTTCCTGAGAGGCAGATCCTGGCGCCCTCAGTCACCCAGCCTGGATGTTGGCCTGGGAGTGACCTGCGGCATCAGGTTAGAGGGAGGTTTTACTCCCTTCTCTGGGCTGTGAGCACTGCAGCCTCAAACCCCATGTATGTGGCTGAATGTCATAAAGATAGTGGGTTTGGAGCCTCAGCAAAGCCAAGTCAGGTTCCAGAGCCTCACTCCTCGGGCCCAGGAATCAGACATGTGTCCCTAAGAGGTCAAACATTCAGACCAGAGGGGGCATCGCCTGTCTAAAAAGCTGTGCTTAAGTTTAGACTATAATGGTCTTCGGCCTCAGGGAGGAGGAATTTTTAAGCTCACTGGGCCTAGGTTTGTGCTTTTCCCTTGAGGGGAAATCATTCATTGGGTTGAAGACCAGGTGCTTTGATGGTTCTTGGAGGCCGACCCCTGCTTCCAGTCCTGGAAATTCAAACCTTTTATAGACTGGCGGTGCCAAAGGCCTCATTGGAAGTCGAGCACTGTGGTTCCAAATGAATCATGTGCTTTGATAACCGAAGTGTAAGTGGAACCCCAATACTGTCTGTCCATCCCTAATCATTTCTCAGTAATGAGGTCAATGAATTCAAGTCTGAACACAGGAATCAAACTGGTTTTCAAGGGCTGTGGGATTTTCCTCTTTTGGGGGTCCAGTCCCGTGGGGGCCCTAGAGAGCTTGCACATTAAACATGCCTTGCCCTCCTTGTGCACATTGCTCCAACCAAAACAGTTGGAGAGAACAAGTACAGTATCAATTCTGTGTTGTAAATGGGAAATGAGACACCCATCCCAGATCCCATAACTTCCCACCTGTCTCCTGAGAGGGTATAGAAAGTAACAGACGTTAGCAAGTGTTAATCCTCACAACATCCCCAGGAGGGAACCAGAAGTATTGTAGATGAAGATGCTGAGGCACAGAGAGGTGAGGCCACTGGGAATAAGCCACACAGCACAGCAGCAGCAGAGTCAAGAGGAAGGCTGGGGGTCCCCTCCATCATCTTAGCGCCTGGTGAGACTCAGCTCCGTTAGGGCACTGGGGAGCACGCCTGCGTGCCAGGTGACGACAAGGTCTGTCGCGTAAACAACGAGAGGCATTTCCCTGCTACCGTCACACTTGGGACAAGTTGTCCTGACTCAGTCATTCCCGGTCTTGTTGACACGATGTCCTTCATCCAGATGGGGTATCCACACTTTCTAGGAAGGCTGCTGCTCAGCCCCACCTCTACAGGGATCATCGCCCTCCTTCACGCAGTGGAGCCCCTCCCCAGGGGAGGGGCCAGGTAGCCCTTCAATACATCCACGCTGACATGACACAAGGCTTTTAAGATTTGAATGACCTTCCTGTTTTGCATTCTCCCAAGGGAGATTCAATGACCCCCCCCAAGTCAGAAGCTAAGTTCTCGGTCATGGAGGGCATGTATGTGGGAGCTGAGACCACCACCAGGCTGGCTGGAAGGGTCCACATGAGGATGGTGAGCCCCCAGCTTTGCAAGCTCCTGGCATTGCCACCACTGGGCTCTGTGTATCTTGCTAGAGTCCTACCTGCTCCTCTTGGGATGGTATCTTGGGGAACTCTGTGCTTCATTACACCCAGGAGGCTTAGTTCAAGGCTCCCAGGATCACTTGGACTGCTCAGTGGCTGAGTCACTCAGTGGCAGAGCCTTGATAATGGAGGTGCTGGGCACCCTGATTTGTCCTTTGGGCTAGTCTTCCTCCAGGAAGCAGGGAAGTCCTCAGTCCACTCCAGGAAGGCAGTCTGGTGCCCCCTCATTCCGTGGGGATCCCATTCAAAGTCACGGCAGTCTGCGAGATTTCTGGGGACCAGAGGAGCATCCTCAGGCCGAACTGACTATGTACAGTGGTGACGGTCCCGGGATGGCCTTCCTCCCCGGGCCTCTCCGCGTTGGGTCTGGTGGAACATCTGTTCCTTACACATTGGTGACCTCCAGGCCATTATAGCCCTCCAGACGGCACTGCTCCGGCCTGCCCTGGGAGTCCTCGTCTCCGCAATCTTCATTTTGAAGAGAGCCATAGTCATCGTGGAAATCGGGATCTTTGTTGCTGAAGCCCCTTCCTATCTTTCCCAAGGGCAGCTGAGAAGAGAGGAAGGAGAACAAAGGACAGGAAGAAGAGAAAAAAAGAATTGAGTGTTCTTGGATCTGGGAAATGTGGTACCTCCAACAGCTGTGTGTCCTTGAGTAACTTACCTAACCACTCTGTGGTTCTATGAGTAATAATACTCCCTTGCTCAGGGAGACTGAGAGGAGGATTTTTGTGAGTTAACCTTATGTTGTGTCCCCAACCTGAAGGAAGCAGTTGGTTGCCGAGAGTGAGGACAAGTATAGTCTTTCTGATTATCCATCAAAGTTTCTCTCTTCCTCCTCAGCAGGAAGAGAGGTGAGAATGTGCGGGTGTGAGGTCTGACTGCATTCCCAGGTCAAGAAGAAATATTCTAGATGTGGCAGAAAAAGTGTGGGTTTTGGTGACTCAGAAACTGGGGTTTGGATCCCTGCTCTGCCACTTCCCAGCTGTGTGACCTTAGACAAGTCACCTGCCTTCTCTAAGCTTCGGTTTTCTCAGCTACAAAATAGAACTAGTAATTCCTTTCTCTCAGAGTTTTTGCAAAAAGTAGAAATCCCATCTTGGAAGCACACAGCAAGGTGCTGGCCATGCCATGTACGCAAGCTCAGTCATGTCCAACTCTTTGTAACCCTATGAACTGCAGCCCGCCAGGATCCTCTGTCCATGGGATTCTCCAGGCACGAAGACTGGAGTGGGTTGCCATTTCCTCTCCCAGGGGATCTTCCTGACCCAGGGATCCAGCCTGTGTCTCCTGCATTGACAGGCGGATTCTTTACCACTGAGCCACATGGGAAGCCTCACGGCACTGGCAGAGAGTAGCTATTGTTATCAGACATGCTGGACCCGCAATAAATATTTCTCTCTTATTTTGAACAGATGTCTATTGGAGTAGTTGTGACAGCACTGTGTAATTATTTATTTATTGGACTGCCTTTCTTTCCAGACCAGTGTTTCTTAACCTTTTTTTCCATTGTCGTCCCCCTTAAAAAGATGACCTTTTACTTATTTTTTCCCTAATCACACCCCCACCATGAAATTTTCATACCACAGGGACTCTGTGCATGTGTTTATGGGCCATGTGTATATCTGTGCTTTACACATAAAAAGAGTAAGACTTTCTGTATCCTCCACACTGAGAACCAATTCTGACCACCTTGGGGGTGATAGGACCCCCAAGCGGGAATGTACATTCTAGACTGAAAGCATCTTAATGGTGAGGATGGTCATTTATCCATGCTTATCACCCATGCTCAGGACATGTCTGGGATGTACTTAGTACCCAAAACTGTCATCTGAACGAATGGAAGAATTTTGAATTACCTACTTCTGCTGTCTATGTCTATACACCTCCGTTTAAGAGTCTGTGTTGTCTCTGAGGCCCAAAAGCTTATGGTCTCATGCACCACAGGCTCATCCGCTGCTCTTGGTCAGGCCACTGGAGTTCCAAATCTAAGGCAGTGGCCCTTAGAGTTTGGGTTGCATTGGAACCCTCTGGGCAGGCTGGCAGCATGCAGGTCCCCTTCATCCCAGAGGCTCTAGCGTCGGGAGGCCCAGGTGGGTCCTGGAGTCTGCACGTTAAGCAGCCGCCTAGGTGAGTCTTATGCAGGCAGGTGAGACCTGCACTTTGAGATACAGTGTCAAAAGCCCCACAAGCCTGAGTGTGTCTTAATAACCATCATGAGGGTCCCTGAAGGTGGCGTCCAGGGCCCTCCTCCCAGCTGTGCGTGTGACCTGGTCCATCAACACCGCTCCACCAGGGGAGCTGGGAAAGGGTAACATGGGCCCAGACAACACAAAGGCTGGGGGACCCCCAGGGAAGCACATGGAGTGACCTACCCGGCCAGCCTTGTACTTGATCCCACCGCTGTTCTCCTCCTTCCCTGCCCGGGTGACGCTGGAGGCCCTCCCGGGGGGCGTTCCAAATCGCTCTGCTTCCCGGATGCCTGTGCAGCTGGGGAGACACCCATTGCAAGTCAGTGTGGGCAAGGTGGGGGGCTGTCAGCTACTGCCACCCAGAGACACAGTCACTCAGTCACTCACACTGGTCACAATGACCACAGCTGTGGTTCACTTAGTACCTCCTATGTGCCACCAATGTGCTAAGCTAAGCACTTTACAAACATAATCCTCACAGCACACCTAGAGGTCCAGCTTCCATCTCTGCTGGAGAAAAGGGGGCACAGAGAGGTTAAGCAATCTGCCCAGGATCACACAGCTTGGAGTGTGTGAGCCAATCTTGCAGAGCCAAGATTTGAACTTTGGGGTCTCAGAGACTTTGGGGTCTAAAACCCCAAAGTCTCTCTTTAGCCCCCAGGACCCTGCAAAGCCTATCAGGAGAGGCAAGACATGATAGGAGAAGCCCCACATTCCAGCTCATTAGGTGTAGCTTGAGAAGCATCAGGAAAGTTTCCCCCACTTTGCATTTGAAATCTGTGTCCCCCACTGACTTGTTGTCTGAAGTTACCCCCATCACCCCCTTCCCTGTATAAAAGCATCAAAGGCTTGTTAGACTAGGACTTGGTGAACTACAGCCAGTGGCCGAATGCGGCCAGTGGACTGATTTTGTAAATAAAGTTTTACTGAAACCTAGTCCATTTGTTTGCACGTTGACTACAGTTGCTTTTTGCTATCAAATCTGTTTTGACCCAGACCATATGGCTCCCGAGTGCTAACATCTTCACCGCCTGGCCTTTCATGGGAGAAGTTTGCTGCTGCTGCTAAGTCGCTTCAGTCGTGTCCGACTGTGAATCTCAGGGCTAGTGTGTATGGGGTACGGAGTTGGGGCAAAAAATTGGTTCAGAGCCAGGAGTTTGGAACTTAGTCTCCCATTTGCCTTCCTTCTCTTTTAGATTCTGGGTGAACATCAGTGTCCCTGGGGCTCCTGTCCTTTCTTTGCCTGCAGGGTTCTCTCCAGCTAGGGCATAGCCTTCCACACCTCTCCTGCCAACCTCGCCAATCCCAAGACACTAATGTCCAGTTATCTTCCTTGAAGTTTTAGCTGCACTGAAATCCTGGCTTTCCTCTTTACTGGCTGTGTGGCCTTGAGCTCATCACTTTGTCTCTCAAAAGCTGGGTTTCTCCAGTTTTGACTCTTCCAGCTGCCAGGTACAGAAGGTATTAGAGCCGACTTCATCAAGTGATTGGAAGGTTAGTTAAAAAGTACTTTGGAGCTGAGCTGAACATCTAGTGAATGGCTACAATGATAATAATTCAAATTAACAGTTATCACTTTAATGTCAGAGGAATTGGCTCTGGCTGACGGGCAGTCAGGAATTGGCTTCACGGGAGCAGCAAGGCTTGGCTCGGGCCACCATGGAAGTAGACACACGAAGAGAAATGAACCTTCTAACACCTGCCTCAGAGATGTTCTGCTTCTTGTGGTGTAACTTCTGCTGAGAAAGTTCAAGGGAGGGGAGGGTGCTGGGCAGGGACCCACACTGGCTGCTGGATGGCAGATGAAGTTGAGTTCTCAGGTCCCCAGGCACCAAGGCATCCCCAGCACAGGGAGGTTCTGGCTCTGTGGTGGGTCAGGGACCAACATGTTCACTGACACCCATCCTCTCTCCTCCTCCTGGGGATGGAATGCCCTGGGTCTAGCAGGAAGCTGTTCAAACTGCAGAAGCCATGACAATCTAAACTCGTGCAGCCAAATCTGTTTGCTGGCTGGTGGGAAGGACATTAACCCCCCATTCCCAGTTTATGGAATATTAGTCATTCCATGAGCTTGGGAGGACTCCAGAGCCCCTTCTTTGGGTTTCACTGAAAAAGAGATGGGAGTTCAGAGGGGATGTATGTCTCATCCAAGGATACATAAGACACACAGTGGCAGGGATGGAACTTGAACTTCTAGGAACAAGATCTAGACCTTTTTTTCTTCCCACCTTGGGGGATCAATGTGAGACTGTGGACTCTACATCAGGGGCCTGGCCCCACCCCCTTAGCAGTCATGTCCCCTGAGCTGAGTACTCTGTGAAGTGGGGTTAATAACAACATTTCTCTTATAAGGTCACTGGAGGATTAAATGAGAGGACACACATAAAATGCTGAGAAGGGCTGCATATCACGAGTAATTGCTGTGACCAACACAGGCATTGAGGGGTACAGACCTAGCTTGAATCCCCACTCAAGGCATTGCACATCCCCTAGCTGTGGCCTTGTGTGAGTTGATTCCCTGGCTGGGTCTCAATTTCCTCATCTGTACAATGGAGCCCAGTACTCAGTTCTGGTCTTAACAGACCATACCCTGTGCAGAAAGTGGCGTCTTTGTGGTGTAGACAGAGGAACACAGGGCAGCTGCTGCCCCCACTATGCTAAAACACCTTTCTTCTTGCTTTTCCACAGTGGGTAAAATCCTACCCTGTTCCTCCTGCGGATTAAAACACAGATGCTGCAGGGACTAGGTCAAGTGCAAGGCTATGGCCCTTGGAGGCTTGAAATGGCTTACTGAGTATTCCTAGTCAATCCATCAAACCTTGAGGGAGTAGAATGCTGGAGGGATACACTTTAATGAAGGAAGTTTCTGGAAGACAGAGCATCTCCATGCAATTTCTTGAGTCAACACAGAGGGCGTCTGGGGCGCTGGAAAGGCATCCTGTGTAGGTAGGAGGTGGCGGGTGAGAGTCAGACTCTGCCAGCTGGGCGGCCTGAGAGCTGAGTCTCACCCAGTTAAACGAGGGTTTACGAGGCCCACGAGGTGCAAGATGCTTCGGTGGAGATGAGTAAAGTGGGGGAGAACAGAGTCTTAATTGGTCGCCTACTGTGTGCTGGGCATAACGCCAGGTCCTTCCCACGTGATAGCTCCTTGAACTCTCCCCAGGGTTCAGGAGAAGTGACTGTTCCCCTTTCAAGATGAGAGAACTGGAAAACCTCAGATGATGGAGGAGGAGCCAGAATTCAGGCCCCAAAGGTCCTGCCAGGCCCTCTCCTTACAGAGGGCCATGATTGCAGGCACTGACCACCCCAGGGCCTGGGCTCACAGTTCAGTGATCATTTGGGTTGGGGTGGGGCAGAATATTATAAACACCACCTTCCGTGGGTGCCCCCAAATCTCAGTGTGCCCCCTCCCACTCCAGCTCTGGCGATCTGCCAGGTGGCCCAGGACTATTCCCCTTTGCCTGCTGCTGGGATCTCTCAGACCTGGGCCATGTGCCAGCCCCAGAGGCAGAGCTGTGACAAGGCCTCTTACTCTCTGTGCTTGGGAGTTGCGTCTGTCTGAGTTCATAATGAAATCACTCTCCGCGGAAACGCTAATGAGAAAACTGGAGCAAAGTGACAGAAAGCGGAGCCCCATGTATCTAACTGCAGAGGAAACTGCTTCACTGAGACACTCTAGCGCTCCTGGGAGGTCAGGGCATGTGAACTGCCAGTTATCGTGAGGCATCTCTGCTTCAGGCACTGCGTTCACATTGCCTCACCAGTCACACTCAGGGATGGAGGCTCAATACAGCAGATCCACTTCATTATACACAACACAGTAAAGCGACTATCTCTTCAGTTGCTCAGTCGTGTCTGGCTCTTTGCGACCCCATGGACTGCAGCACGCCAGGCCTCCCTGTCCATCACCATCTCCATGAGCTTGCTCAAACTCATGTCCATTGAGTCAGTGATGCCACTCAACTATCTCATCCTCTGTCATCCCCTTCTCTTCCCGCCTTCAATCTTTCCCAGTATCAGGATCTCTTCTACTGAGTCAGCTCTTTGCATCAGGTGGCTGAAGTACTGGAGCTTCAGCTTCAGCATCAGTCCTTCCAATGAATATTCAGGACTGATTTCCTCTAGGATTGACTGGTTTGATTTCCTTGCAGTCCAAGGGACGCTCAAGAGTCTTCTCCAACACCATAGTTCAAATGCATCAGTTCTTCGGTGATCAGCCTTCTTTATGGTCCAATTCTCACATCCATATATGACTACTGGAAAAGCCATAGCATTGACTAGAGGGACCTTTGTTGGCAAAGTAATGTCTCTGCTTTTTAATGTGCTGTCTAGGTTGTTCATAGCTTTTCTTTCAAGGAGCAAGCATCTTTTAATTTCATGGCTGCAGTTACCATCTGCAGTAGTTTTGGAACCCAAGAAAATAAAGCCCCAGTTTAAAAAAAAATGGGGGAAAAAAAGGAAATACCCAATAATCAGAAAGAGACTTATTAACCCAGAATTTCTGGATCTAGCTACTCCACCTTGAATGTACCCAATTCCTGAGCCACTAGTAAACTTTTGTTTCAAATGAAGACTGATCTAAAAAAAAAGTTCCCTGGGAGGGCCCAGGGGCAATGAAACCACTGCCGGACAGGTCCTCTGTTGTTCTGACCACCCTTCCTACTCTTTAGGGAAGCAGCAAAGTGTGGTGCTTTGAATCCCAGCTCCTCAGCTTTTACCAGGCACGATGTGTAACCTTGCTACAGTGTCTCAGTTTCCTCATCTGTGAAATGGGCTCATGCACCCACCTCCAAAGGTGGTGACATTGTGCTAGGTTCTGAGCGTGGCCCATGGCAGAGCCCAGCCAACGGTTATGGTAGTTGGATAACCTCACCTTATAACTGCATCTGGAGGGGGAAGGAGGAGAGAAGGGAGGGAGATGTTGGCTGACTCTTGCATCCTTGGACATATAAAGGCACACTTTTTGGGGCCGTGGGTCATAAGACCACAGGATGGGAAGGGGTATTTACAAGAGAGATGCAAAGCTTGTCTGAGGCCTAAAGGCCACTCTTCTCAGGCCTAATATTCAGAGTCTGAATGAACTACAGGCTGAATCCCCCTTGGCTCTGACCTTGTGTTACTGACAGAATATACCATCCTTCAGGCAAGTGCTGGAGATGGTCATGCATCTTCATCAAGGCTTTTCTTCTGGCTCCTGTGATGCTCCAGTGAATGCCTTTGGAATAGCATGGCTACCTCCTGTATCTTTTTGGTCCACTGGTTTATTTCTCTCTCTTTTAAAAAAAATTTCTCTGTTTCTTTAACTTAAGCACAGAACTATGACAGAGTTGGTAGTGAACCAGTGTTCACCAAGAGAAATAAGAAGTCAGTGCATGTAAAGCAGATATCACGAGATGATGTGAGAACCTGCTCTGCCTTGATCCCTTTGGTTATATGGTGTCATAGCAATGAGAGGAGGCTGGAGAAGATGATGTCATATGGGAACCTATAAACTCTAGGTAAATGTAACTTTCTAGGAGGAGGATTGGGTGCTAATATTTCCTATCTCCCTGGTCATGGGACATTAACACACGGTGACTATACTCTCCCTAGATGCTTTGAGCTGACTACCCTCCTGTGACTACAGGCATCACATTGACTGGGTGATGTGGGGTCACAGATGTGATCAGGGGTCACATCTCCTGGGGAGCAGAATCAGGCAATCATTAGCCCCCCTCCAGGCTTCCTAGTGTGGTGGAGGGTCAAAGGTTGATAGATTACAGCATTGCGACGGACTCCTGTCTAGTCACGAGCAGGTCACAGCACCTCTCTGAAGCCTATTTCCCTATTCATCAAAAGAGGCTATGATTCCTTCTCACTCAGCTTCCTTCGTGAGGAGTAGGAGCGAGTGAAACAAGGGATGTGACAGCAATTTGTTGAAGATGACATATGATATTAATGTGAAGGGTTGTCGTGATGACCATCATCCTGGTCCACCCAGCCTGGGATTCAGTTGGGATTGTGTCCTGGGTTGGTCTGTAATCCTATTGCAATGGTTCAGGATGTTTTCTCAAACGGGAATCTTTCCACCCAATCTGATCATTCTGGGAAGACTCACCCCAAAAGACCAGCACCACCTGCCCTGCCCTTTCTCTGGAAAGCTGCCCTGCCCTTCTCTCAGCAACAGAGAAGGAAAAGGAGCAAGAAAGCAGAAGACAGGATGAGATGCTGAGACCATGAAAGACATGTCCTAGACAAAGCCCATAAGATCTTGGTTAATATAAACCCCTCAGACCTTCCCAAGTGTCTCACCACCTGCCTGGGGATCACTATTTCCCTGCTGTTTGGTTTAGCTGGGGACTCTTGTACCAACAGAATTGGGCTCTAAACTTCCTTAGAAATTCATGGAGTTTGTCTCCCCCCAGCCAACTGCAAGTCTGCTCCCCTGACCCACGGCAAGGTCTCAGCAAAGGGCCGCGAGGTTCCAAAATCCCACATGAAGACTTTGAGTCATCAGCCATGATGTCGACTCATGGAGAGAAGCAGCATCAAGGAAAGAGGTCCTAACAGGGAGACCAGCTTGAGGTCTGGTTCTTCTAGTTCCCTGCCTGAGCAGCCTCAGAGTCCTTAGAGGTAAAATGAGGAGCCTAAACCGAGTCAGTTTCCCTCTTCATCCTGATACCTGCCTTCATCTAGTTCTTGAAGGAGTCTCTGACCTCCCGACAAGGTAAGAACCCGCCCTATCTGTGCCCCCCTCCAGAATCCCCACTAGTGTTCATCCACTGATCTTAGATACCTCATGGGAGGGGGGTCAAGGGTTTAAGTAGAAATTCTGGGTTAATAAGTCTCTTTCTGATTATTGGGTATTTCCTTTTTTCCCCCCATTTTTTTAAACTGGGACTTTATTTTCTTGGGTTCCAAAACTACTGCAGATGGTGACTGCAGCTATGAAATTAGTCACATGGCTAATGTTTAGCTAGACCTACCCCTCCAGGGCTCAGAATATCTTAAGCTTGTTACAGATTACATGGCTCCAGAAGAAAGGTAGAGGAAAGTGGAAAATTCTGAGGAGAAAAACCTTTTTCCTCACCTATTGATTCATAGTTCATGGAATAGGGTGAAAGTGAAAGTTGCTCAGTTGTGTCCAACTCTTTGCAACCCCATGGACAATACAGTCCATGGAATTCTCCAGGCCAGAATCCTGGAGTGGGTAGCCTTTCCCTTCTCCAGGGGGTCTTCCACAGGGATTGAACTCAGGTCTCCCGCATTGCAGGCAGATTCTTTACTAGCTGAGGAGAGGGTGCTTGTCATAAAAAACCACCTAAGCGTGCTTAAAATGCTGAAAATGTAGATTCCTGCCAGCAGATCCTGGTCCTGCGGGTCTGAGTCAGGGATGCGGACATCTGCAGTTCACAAAAGCATGGATGATTCTGCTTGAAGGTCTATGAGAACCGCTTGGGTATGCGCCTGCTGTTGGGGGAGGGCGGCTCAGGGCACCTGGACCCTGTGACAGACGCATAATTTTGTTCTACCTGCATAACATGGGGTGTGACTCGGCTGCTCTCTGAGGCCCCATGTAGTTTGGGGATTAAGTGTTCAGGCCTGACACATAGAGCCTCAGTTTGAATCTGGTGTGCTAAGTTGCTTCACTCATGTCCAACCCTTTGTGACCCTATGGACAGTAGTCTGCCAGGCTCCTCTGTCCATGGGATTCAGGCAAGAATGCTGAAATGGGCTGCCATTTCCTTCCCCAGGGGATCTTCCTGCTCCAGGGATTGACCCTGTGTCTCCTGCACTGGCAGGCGGGTTCTTTACCACTAGCACCAGCTGGAAAGCCCTCAAATCTGGCATCTGTTAACAAAACAAACTAACCTTAGCTAGACTGACCAAGAGTTAAGAGTGATGACTCAAATTACTAGAACTAGGAATGAGAGAGGGGATGCATGCATGCTAAGTCGCTTCAGTCATGTTTGACTCTGTGCAACCCTATGGACTGTAGCCTGCCAGGCTCCTCTGTCCATAGCATTCTCCAGGAAAGAATACTAGAGTGGGTTGCCATGACTTCATCCAGGGGATCTTCCCGACCCAGGGATGGAACCCATGGCTCTTACGTCTCCTGCATTGGTTCTTTACCACTAGTGCCACCTGAGAAGCCTGAAAGAGGAGATAACTTAACGTAAATAAGAGGGATTACAAGAAAATGATCATATGATCAACTGTATATGCTAACAAATTAGCTAACCTAAATGAAACAAATTCAGACAGATATAAACTATACATACTACTATACAAAATAGATAACTAACAAGGACCTACTTTATAGCACAGGGAACTATACTCAATATTTTATAATAATCTATAAGGGAAAAGAATCTAAAAAGGAATATACTTATATATATGAATCACTATGGTGTACACCTGAAACTAATATACAATATTGTAAATCAACTGTATTTCAACTAAAAAAGATTTTAGGATCCTAAAAAATATATATATAAACTACCAAAACTGACTTCAGAAGAAACAGAAAATATAAACAGGTCTACAATGAATGAAGAGATTGGATTAGTAATAATTAAAAAAAAAAAACTTACCACAAAGAAAAGCCTAGGATCAGATGGCTTTATTAATGAGTTTTACCAAATGTTTAAAGAACAATGAACACCAATACTTTATAAACTCTTCCAAAACACAGAGGAGGAGGGAAAGCTTTCCAACTCATTCTATGAGGCCAGTATTACTCTGATATCAAAACTGGACAAAAATATCACAAGGAAATTACCGATCAATATCCCTTGTAAATATGAATACAAAATTCTTCCTCAAAATACTAGCAAACCTAATCCAGCAACATATAAAAAGATTATACACCATGACCACCACGACCAATTGGGATTTATCCTTGGAATGTAAGGTTGATTCAACGTCTGAACATCAATCAACATGATATACCATATTAATAGAATAAAGGACAAATCTGGGCTCTGCCATGTACTAGTTGTTTGACCTTAGGAAAGTACCTTGGGCCCTTTAAACAAGTTTCTCCATCTATAAAAGAGAGACTGTGAAACTGCTTAGTATTGTTATGAGGATGTAACTGAGCACACAGCATGTGCTCAATGAATGGTCATCTAACCCTGAGCGCGTCATCATAAGGAGAGAGACCACTGGGAGGGGCCTAGTTTATCTGCTCAGGTGTTTATTCCCTGATCGCTTTTCAGATGAAGAGACTGGGGTAGAAGGGCTGACATGGTCTGCTCACCTGGATGGTAAACACCATTAACACTCCTACCCCTGTCTCCAAACCTTTGTCCCCATGTCAGTCCTAACTGGAATGACCATGTAAACCTCTTAGGCCAGTGCAAATCCTCCTCAGCTCAAACCCACATGGTCTTCCTCATACATGCGACCTTTCTCCCTTCTCTAAATGGCCAGTTTGTGTGCGTGTGTGTGTACGTGTGAGCAATCAGTTGTGTCTGACTCTTTGCGACCCCATGGACTGTAGCCCACCAGGTTTCTATGTCCATGAAATTTTCCAGGCAAGAATTTTCCACTGGAGTGTCTTGCCATTTCCTACCCTGGGATCCATCCCTGGGTCTCTTGCCTCTCCTGCACTGGCAGGCAGATTCTTCACCCCTAGAGCCACCTGGGAAGCACCACACTTTATTCAAAAGCTGATTGGCTCCTCCTTTACCTCCTTCCAGTCTGTGACATTGAGGCTAAAGCACTTCACTTCTCTGAGCGTGGATCCGTAAAAGGAGAATGCTGTGTCGCAAAGGAACAAGTGGGACCCAGGAAGGGCGCGGCCAGGACCAACCGGAAGTCAGAGCCATCTGCTTCCAAAGCCGGAAGCCGCTGCCGGCAGCTCACACTCACTTGGCCGGGTGGAAGATGGCGCTCATCTCCTCCGCCAGGTGCCTCCGGAGGATGTGCTTCCCACTGGGGATGCCCAGGGCGGTGGCCATGGCCTCAGCGTTGAACGTGGGTTCCAGCACCAGCACGGCGCCGTGGACGCCACTGTTGGTCAGGTTGTCTGCGTACTCCTGAGGGCAAGGCACGGGGCTGGTGAGCCTGGGGGGCCGCCCTGCTGGCCTGAGGGCGGGGATACCCCAGGGGGAACATGTCCTTAAGAGCAAGGGCTTGACCCCACCCCCCGGGGACTAGTGTATTTAATCCTCAGGGGGAACCCCACCCTCACTCTTTTTAGGGTCTTTAGAATAGTGACTGGGCTATTTTGTCACTGATAGACCCCAGACCTAGGCAGGTGGCCCATAAATGCTTGTTGAGGGAGAAGATGGCTGTGGATTCAACACCCCCACTGAATTCAGAGAGCGAGGATGGCTCAGCATCCGCACCCTCATTATGGGATGGGAAGGGTGGGCAGGGGAAGTAGTTCTGGCCTCTTGAGTGACAGGGGGGCAGGCTGTTCTTGCCAGCCTGGGAAATGATGCCCAGCCCACACAAAGATGGATACTGAATTTGCACACAGACTGGCATGGGATTTGCATATGCCCAAGAGTCACCACCCCCCACGCCCGCCATCACCCCTCACCTTCAAGTCAATGTCTCGCACCCACTTGAGCACCCGCTGGTTGGTCCAGACCACGGGGTCTATGTTCTGTGTCTCACAGCGGGCCCGGCGCTCCTGGAGAGCCTGTGGGGAGCGAGAGTGGGTCAGCTGGGGGTTCAAGGGGACATGCCGAGATCACACAGAGAGTGAGGGTCCGTGGTGCTGGCAGGGACCTCCGCATGCTGATGTGAGGGGTCCTGGCCAGATCATTCACGGCTGCTCTAGCCATGTCAGTCCTTTCCTTCTGGGAAATGGGGAGAAGCCCGCTTCCAGGGATGGAGGAGCCTAGAGGCAGAGCCACCTGCATGCAGAGTGTGGGGCCAGGTGGGACCCACTGCAGCTGCCTAGTTTGTATAACCCAGCCCCCACCTGCCTAGTTTGTATAGCCCACCCCTGCTCACCTGAGTAGGGGCTCAGTGCATGTCTCTTGAGGGATGTCCCAAATGAGGCTGCCTATTTCCACACTTCACCGTCATGTTCTTCCCACACATCACCTCCTATACCTGACTGGGGCTCACAGGGGGCCAGGGCCTGTGTCCTCGTCACTTCCTGTGCCCACGGCTCTGGCTTGGGTGTTTGAGAAGGCCAAAAAGCTCCCTCTTCTGTCCCTCTCCCCCTGACCCTGAACTATTTGTGCTCTGACAGTGCTCTGAGAAGAGTAAACCCTTTGCACTCAGCCCTGGCAGCCCAGGCCCCTCCCGAGGGGGAGTAGCTGGGGAGATGTACTAGGTTTGGGGGAAGCTGAAGCAGACACCCTGTGCTCTCTGGCTTGGCAGCGATCAGAACAAGGGGCACTCAGAGTCTAAACTCTACAGTGTGCCCCACAGCCCCCTGGTTACCTGTCAGCATCCCTATTCACTCCTCCACCTCAAACCCAGCACAGAAACACACAGGACTCTCAGTTCTGCTGCCACAGATCTGTCTTCTGGGTCTTAGTCTATGCTATTCCCTTGCTAGATTGCTTTTCCCCTCATACCTTCTATTGACTGATACTCGGAATTCCTCCCTTCAGGTTTCAGTTTAGCTGTCACTATCGCTGGAAAGGCTTCTCTTGTCCCTCTAAAAGCTTTTCCTCTGGATTTTCATAAAACCCTGGGCTTCCCTCATTGGGACAACCTTCCATGATGTTGTGGCCACAAGCTTCTTTGTGGTTGCCCCTGATACACAGTGAGTTCCTGGAGAATGAGTGTTTCCCTTTTCCCCTGAATTGAGCACAGGGTCTGGTCCATCCCTAATAAGCAGTTGTTGAAAGGAGGGAAGGGGAAAGAAAGGGATGGATGTGTGGATTGATGGAAAGGTGGATGGATGGATGGATGGATGGATGGATGGAGAGATGCATGGATGGAGCAATACATGGATGGGCAGAGAGTGGATGCATGGAATGACGGACAGGTGGATGGATGGATGGAGAGATGCGTGGATGGGCAGATGGTTGGATGGACAGATAGTGGATTCCAGAAGGGAAAGCAGGGCTGCAGAAGGTGCCCTGCACCCTGGTTCTCACCTCCCTGCTGAAGTTCACTTGGTACAGCAGCTCGATCCCCAGCAGGATGCTGACCTGGTGGAACTTCTTGGACACATTCAGGTGCTTCTCCAGGTCCCGCTTCATCAGGGAGTTCAGCATCCGCCCGTCAACCAGGTGGTTTTGGAAGGCCTGGGAGTACTGGGACAGGCCGATGTCGTTGAGCCAGGCCTTGGCCACCCAGTGATGGTCCAGGTCAGCGGCTTTGGACAGGCTGGTGAGGAGAGACACAGCCGGAGAGAGGGATGGGTGGGGAAAGGTGGCAGAAACAGAGAAACAGAAATGGGGCAGAGATGACCAGAGAGAGAAGCAAAATAACAGGGTGAGGGGGACCAAGAAAGTCACAGAGATAGATAGGAACAGTGATGGAGTGGAGAGACAGAAAGACAGGGCAGCAAGGGGGCGAGGCAGACGCAGGGGAGAGAGAGGAGGAGACAGGGAGAGACATGGGGAGAGAGGGACAGACGCATAGGAGACAGACAGAGACACAGAGGGGAGAGAAAGACAGGGGAGGCAGAGGCAGAGGGAGAGAAAGACGCAGGGCGTGAGCCCCAAAGAATGACAAAGAATCAACAGACAGAGGGTACAGGAAGAGGAAAGACCACATTCAGACACACTGATAATGGGAAAGGACAGTGACAGAGCCGCAGGAATGAATGCAGCAGTAAGCAGCACCTCTGGGCACCGGGTACCTCCCAAGCCCCGCCCCGCCCCACCCCCATCCCAGAGGCCACTGCAGAGTCCCCGAGGCCCATAGAACCTTGTCTGGGGCCAGTCTCTCCTTGGACTTCACCCAGAGTCACAGTGGCACGTCTTGGAATCAGATTTAAGCCCCAAGTTTTGCTTATTCCAACTCCTCTGCTCACTACCATATCTTAGATTTTCTGCATCCCACACTGAACTTTGCCCAGTGCCAAATGTGTGCGTGTGTAGTAGGCGCACAAGGAATACTTCCCAAGTGGACAGGAGGATGGTCTCCTCAGCTGTTATTCCCCTGTTCACCACAGGGTGGCAGCCTCGAAGAAGGAATGAGGACAGTGCCTCCCACCCGCCGAAGGACTTTAAAAAAATGACCTCAGGTAATGCCAGGCTTCAACAGTACCTGAACCGTGAGCTTCCAGATGTTCAAGCTGGATTTATAAAAGGCAGAGGAACCAGAGATCAAATTGCCAACATCCGTTCGATTATCAAAAAAGCAAGAGAGTTCCAGAAAAACATCTATTTCCGCTTTACTGACTGTGCCAAAACCTTTGACTGTGTGGATCACAAAAACTATGGAAAATTCTTAAAGAGACGGGAATACCAGACCACCTGACCTGCCTCCTGAGAAATCTCTGTATGCAGGTCAAGAAGCAACGGTTAGACCTGGACATGGAACAACAGACTGTTTCCAAATAGGAAAAGGAGTACGTCAAGGCTGTATATTGTCACCCTGCTTATTTAACTTCTACACAGAGTACATGATGCGAAATGCTGGGCTGGAGAAGCACAAGCTGGAATCAAGATTGCCCTCTCACTGGTCTCCATGCCTCTGGAGCCCCTCTAGTCCCTTCCCCAGGGTGCAGCTGGTGGATCGTGCCGCTGCTCCTGATGGTGTCCTCCATGGCTCCTTGCTTCCTTCCTTCCAAGGATGTGTATTGAGCTCTGTATCTGGGTAGATGCTGCCTTATAATGGGCACATCTTCCCTCCTCACCCCTTCCTTTCTCCACCCCCACACTCTCCAGTCTCTGGCTGGCATCCATTTCTAGGGCTCCAGATCACATCTGTTAACAGACACTCCCAATTCATAACTCTCCTCCCTCTTCTGAGCCCGAGATCCTAATGGGCTGCCCTCTTGACATCTCCTGGCTGTCACAGGCATCTCAAACTTAACAAGCTCCAGATGAAATGCCCGTCCTGTCTCCCAGTTCCAGGCTCTCACTTGCCCTGCCTCTCCCCTCCCCAACCCTGTCCATCTATCAACCACTCTGGTCAGTGTGTCTGTCCCCTTGCCTCCTTTTCTGGGGTCAAGCCATGGCCACCTCTGGCATAGATTTCTGCAACTGCCTCCTGACTGCCCCCACCCCCTTGCTCCTTCTAATCCATTTCCCCTGTGGGTGCCAGATGGCCTTTTAAATATATCCATCAGGTCATGTCACCCCTCTACTTAAAACCCTCTCTCAGAGGAACCTTCAATGTGTACTACTAAGTGAAATAAGCCAACCTGAAAAGGCTACATACTGTATGATTCCAACAGTATGACATTCTGGAAGAGGCGAAACTATGGAGACAGCAAAAAGATCAGTGGTTTCAGGGTTTGAGGGAGAGGGAGGGATGAATAGGTGGAGCGCAGAGGATTTCTAGGGAGGTGAAACTATTCAGTGTTGTGTGGTAATGATGGATGCACTCTACTACCTGTTTGTCCAAATCCATAGAGTACACAGCACCGAGAGTGAACCCTAACGTAAACTACGGGCTTTGGGCAACAATGGCGTGTCAGTGTCAGTTCAGCTGAAGCAAATGTTCCATCTGGTGGGGGATGATGATAATGGGGGAGGCCATGCATGTGTGAGGGCAAGAGATTTACGCGAAATCTCTAACTTTCCCTCCGTTTTGCTGTGAAATGAAAACTGCTCTAAAAAATAAAGTCTTTAGAAATGAGGGAAGAAACAGACTTTTTTAAACAAGCAAAATTCAAAGAATTCATCATCAGAGGAATGAACTACAAGAAATGTAAAAGGCATTTCTTCAGGAGGAAAGAAAATATTAATAATAACCACATGGAAATTTGGACTACGCAAAAGAATAAAGAGAACTCCTAAACCTCAACAATACTCCAATACTTTGGCCACCTGATGTGAAGGGCTGATTCATTGGAAAAGACCCTGATGCTGGGAAAGCTTGAAAGCAGGAGGAGAAGGATAGAGTATGAGATGGCTGGATGGCACCACTGACTCAATGGACATGCTGCTGCTCCTGCTAAGTCGCATCAGTCATGTCTGACTCTATGTGACCCCACAGATGACAGCCCACTAGGGTCCCCTGTCCCTGGGATTCTTCAGGCTAGAACACTGGAGTGGGTTGCCATTTCCTTCTCCAGTGCATGACAGTGAAAAGTGAAAGTGAAGTTGCTCAGTCGTGTCCGACTCTTAGCGACCCCATGGATTGCAGCCTACCAGGCTCCTCCATCCATGGGGTTTTCCAGGCAAGAGTGCTGGAGTGGGGTGCCATCCACTTCTCCGGACATGAGTTTGGCTAACTCCAGGAGATGGGAAGGACAGGGAAGTCTGGAGTGCTGTAGCCCATGGATTCACAAAGAGATGGGCACGACTGAGTGACTGAGCAATAGAACTCAACAAAAACCCAAACAACCTGATTCAGAAATGGGTAAAGGACTTGAAGAGACATTTCTGCAAAGAAGATATAAAGATGGCCAGTAGGCTCATGGGAAATGCTCAGTATCACTGATCACTGTGTGTGTGTGTGTGTGTGTGTGTGTGAGTGTGTCTGTGCGTGTGTGTGTGTGTGTGTGCGTGTGTGTGCTTGCATGCTCAGTCATGTCCAACTCTGTGACCCCTTGGACTATAGCCTGCCAGGCTCCCCGTCCATGGAATTTTCCAGGTAAGAATATTTGAGAGGGTTGTCATTTCCTACTCCGGGGATAATCCTGACCCAGGGACAGAACCCGAGTTACCTCAGGTGTATTCTTTACCACTACGCCACCTAGGAAGCCCTTCACTAATCATTAGGGAAATGCAAACCAAAACTATGATAAAATACCACTTCATACTCATTAGGATGGCCACTATTGAAGAAAACAAGTGTTGGCAAGGATGTGGAGAAATTGGAACCCTTGTGCACTGTTTGTGAGGACGTACAGTGGTACAGTTGCGGGGGAAAACAGTATGATGATTCTGCAGAAAATTAAAAATAGAATTACCATGCTGCTGCTACTGCTGCTAAGTTGCTTCAGTCGTGTCCGACTCTGTGCGACCCCATAGGCGGCAGCCCATTAGGCTCCCCCGTCCCTGGGATTCTCCAGGCAAGAACACTGGAGTGGGTTGCCATTACCATATGTTTCGGCAATTCCGCTTTTGAGTGTATGTCCAAAAGGATTGAAATTTGGGCCTTGAAGAGATATATCAGCACACCCTGTGTTCATAGCAGCACTATTTACAAGAGCTAAAAGGTAGAAGCAACTCAAGTATCCATAGATGGATGAACAGATAAGCAAAATGGGCTGGTATTCAGCCCCAGTGGAGCAGTATTCAACCTTAAAAAGGCTGACACTACACACAGATGAATCTTGAGCACATTATGATAATGAAATAAGCCAGTCACAAAAAGACAAGTACTGTGTGACTCCACTTATGTGAGGAACTTGAGAGTAGTCAGATTCAGAAGTAGAGTGACGGCTGTTGGCTTACTTGGGGAAGAGGAGAATGGAGAGTTAGTGTTTAATGGGGAAAGAGTTTCAGTTTTATAAGATGAAAAGAGTTACTGGAATGGATGCTGGTGATGGCTGCACAACAATATGAGTGTACTTAACACCACTGAGTGAGTGAGTGAAAGCCCCTCAGTTGTGTCCGACTCTTTGTGACCCCATGGACTTAGTCCATGGAATTCCCCAGGCCACAGTACTAGAGTGGGTAGCCTTTCCCTTCTCCAGGGGATCTTCCCAACCCAGGGATTGAACCCAGGCCTCCCACATTGCAGGAGGATTCTTTACCAGCCAAGCCACAGGGAAGCCCAAGAATACTGGAGTCAGTAGCCTATCCTTTCTCCAGCGGATCTTCCTGACCCAGGAATCAAATCAGAGTCTCCTGCATTGCAGGTGGATTCTTTACCAGCTGAGCTACCAGGGAAGCTGGTAAAGTCACACTGCTGAATTGTACTCTAAAAAAAGATTAAGGTGGTACATTTTGTGGGTATTTTCCCACAATAAAACTTTTTTTTGAAGAAGATTAGAAATGGTAAATTATCTTGGTAAATATTTTCCTTATTTGCTAATCTTCAAAGATAATGGCCAGTTCAAAAAATAATAATAACAATGTATTATGGCACATATGTGCGTGTGAATGATAGCACAATGGCAGAAGGAAAAAAGCATGTTACACTACACACAACGTTGGATACTATTATTTGAAGATAGTGTTAAGTGAAGTGTGTGTATTGTAAACTATAGAGCAATAATGAAAAGAAGTATAGTTCAACACTCAATTAATGAAAAGTCAGTAGCAGAATTCCCTGGTGGTCCAGTAGTGAGGACTCTGTGCTTCCACCGCAGCATGTGCTCAACCCCTGGTCAGTGAACTAAGATCCCTATCCCACTCACACACACACACACAAAGATGGTCAAAAAATAAAAAGTCCATAAAAGAGCAAAAAAGAACAATAGATTTAAATAAAACAAAGAAACTCTCCCATGGCGCCCCGTTGCAGAGATAAAATCAGAAGTTCTCGGGGTGACCTCACAGGATGCAGGCTCCCCTCCCACTGGGCTGGAGCTGGGAGCACTTCCGGGATGCACTGAGTTTGTCCTCAGATGGTGGGGGTCTCTGCCTCCCAGGCACCCATTTTCTTCCAGTCCCGCCTGGGCCCTCTCCTCCCCTCCTAGGCGTCAGCTCCCATATTGCAGAGGCTGGCTGTGTGCTGTCTGAGCTTGCTGCCTGACCTGTTTGCTCTGCCTCTTAGGAATTCCCTTCAGAGTTCCATCATACATGGAACTTTACAAATGAATTATCTGAGCACAGGGACTGTGTTCTCCAGGCTGAGTCAGACTGATGCTGCATGCATAGCAGTAGACACTTCATCGGAAGATGGACTGAGAGCAAGAAGGTGGGCTCCTGGCTTTGCTCCCCTCCTCTTGCCCCTCAGCCTCCCAGAACCTCTGAATCTGCCCCCAAAGAGCCAGGACCTCCCCACCTCCAGGCCTCCCATCCCACCCTCCTCCCATGCTTAACTCCTGCGAGACTCTGCTGAGATGCGGTTCTCCCTAAAGCCTCAGGACCCCTGTGCTCGGTCAGGACCCTTCCTGGTGCCCAGAGTCTCTGTGGAGCCCTTGCACTGTCATGCTGGGTAATTGCTGCTCAGCAGGCCAGTGGCCCATTGGACCATCAGTTTCGGGAGGGCAGGACTGGGGGTGGTGCATGTGGCTCTCCACCTGGCTAATGCCCCAGAGCTTCTGACTGAGAGTCCAGTGGGCTTCCCAGGTGGCACTAGTGATAAAGAAGCCACCTGCCAACACAGGTTAGACATAAGAGATGCAGGTTCGATCCCTGGGTCAGGAAGATCCCCTGGAGGAGGGCACGGCAATCCACTCCAGTATTCTTGCCTGGAAAATCCCATGGACAGAGGAGCCTGGTGGGCTAGAGTCCACAGGGTCACACAGAGTCAGATATGACTGGCGCGGCGGCACGCACGTAAGCGTGCACGCAAGGAAGATAGCAAGGCCAGGCGAGGAGTGGGGGGCGGGGACAGCTCCAGTCTTCCAAGAGGCTCCCCGAAACCTAGCTCCCAAGCTGGCATCTTCTGGCCAAAACAAGCTCCCTTTGAAGATGGGAAGGTACTTGAGTGACCCGCTGCAGCCTCATCCCTTTAGAGGGACCCTTGCCAGGCCCAGCTGTTGTTGGTTTCTTGCCCAGGGAAGGGGCTGAAGTGCGTGGCCTCTGAATCATGTGCTGTTGGGGCTTTGATAGGGACTAGAAGACCTCTTTTCCCTCTGAAGGAAGGGTCTGCTCAGCAAATCAGTGGTGCATCGGGATGTGGTGCGCAGGGTTGGAGGAGGCACCTTGCTTAACCTATTTGAGAGGTCCATTTATAATCAGCAATATCCAGCTGCATGCTGATAATTAATGCACGCCTGCCCTTCCAAACAGTTCTCTTTTCATTAAAGTTGTCCCCATGGGGCCTCGGCTTGGCAACACTTGCCCAGCTGTTGGTATGAGCTACTGTAAGTGCCGAAGGTGAATAAAACAGGATGACTTTAAAAGTAATTCAAACATTTTATAAAATTTGACACTCATGCTCCCCAAACAGGAAACAGGTCAGATCTTGAAATGTGAGTCTGGGCACAGATTTTCGAAGTCATCTGAGTCATTATTCAGCATAAAAAATATGAGGCCTTTCTGGCTCCATCACCCTTAGATCTGAGACATTGCACCCCAATTTCCTCCTCTATAAAATGGGGCTACTCTTGCTTGCCTCCAGGACTAAAAGAGGTAAGAGAGGGTAAAGACCTTAGCACAGGGTCTAGGATGAATTCAGTGTTCCAGAAAGAATAGTGGCTGCTGCTGCTGCTGCTGCTGCTAAGTCGCTTCAATCGTGTCCTACTCTATGTGACCCCACAGACGGCGGCTCACCAGGCTCCTCTGTCCCTGGGATTCTCCCAGCAAGAATACTGGAGTGGGTTGCCATTTCCTTCTCCAATGCATGCATGCTAATAAGTCGCTTCAGTCGTGTCCGACTCCATGTGACCCTATGGACAGCAGCCCACCAGGCTCCTCTGTCCATGAGATTCTCTAGGCAAGAATACTGGAGTGGGTTGCCATTTCCTTCTCCAAAGAATAGTGGCAAGAGCTATTAATTCATCATTGATGTTTTTAACACAAAGGTGCCTTGGGAGAATGGAAAGGAAATTTACTTTGAAGTTGAATCTTCTGTAGTATGACTTTGTGCCCATTATTTCTCTGGCCTCATTTTCTCCATCTTTAAAAGGGGGCTAAGCATATCTATCCTGTCTTGATGTCGTGGTGATCAAATAAAATAATGTCCATAAAGCGATGAGTAATAGGTTGGCAGGGGTTGGTGGATTTTTTGTCATTAGTATTTTAGAGATAGGGTCTTCCCTGGTGGCTCAGTGGTAAAGAATCCGCCTGCCAATGCAGGAGACGTAGGTTCGATCCCTGGGTTGGAAGATTCCCCTCAAGAAGGAAATGGCAACCCACTCCAGTATTCGTACCAGGGAAATCTCATGGACAGAGGAGCCTGGCAGGCTACAGTCCATGCGGGCGCAAAGAGTCGGTCACAACTTAGCAACTAAACAACAACAATAAATTTTAGAGATAAGGGGAACCAGGCCCGGAGAGGGTAATGTCATGCCTAGAGTCACACAGGATGTGTTCTCAAAGATAACCTCACTGGAGTCCTTACCCTAGAGTTCACAGGCACCTTAAAGTTCCATGGATGGGTTAGAGAGTCCCAGAATGCAAAGCTGTGAAGTTTTTGTATTTCTTCTGGAGCAAGTTTCAGAAGTTTTCAGTAGATTCTCAAATAGGCCATGATTGCCCAAGGTTAAAGAGCCACTGTCCTCATTTAACCCCCTTCACTTCACAGGTGGAGAAACCAAGTTCCACAGAGCACAAGGTTACAGGGCAAGTTAGAGACAGGCCAGGATTCTGCAGAGAACAGAGCCATTAAATGAAGGCTCCTCCCTGCTCCAGAGGCCCTGGGTGTCCAGTGCCTAAGCCCTGGTTTTGGGAAACAGTCTTGCTTAGGGCTCTTGCTGCCTCGGCTGCTGCTAAGTCGCTTCAGTTGTGTCCGACTCTGTGCGACCCCATAGATGGCAGCCCACCAGGCTCTGCCATCCTTGGGATTCTCCAGGCAAGAACACTGGAGTGGGTTGCCATTTCCTTCTCCAACACATGAAAGTGAAAAGTGAAGGTGAAGTCGCTCAGTCGTGTCCGACTCTTCTCGACCCCATGGACTGCAGCCTACCAGGCTCCTCTGTCCATGGGATTTTTCCAGGCAAGAGTACTGGAGTGGGGTGCCATTGCCTTCTCCGCTTAGGGCTCTTAGAAATGTTTAAAATCTATTCACATCTGGCTGATGAGTTGACTCCAACCCTTTTCTGTCTCTGGGAGGCTCTCAGGGGTCAACTGGATTTGGGGGGAACTTGGGCAGCGATCCTGAATTTTGAGGGGTGAGGCAGGCAGCACCACCCTGCTCAAGTAACAGTGACTGTGTTGGGAATGGAAGGGGGTGGGGTGGGGGTGGGGTTTCCAGCTTGGGTGACCCAGAGTGGTAAGCTTTTGGGGAGTGGGGGCAGACACTGGGTAAGGGTCTGTGGTGGATGTGAGGTGCTTGTGGGACACTCAGGAGGGGAAGCTCAGCGGAACCGAAAGCTCTGCCCTGCTCTTCCCTCCTCCCCGCCCCCCAGTCTCCCCACTCCTCCACCACTCCCCACCATGTCCTTTAGGAAGGTCCAGACCTTCTGATAAGGGCCATGACCTTCTTACTTGGCTTTCCTGGGAATTACTGCCTGAGTTTCAGATCCCGTCTCATCTCTTTTTTCCTGCCACCTCGGAATCATTCTCCAGGACACCCAGCAATTTGCTTTTCTGGCTTTTAAACCAGCCTGCCTTCCTACCCCTAGCCCCTTCTTATTTTTAATCCACAAAGCTGCTTCTGCAAATAGCACACACCACCAGGTTAGATTAATTAACTGCACAAAAATGATGGGGAAACCAGTGAAGGAGATAATTATGCAAAACAGAAAGTGTCAGATTTACCAGCTAGTTTTCTTCCCCTTTTGCACGCTGAGGACTGGGTAGGGGGCTCCTTTCCTTTTCCCTGGAGCTGCTTGGTGAATGAGGGGCTCCCCAGTAAGTCCTGCTCACAAAGGTCAGGAGAGAGGCCGGCAGGAGCTGGGGGCGGGAGGGCGGCGGGACACACTTGATGGGCGGATGGTCAGCCCCTCCCAGGTGTGCTTACTGATGGACGCCCCTTCCCTCCGGGCCCTCAAACACCCCCTCGCACCTGGCCCCAAATCAGGTCCATTTCTTTTCGTCCTCGGAGAAGGCAATGGCACCCCACTGTGGTACTCTTCCCTGGAAAATCCCGTGGGCGGAGGAGCCTGGAAGGCTGCAGTCCATGGGGTCGATGGGAGTCGGACACGACTGAGCGACTTCACTTTTACTTTTCACTTTCATGCATTGGAGAAGGAAATGGCAACCCACTCCAGTGTTCTTGCCTGGAGAATCCCAGGGACGGGGGCGCCTGGTGGGCTGCCGTCTATGGGGTCGCAGAGTCGGACACGACTGAAGCGACTTAGCAGCAGCAGCCTGTAGGCTGTCTCTTAGTTGGAATGTTAAGAGCTGGGGTTTGAGGTGGGAGTAGGCAGAACAAACATCTTGGCCAAATTTCCCAGGTCCACCAGGACTGGCCTACCCTCGGAGTCTAGAGGAGTTCTGGGTTGCGCCTGAAGACTCCCGACTCCCGCACTGGAACGATCCTAGGGCTCTTGGAGCTGCACTGAGTTTGTTCTCCATCTTGCTACAGGGAGGGGCTCTACAGGGAAGGGCCCACCCAGAGCGCCGCCCAGTGGCGTCCCAGGACCTGGCACTCCTCACCTGGCCCCACCCACAGCGCCCGCCCCATCACCCTTGTGACCCTGAGGCGAGGTCTCTGGCGGCTCATCTCTCAATTCCCCGAGACCAGGGCGCCGGCTCACCTCCTGCCTGCCTCGGCGTCGCGGTAGTCCTCGATGGCCAGCCGGAGCTTGCGCCGGTGTAGCGAGCTACACACGCCTAGGCCAAGCTCCAGGTCTTCGTCGCTCAGGCTCAGCAGCACCTGCGCCCGGGAGGTGGGGATTGAGCGCCGAAGGGAGGCGTGGGAGCGGGGACCCAAGGAATCCCTCCCGGCGTTCCGGGCAGAGCAATGGGAAGAGCTCTGCAGGCGCCTCGCCAGAGGGCTGCTGCTACGGGAGGCGGTGGAATCCCCGAACGAACTGAAAAGGTGCTCAAGTCCAGCCCTGCCTCCCTCCAGCCAGGTAAGGGAAAATTAGTCCCATTTTAAAGATGAGGAGCTGAGGATCAGAAGAGCTATGAACCTTGTTGGAGAGACAGTGATTTACTGGAGTCACTGGAGCATGAATCCGGTTCAGCCAGCTCCTGTAACTCTGGTGTGTGGGGTGGGATGAGGGGAGAATCCCCACGGGGGTCCTACCTTCCCACTCTTGACGTTCTCCGCGCAGGCCTTGACGTACATGGGCATGGCCATGACTACCTCCAGCCAGGCCTGGACGGTACCCGCCTTCCAGTGGGACATGGGCGTGGTCCTGACCAGCTCCACCTGCTGCAGCCGGTCCATTTGCTCCTCGCCCTCCGACAGGCTGAGGCTCTGCCTCGTGGGGCTGCACTGGCTGTCGGAGTCTGCAACACACAAGCACACAGGGCCGTGCTGGGGAGTAGGGTGAGGGGCAGGCAGGGGGCAGGCTGCCCCCTCTGAGTACCCCCGCCCCATGTCTTCCCCACCCTATACGGTTCTTCTTTTCAGAATCAAAATGGCTTTTGTTTTGTTGTGCTGCCCCTCCCCCAATACACTAGTAACCTATGCCCTCTAAAAGGAAAAAAAGTTGAAGAATTAAAAATCCAAGAAAGAATAAAAATAAAACAGAGAATCACCCCCAAACCCACGCTACCCGGAGATAGCAGCTGCTGGTATTTAGTTAAATATTCTTTGAGATACACAGATGCCTACACTTCCTCCAATTAAAAAGTAAATAAATAAATAAAAAGTCTACAGGGCTTTTGCTTTGCTTTGAAAAGAACAAACTGGTATTATTAACCTGTGCTTAATCTGACTACATATCCTCATAAAAAATAAACAGCATTATAGCCACTGGGGGGAAAAAAAAAAGCAACACAAAAAATGCCCACTCTTACAAACACACACAGATGCCCATATTTACATGGTCCATCCCGTTTTGTAATATGCTGTTCTCATTTACACCATGGAGGACATGCCTCCTTCTCAGCAGTGACCTGTAATATCTTTTGACCACACAGGATTCGTGGAATGATGCTCCACAATCTATTTCACCTGCCTCCTGTCGGTGGGCCTGGTCATCCCTCATTTTTCTCTACTGTACACAACACAGAGACAGTCATTTTTGGGCGACTGGGTGATTCATATTTTTAGGATAAATGGAGCACCAGCTCTATTCCTGTACACACTGAAATGTGTTTCCGGAGTGGCCCTCACAGGCAAAAATGTCTTTCTACCAGCATTTTCCAGCCCCATTCCTCAATCCACAGTCAGCTGCATCAACACTTGATAAATATACCAAGTTCAGGTGGTGAGGAGTCAACAGAGAAGGGAAAAGAATCTTTTTTCAAAGCATGGTTAAATGAAAACCCAAATGGATAAACTCAATACTGTGAGAAATGACAAATATTAAAAAATAAGCCTGATTTGAAAGAGCCCTATATTGTATATTATACACCATTATAACAAGGTAAAAATTACATAGCCATCAAATCAGACAAATAGTAAAACAATCGGTGTGAAAAGCACAAAAGTGTTACAGTTACTGAGTTTGTATGACGTTATCTCCCTCCTGCCGTACCTCTAAGTATCATTAAAGTTCCATAATAAACATATATAAATTTATAATGAAAAAAATAGAAACATTTAAAAACTAGGAAGCAGTATAAATGGTTATGGATGAAAGTTTAATCTGAATGAATGATACTTCATTTGTATGTCGGCATATAGGCAGTTCATTGAAAAACCTGTCATGGGAATATATTTTATATGAGAAAATGTGCACAATCTATTGCAAAATGAAAAAGCACAGTACAAGATAGCAGGTACAACATAATCCCAACCACGCTAAAATATGTATGATAATATATATAATGTGCATATAATACATGTGTTAGTCGCTGAGTCGTGTCTGACTTTTTGCAGCCCCATGGATTGTAGCCTGCCAGGCTTCTCTGTCCATGGAATTCTCCAGGCAAGAATACTGGAGTGGGTTGCCATTCCCATCTCCAGGGGATCTTCTGTACACAGGGATTGAACCCAGGTTTCCTGCATGGCAGGCAGATTCTTTACCATCTGAACCACCAGGGAATCCTAATAATTGTATCTATATAATATATACATATATGTCATATATTACATTGTATTAGATGGTTAAATGCTGAAAGTCTTTATCTCTGGAAAGGGATGATATTTGTGTGTGAACATGTGTGTGTGTGTCATGAACTTGTGAGTGTGCCAGAATGTGTGTGCATATTTTTCTGTTTTCCAAGTTTTCTGCATTGGCTATATTATTTTTGAAATTGAAAAAAAAAAACAAAAAAAAACCCCCACAGACTAAAGACCTTACTTCTTCAAGTCACTGAGTTTGTATGAAGCCCTTTCCCCCAGTCACTTGCCTCCCTCCATTGAAACGCCTTGGACGACTCTTGGGGAACTGCAGCTTGGTGACCATACCCACCTCCCTCATCTCAGCTCCACCGAAACCTTTCTCCCCAACACCTAACTACCCAGCTAAGAGCCCTTCGGGGCCCACAGCCACCTGGCCTGAAAGATGCCGGGCTGGTCCAGCAGGGCGCCAGGCAGAACGACCTAACGCAGGGTGGGCAGAGATGGTGCCTCATGCCTCAGTGCCCATCTCTGCATGTTGTCGTGATACTGCTCTCTGCTGCCTGCCTCCACCCCTGGGCTGCTCTGCGGACTCAGTGACAGCGGGGCTGATGGGGCCTTTCTACACTGCATAGACAAGGGTGAGAGGTCATTGCCACATTACTATATTTCCTTTCTCAGGCAGACAGAAGGTGACCCTGCAACCCCCAGCCCCGAAAACAGCAGATGGTACAGACTCTGTGGGTCACCAATTTGAGCACTCTTGTTGCCATGGCGCCAGGGAATGCAGAAACAGCGGCTGCCTCTGCAGCCCTGCCTGGGAGGCTCCAAGTCCTTGCCTGGCTAGGGGCCTCAGCCTAGGTGTTCCCCTCCCTCCACTGCTAGAGCTGGGCCCCCAAGGACAGGCTTGACTGGCAGGGAAGCCTTTCTGGTTGGGTGTACAGCTGCTGACCACTGGCATCTGAACAGTGTGTCCGCCTGTTGGCTAGACTTGAGAACCTCTGCCTTATTCCTGTATTGGAGTCATGTCTCTGTTACATGTTTCTGGGGAGATGAGAGACCATATGTGGCTGAATCTGGTAATCCCAGATCCCAAGACACAACCCATGTTGTCTATTTGGACCAGCCCTGTGGGAAGAGACTGGGGCTTCCCCAGTGGCTCAGGGTAAAGAATCCACCTGCAATGCAGGAGACACAGGAGACGTGGGTTCAATCCCTGGGTCAAGAAGGTCCCCTGGAGGAGGGCATGACAACCCACTCCAGTATTGTTGCCTAGGAAATCCCATGGACTGAGGAGCCTGGAGGGCTGCAATCCACAGGGTCGCAATAAGTCAGACAAGACTGAAGTGACTGAGCATGTGGGAAGAGACTAGGCTTTGGAGTTGAACAGACTTTGGTTTTAAGCAAATTCCTTTACTTCTTGAAGCCTCAGTTTTCCCACCTATAAAATGAGAATAATAAGAATATCTACCTCTTAGGTTAACATGACTATTATATATTCTGAATATGAAGCCATAGTAGACACTCAGTCAAGGTGGCTATTATTGGTAATAAAGGGCCTCTACCCTGGGGCTTGGGCAATATTTTTGGCTATACCTAGAATTTGGCAGAGTTGCCTCCGTCCCCTTGTATTCCTGGGATGAAATGTGGTTTGAGTTCAGCTCAGGTGCTTAGGGAGGGAACCTAATTGAACTTCTTGCACCTGGGCAGAAGTTCATTGTCCTGGTTAGAGTCAAGCCTGGTCCAGGTGGGAGGGGCAGGGGTGTCTGTGATGGGAGGGGAGGATTTGTGGATTCTCTGCTGAGGTGGGCAGCTGGGGGTGTGTTTGTGTAGCTTGGCTATGTGTCCCCAAGTAGGGGAGATCAAAGGGCATGGGAAGGGGAAAGACAGGAGAGAGAACGGAAGAGAGACTCAAAGAGCAGAACTTCAGGGAAGAAATAGTGCCACGGAACACAAAGACAGCAAGATAAACAGGAAGAAGGAGAGACTGATAAGTGGACCAAAAAAATAAAAAAGCAAATTTCCGGTGTGTGTGTATGTGTGTGTGTGTGTGTATACACACTTGTGAGTGTGTGTTTTCCTGAGCTTGATGTGTTTTTGTGCGTGTGTGTGGGTGAGTCTGTAGCTAACAGGCCTCAGGCCTGTGCAGGGAGCTGGCTTTTCAATTCACATTATTTATGGAGTCCAGGCTCGAGGAATGCCAGAGGCCAAGCTGGGTTCATATAAGCAAAACCACACATTTTGGTTTCTGAAAAACCAGCTATTCACTAGCCCTCCTCTTTCACCCCCTCCCTGTTCCCATCCCCAGGACTGATCACCAGGGAGAAGATGCTACAGAAGGATGAAGGGTGGGGGGAGGGAACCTTTGTGGCCATAAACCATTAATTAAAGGCAATTTCCAAAATGTAGGCATTATGGTGCCAGATTTTATGTCTGGGATTCCATCAATCCTGGCCTTTATTTCCCCTCTGTCTCAGCCCTGAGAGTGGGAATAACTCATGTTTATAGCCAGGAACTCAGCAGAGGCTACAGAGTTAGAGGGGCTGGCCAAGCCCCTGGCAGAGTCTGAGGAGGTCCCACCAAAACATAGCCATTCTGGATCCTTCTGAACATTGGGAGGGCCATGGTGGTTCTGGAAAGAGAGGGTCTCATCCTTCCAAACACTCCCGATACATGCACACACCACAGAACATCAGCAATTAGTCGTTGAGGTCTCCCTGAACCTGGGCCTCCAGAGGCCCAGTTGTGTTAGCCTAGCACAGGGGTTGCAGACTACAGCCCAAAGGCCAGACCCTGCCCTCTACCTGCTTCCCTACATGAAATGCTATTGGGACAGAACCACGCTCATTTGTTTACACATTGTCTAAGGCTGTCCTATTGGGGCTTCCCAGGTAGCTCAATGGTAAAGAATCCACCTGCCGACGCAGGAGACACAGGTTCAATCCCTGGGTTGGGAAGATCCCCTGGAGGAGGAAATGGCAACTCATTCCAGTATTCTTGCCTGGATAATCCCATGAACAGAGGAGCCTGGGTGGGCTACAGTCCACCGGGTTGCAAAGAGTTGGACGTGATTGAGCACACATGCATGCTGTCTTGTTACCAGAGCAGAGCTGAATGGTTGTGACAGATTGGTCCCAAAAGGCTAAGATATTTACTATCTGGCCTGGGTGTTCATTGGAAGGACTGATGTTGAGGCTGAAACTCCAATACTTTGGCCACCTGATGCGAAGAGCAGACTCATTGGAAAAGACCCTGATGCTGGGAAAGATTGAGGGCAGAAGGAGAAGGAGACAACAGAGGATGAGATGGTTGGATGGCATCATTGACTCAATGGACATGGGTTTGGGTGGACTCTGGGAGTTGGTGATGGACAGGGAGGCCTGGCGTGCTGCGGTTCATGGGGTCACAAAGAGTTGGACACGACTGAGCAACTGAACTGAACTGAACTGAACTGTTACATAAAATCCTTTATAGAAACCCTGAGGTTCCGACGTGGGCAATCGACTATGAGAGACCTAGCTTTGAAGCCCAGCTCTGCTACTTGCCAGCCACATGATCCTGGGGAAATGTTTTAAGTTTTCTCAGCCTTGCTATTCCCGTCTGGGGTGATACTAACGCTAATCTCACAGGCCTATGTGGGGACGGAAGGAGATGATGTTTGACGTGGACAAAGTGCTCACCCTGTAGTCTGGCATATTGTGGGCACTCAGTGACTGTGTGGCCTCTGTCCTCTGCAGGCTCTCGTCCCTTACAGTCTAGACCCGCTCTGTCCAGGGCTGTAGCCACAAACCATGTGTGGCCGTTGGGTACCTGCAGGGTGGTCAGTCCACATTGAGAAGTGCTGATAGTGTAAAATACACCCTGAATTTTGAAGACTTTGTACCAAAAAAAAAAAAAATAAAGTGTCTCATTAATACTTTTAAAAATTGATCACATATTGAAATGATAATATTTGGGGTATATTGAGTTAAATAAAATACATTACTAAGACTCATTTCACCAGTTTCTTTTTACTTTTTTAACGTATCTACCTTATGGCAGAAAGTGAAGAGGAACTAAAAAGCCTCTTGATGAAAGTGAAAGAGGAGAGTGAAAAAGTTGGCTTAAAGCTCAACATTCAGAAAACTAAGATCATGGCATCTGGTCCCATCACTTCATGGCAAATAGATGGGGAAACAGTGGAAACAGTGTCAGACTTTATTTTTTTGGGCTCCAAAATCACTGCAGATGGTGACTGCAGCCATGAAATTAAAAGATGCTTACTCCTTGGAAGGAAAGTTATGACCAACCTAGATAGCATATTGAAAAGCAGAGACATTACTTTGCCAACAAAGGTCGGTCTAGTCAAGGCTGTGGTTTTTTCAGTGGTCATGTATGGATGTGAGAGTTGGACTGTGAAGAAAGCTGAGTGCTAAAGAATTGATGCTTTTGAACTGTGGTGTTGGAGAAGACTCTTGAGAGTCCCTTGGACTGCAAGGAGATCCAACCAGTCCATCCTAAAGGAGATCAGCCCTGGGTGTTCTTTCGAAGGACTGATGCTAAAGCTGAAACTCCAATACTTTGGCCACCTCATGCAAAGAGTTAACTCATTGGAAAAGACTCTGCTGCTGGGAGGGATTGGGGGCAGAAGGAGAAGGGGACGACAGAGGATGAGATGGCTGGATGGTATCACCAACTCGATGGACGTGAGTCTGAGTGAACTCTGGGAGTTGGTGATGGACAGGGAGGCCAGGCGTGCTGCGATTCATGGGGTCGCAAAGAGTCGGACACGACTGAGTGACTGAACTGAACTGAACCAGAAAAATCTAAAACCACATAATGTTAATGTGGTTGACATTATATTTTTACTGGGCAAAGCTGGTCTGGATGGAAAAGTTTTGTTTTCTCATTTCATTTTACACCCCTCTGTTGGTTTGGAAGTTAAGCACCCTATTTCCAAAACTACTGTTTTGGGTTCAGTCGTTCTTGAAGTGTGGTGCCTGGGCCAGTAGTGGCCGCAACACCTGGGAATTTGTTAGAAACGAAAATTCTAGAAACCCACCCCAGATCTCCTGGAACAGAAATTCTGAGGGTGGGAGCCAGTGATCCGTGTTTTAACAGGCCTCCAGGAGATTCTGATGTATATGGATGTTCTAGAACCTTCTAAAATACTGTGTATATTTAACTTAATAAAGCCTAGGATTGATCAATATCTTAATGCCTTCTCCTAAATAGTAAGAGTTATTAAAAATATATTAATTCTGATCATTCTTCCTGACTTACACTACCATGTCCAATATTTTAATTCCATTCTTAAAAACAAACAAACAACAACAACTCTAATTTAGACATTATGGGTTTCCCAGGTGGCACTAGTGGTAAAGAATCTGCCTGCCAGTGCAGGAGACCAAGAGGCTTGGGTTCAATCCCTGGGTCAGGAAGATCCCTTGGAGAAGGGAGTGGCACCCTACTCCAGAATTCTTGCCTGGAAAATCCCATGGACAAAGGTGCCTGGCAGGCTACAGTCCATGGGCTCTCAAAGAATCAGACATGACCGAGCACACACACACACACACTTTAGACGCTGTCATCATGATTAATTTGTATTGGTAATACTTGCTTAAAATAATTTACCTACATGCTTACCAGTTTCTTTGTTCATCATTCCTTCTTATGTCTCAGACCTCACTTCTAGGAAGAGGTATATTCATATTTATGAAGAGCATGTTTTAAAAGTTCCTCCATAAAGAGTTTTTTGTCGGTAAGCTCTTACGACTTTTGTTTATATGAAAAAAGTCTATATGTCGCCCTTGTTACTAAAGAGTTCTGCTGGGTATGCAGTTTTAGGTTGACAATTTTTTCCTTTGCACTTGGAAGACATTACTCGACTATCTGTCTCCTTTTTGCTAAAGAGAAGTCAGCTCCAGTTTGATTGTTCTTTTGTTAGCTACTCTTCAGATTTTCTCTTTGTCTTTTTTGTTCAGTTTCACTATGATGTGGCTAGATGTGGATTTCTTTTCATCCATCCTGATTTATATAAATTGTGTTTCCTGCATCAGTGGGTTCGTTTTTTAATATTCTCAACCATTATTTTTTATGATTTTTTTTATTGTAAAAAAGACCATTTTTAGAGTCTTTTTACAGACTATTACAGTTCTTTTTTAAAGACCGTTTTTAAAGTCTTTATTGAATTTGTTATAATATTGCTTCTGTTTTTTTTTTTGGCTGCAAGGCATGTGGGATCTTAGTTCCCCGACAAGGGATTGGACCTACACTACTGGTATTGGAAGGTGAAGTCTTAACCACTGGACCTCTAAGGAAATCCCTCAACCATTACTTCTTTCTCTTCTCCATTCTGTTTGCTCTTCTTCTGGGATTGGACTTTCTTCCCTATCTTACAACCTAGTCTGTCCAACAGAACTTTCTCTGATGATGGAAATGTTGCATATAGGCATATCTTGCCTTATTACACTTTACAAATATTACATTTTTTACAAATTGAAGGATTGTGGCAATCCTTTGTCAAGCAAGTCTATTGGCACCATTTTTCCAACATTTTATCACTTCATATCTCTGTCAAATTTTGGCAATTCCCTTGATATTTCGAACATTTTCATTATTACATTTGTTATGGTGATCTGTGCTCAGTGATCCTTGATGTTACTATTGCAAAAAGATTACCACTTGCTGAAGGCTCAGATGATGGTTAGCATTTTTTAGCAATAAAGTATTTATAAATTAAGGTATGTACACTGTTTTTTAGATAGAATGGTATTGCACAGTTAATAGGAAACAGTACAATGTAAGCATAACTTTTATATGCACTGGGAAACCAAAAAATTCATGTGACTTGCTTTATTGTGGTATTCACTTTACTGTGATGGTCTGGAACCCAATCCATCACATCTTTGAGGTCTGCCTGCAATATACATTGTCCAGTATGACAGCTGTTAACCACATGTGGCTATGAGCACTTAAAATGTGGCTAGTGCAACGGGGGAACTGACTTATAAGTTTAATTTTAATTGATTCAAATATAAGTTTACATGGCTGTATGTGGCTGGTGGCTATTGCTACAGACCAGATTTCTCCTTTATGGGTTTCATCAACTTCTTTCTCTGTATTGCACTTGGGTAATTTCCTTAGACTTATTTTCCATTTTTAATAGTCTCTCTTCAGCTATTTAGTTTGCTGTTTAGTCCATCCTTTTTTTTTTAAATGTTACCAACTGTATATATTTTTTAATTTCTAAAATTTCTATTTGGTTCTCTTTTAACTTTGCCTGGTCTTCCCATATAGTCTCATGTTGTTTGTTCAGGTCTATGATTTTTTAGATTTCCTTAAATACCCTAAAGTATTTAATCTTAAATATTGCCTGCACATTACCATGTATTTGGTGTGGATAATTACTGTGTCTGAAAGGGCTTAGAGGGTCCAGATTGCTGTTTATTAATCTTTCTGCTGACTCTCATGCATGAACTCATATTTGATCTTATGGGAATCTCCGGCTTCTAAATAGCAATGTTTTCCTCCAGAGAGGATAGACATTGCTTCTGCTGGGGTGGGGATGAGATAGGGAGTGGGGATGACACCTGGGAGCAGGGACCACTTCACTCCCTGTCAGAGGCCCTAGGAGGATAAGAGTTGCATATTCTGATGTTTCACTTTGCCACAACCCAAGAAAGAAGGGGGCCTCAGAGGACGAGATGGTTAGATAGCATCACTGACTCCATGGACATAAATTTGAGCAAATTCCAGGAGTTAGTGGAGGACAGAGGAGCTTGGCGTGCTGCAGTTCATGGGGTCACAAAGCACTGGACGTGACTTAGCGACTGAACAGCAACGAGGCTTTCTCCCCCGTCACTGGTCCTGATGTCAGCATCTGTCCTTAGGACAAGCCCCAGTGTTTGCATTTGGTTATCACTCACTGCTCTGGTCCTGGTATTAGATCACAGCCTTTTGTTTTCGGATGGAAGTGCCTTGGGAATTTTCCTTACTGTTGATGAGGCCAGTGATGTGTTACAAAGTATGTTTTGTTTCAGATTTAGGGGTTTTGTAGAGGGAGGTCCTTCAGAGTCCGCCTTCCTCCTCACTGCCCAAGTGGACATCCCTCCTGCGATGGGCACTGTCCACCCTGAACTCTTCATGTTCTGCTGGTGCCACGTGCATGGGTCTGTTCACCTGCCCTGCCCAAAGGAAATCCCTAAGTCAGCAGGCAAACCTATCCATCTCTTTATTGCCCAGGCCTGGTTCATGGTGATGCTTAATGCCATTAGCGGCGGTAAACCCCAAAGCTATAGGAAAGGAGGGAACAACATAATTTTGTTTTTAATTTGAATCTACCCAGGGATGTCTTCTGCTCAACACCCTTCACCAGCTGCCTGGATAAAACCTAAGTTCCTTACGTAACAGCGCTCTGTGTGGTCCGCCTTGCCAACTTGATCAGCTTCTCCTCGGTCTCTCACCCCTCCCTGGGCTTTTTAGGAATACTTCCTCAGTCCTCCTGCCTCTCCTAGCCCTCATCCCTAACTGGCTGTGCCTGCTGCCCTCTCTGCCCTAAAGGTGATCTGTTGTTGTCTAATCTGCCTGAACTCCTACAAAGCCGTCAGGGCCCTATTTAAATGTTACCTCTTCCAGGTCACCTAGCCGAGGCCAGTCACCCCCTGAAACACACACCCCCTCCATGGCCCCCGGCCCACACTTATGCTCACACAAGCTCTCATTATCCCAGACACGGAGCCTACACTTCTCAGAGCTGAAGTTCATTAACAGTTATGTAATTGTTTGAAGGAAATACAACCAGTCCATCCTAAAGGAGATCAGTCCTGGGTGTTCATTGGAAGGACTGATGCTGAAGCTGAAACTCCAATACTTTGGCCGCCTTATGCAAAGAGTTGACTCATTGGAAAAGACCCTGATGCTGGGAGGGATTGGGGGCAGGAGAAAAAGGGGACAACAGAGGATGAGATGGCTGGATGGCATCACCGACTCAATGGACGTGAGTTTGGGTAAACTCCGGGAGTTGGTGATGGACGGGGAGGCCTGGCATGCTGCAATTCATGGGGTTGCAAAGAGTCGGACATGACTGAGCTACTGAACTGAACTGAATTGTTTGAAGAGTGTCTGACTTCCCACTAGATATCAACTCCACAAGGACAGGAGCTGAGCCCCGTCTGCTCCCTGGGTATCCCTGGTTCCTAGTAAGGGCCCAAGTTAGTGTCGTGCTGGTAAATGTGTAACAAGCAGCTCTCATATTTTTAAAGAGCGCTTTGGTTTATAGCACGTGTTTGCCCATCTCTGTGATGTAAATATGCCCACTGTGGCCAATTTCAGTTGCCCACATGATGCCACTGGACGTGGGTTGGAAATCAGTTTTTGAAGCTCTGTGAGCTCAGCTGCCTGAAACGGAAGGAGCTCTGTACACGTTGGTTAAAAGAAGGCAGGAAGGGCGGGAGGTGAGGAGGGAGGGAGCAGGTCTCCCTTTCTGACTGACCTTCTGCCAGCCCCACCCCCTCGAGGCCACCTTAAGATGCTTGTAGTTCTTTAAATGTACACATGGTCTCAGGAACTCTCAACCTTGGCAGTATTTTAACAACATTTTTTTCTTTATTTTTAATTGAGGGATAATCACTTTATAATGTTGGACTGGTTTCTGCCATATATCAACAAGAATCAGCTGTAAGTATATATATATTCCCTCCCTCGTGAGCCTCCCTCCCACCCCTAGATCCACCCCTCTAGGTCATCACAGAGCACCAAGCTGAGATCCCTGTAGCAGCTTCCCACTAGCTTTCTATTTTACACAAGATGGCACCCCGCTCCAGTACTCTTGCCTGGAAAATCCATGGACAGAGGAACCTGGTAGGCTGCCGTCTATGGGGTCCCACAGAGTCGGACACGACTGAAGCGACTTAGCATAGCATAGTGTATATATGGGGCTTCCCAGGTGGCTCAGTGGTGAAAACAAAACAAAAACCTCGCCTGCCACGCAGGAGACGGTGATATGATCTCTAAGTCAGGAAGATCCCCTGGAGAAGGAAATGGCAACCCACACCCCCTATTCTTATCTGGGAAATCCCATGGACAGAGGAGCCTGATGGGCTACAGGGCGTGGGGTCACAAAGAGTCAGACATGACTTAGTGACTAAACAGTGGCAGCTGCAGCAGTATATATCCGACTCTGTGCGACCCCATAGACGGCAGCCCACCAGGCTCCCCCATCCCTGGAATTCTCTAGGCAAAAACACGAGTGGGTTGCCATTTCCTTCTCCAATGCATGAAAGTGAAAAGTGAAAGTGAAGTCGCTCAGTTGTGCCCGACTCTTAGAGACCCCATGGACTGGAGCCCACCAGGCTCCTCCGTCCATGGGATTTTCCAGGCAAGGGTCCTGGAGTGGGTGCCATTGCCTTCTCCGATGTGGCAACGCTACTGTCGATTTGTCCCAGCCTCTCCTTCCCCTGCTGTGTCCACACGTCTGTTTTCTCTATATCCGTGTTTCTATTCCTGCCCTGCAAATACGTTCATCAGCACCATTTGTCTAGATAACCTTGGCAGTATTAAATGACATTTGAGACTAGACAATTCTTTGTCATAGGGGCTGTCCTGTGTTCAGCACCGTCCCTGGCCTCCACCCACCAGAGGCCAGTGAGCACGTGGCGTGGCTGCTGCCAGCGCCCCCATCCTTCCACCCTGGGTCCCTCCCGTCCTTGGGCCAGCCCTGCTCAGACAGCTGACTCCAGTTAAAACTCCCTGCCCTTGGGCAGTAATGGGGGAGCCCCTGTCAGCACTTTTCAAGCCAAATGCTGAATTCTCTTTTTTAAACACTGTATTATAATGTGAAATACTGATGTTTTATGGCCTGATAACGGCCGCTGCATTGGATGGAGATGCTTTCCCCAAGCCCTCGGTCACAGCTCCTATGAAATAGTAGGTGCAATGGTCAGGCCTCCTGAGCCCGGGCTGCTAGGACCACACAGTGTGGTCTAAATGGCATCGAATCACTAACTGTGCAGCTGCTAGAATGATGGCAGGAGCCCGAGTGGGCCACCCCCAACACCCCAACCCCAGAGCCAAGCGGGCCTTTGGAGGCCCTGAGCTAAGAACTGATAGCCCTTTCCCCCCAAGTGTCCCTTCAAATACACTAACCCATGAGGCACCCTGAGAAATCCCAGAGCTCTGCTCTCACCCCTGACAACTACTTTCTGCTTAAAAAAAATCAAATACTTCCCTTCCCCCTCATTTGTGATGCTGCTGCCCAGCAAGGATGTAAGCTATGCTCACAGTGTCTCCAGCCCCACGAGTCCCCTGTCCCCAGCCTTGGAGGACACCCTCCTCCAGCCACGCTTCCTGCCAGCCCCTCCTCCCCACATCCCAAGAACTTTCCCAGACAGCAGGGCACCTGTTGAGTTGACAAGGCTCCACCCCGCTCTACACTCATTTCCCAGGTATGTGCTAGGCAAGTATTTCCCAATTTTACTTTGGAGGAAGGTGCTCAGAAGAGGTCCGAGGAAGGCAAATGTACTGTGATCCAATGACAACTGCTGTATGCTTTAAAAAAAAAAAACATGTACCAGAATGTTCTTTTTCTTCTTTGCTAGCCTATTGTCATGCTGAGGAGTGCTCACATTTGGGAAAGAAGTCCTTCTTAGAGTCTAACCTGCAACTGGTGTCTCCCACCCCACCTTTTTTTTCTTCCCTCCCACCTTCCTGATTTGACATCTCTGAGAACCAGAAGTACCCTTTTCCTGAAACCCTAAAAGCGGAAGTTAGACTTGCTAGAACTTCAAAGAATTGATCACTACAACAGGGCAGGCCACTCCGAGTTTCCTGAAACACCTGTCTCCTGTGTTCTGCTCCAGGAAATGACCATGATACTACTGTTGCAGGAAAAGGGGACGCGAGAGGATGGTCATATCCCAAGGTCTCAGGCGAGTCCCTGGGGTGGGCCACCAAGTGAGGGGCCTTGGCTTCATGCAGGAAAGAATTCACTAGCGAGCCGAAGTGGAGTGAAAGCAGGTTTATTCTGCATACTCCGTAGGGTGTGGGTCATCTCAGAAGACAAGAGGGCTTCTCTCCTCTTTTTTGCTTTCACCAGCTGGCTGCTGGCCTCTGCGTGTATTTCCACAGTTAATCCTTTTTTCCAACCTGCTTTCCTGGCCAACTTCTGTATGGGTGGGTGGGCCTTAACGGTGAATTCTGTGGAAAGTGAAGGGGCTCTTTGAGCAGAGGCCATGTGCAGGAGGAGGGTTCCTATCCACGTGTCCATGTAGGGACAGTGCACGTTTGTGTCTGTGCGGTTCTTGGAGGCAAAGCTGGGGGCAGTGGATACTTGGAGAGTGATGGATAGCTGTGTGGTCTGAGGACCCCCAATGGATCTGCCTCTTCCCTTCACTGACCCTCCCATCTCTCCTTCAGGCCTCAGGACCTCTCTGCTCAGCCTGCTTCCGTGAGCCCCATGGATAGTGATTATTGCGTTGGCCCACCCATTTGCTTGCTGGGATGGGGGACCACCGCTGAGTCAGATCCATGAACCTCTGGCTTGGGTGTGGCATTTGGAGCTGATACCTCCTTTGGGATCATCCTCATTGAATAATGCACCTTTCCACACCGCTCCCCACCCCGCCACCTCCTCAAAATGCCTTGCGATTGCCTCCTGGAAATTTCTTGCCCCAGTGGTGAGCAGCCATATTTCTTGCCCCAAGGCCAATAGGAACGGCAAAGACATTTAAGAGTGGTGGTTTAGTTGCTAATTTGTGTTCGACTCTTGTGATCCTGAGGACTATAGCCTGCCAGAATCCTCTGTCCATGGAATTTTCCAGGCAAGAATACTGGAGTGGGTTGCCATTTCCTTCTCCAGGGGATCCTGCCAACCCAGGAATCGAACCCTGGTCTCCTGCACTGCAGGTAGATTCTTTACCAACTGAGCTATACAGTATCTGTTTAATTTCTTTCAAAATAAAGAGTGCTTCGGTAAGGTTCGTTTTGGGGGCCTTCTTGCAACTTAAGATGCTACAGGAAATGTCAAGGAGAAAACTGATGCTGGTCATGGCCATTCCTCATGCATCCTGAAACATGATTCCTGGGGGTATCTGTATCCAGGGCTGGTGGCCACCATGCTCACTGTGGACTGACACCCCGTTCAAGCCCATCAGTATGTTTAGCTGGAGCCTTGGCACAAGGCAGAGTATCCTAAGAAGTTTCCACCCACTTGGGAAGTGAGCCTCTCCCTGCTTTTAGATGAACTCCTTTAATTGTGACACCCCTTCTCTGCCTCCCTCTAGGACTATAATTGTTCTAAAGGCTCATGGTTTTATCAGATTCATATCTGCTTGGAAAATGGTGTAGGGCAATAGTCTGCTGGACCCCAATTCTTAGTCTTGTTCCATTGCTGACTACGTCTCCTTGGGCTGTTTATGTGGCCCCTTGGGGCCCCGGTTTCCTCATCTGTAAGGCTGAGACAGTAACACACACTTCATATGATTTTGGGCATTACTTTGCCAACAAAGGTTTGTCTAGTCAAGGCTATGGTTTTTCCTGTGGTCATGTATGGATGTGAAAGTTGGACTTTGAAGAAGGCTGAGTGCCAAAGAATTGATGCTTTTGAACTGTGGTGTTGGAGAAGACTCTTGAGAGTCCCTTGGACTGCAAGGAGATCCAACCAGTCCATTCTGAAGGAGATCAGCCCTGGGATTTCTTTGGAAGGAATGATGCTGAAGCTGAAACTCCAGTACTTTGGCCACCTCACGCGAAGAGTTGACTCATTGGAAAAGACTCTGATGCTGAGAGGGATTGGGGGCAGGAGGAGAAGGGGACGACAGAGGATGAGATGGATGGATGGCATCACTGACTCGATGGACGTGAGTCTGAGTGAACTCCGGGAGTTGGTGATGGACAGGGAGGCCTGGCGTGCTGCAATTCATGGGGTCGCAAAGAGTCGGACACGACTGAGCGACTGATCTGATCTGATGTTAGAATGATTTGTGTTATCGCATTGTTTATGTCTGCATCCTCAGTCCTTAGCCCTAGCCTGGCACATAGACAGTGGTCACCCAGTGTTTGTTGAATGACATAGTGAGTGTATGTGAAGCGCCTCCATGGCAGGCCCTCAGTGAAAGTCAGCAAGTCATATAGTACTTTCCTCTCCCAGCCTCCATCACTGCCCATACACCCCACCCCACCAACCCCAGAAGCCGGTCTTTGGCCTCAGTCCTCAGCCTGACCCCTCTCCATACCCCTGGGCCTCTGGGTTACGGCTGTGTCCACTTTGATGACTGTGCATCCTGCTAGGATTTCCGGGAGAGCAAGGAGTGACCCTTCTGTGAGGCTCATCAGCACCTTCACCTGCAGGTGGAGCACTCCCCCACACCCTCGCCATCTCCGAGTCCCATGAGCTCGGCCAAGCCCATGAGAAATGGTCTAGTGGTCTGGCTGGGCACTCAGGCTGCAGGTGCTCTGACCCCAAGTCCTGCCAGCCATATTTGGCTTCCAGGGCCTCAGGATTCCTGTGCTGATTCCAGGCTTCTGAGGGTAGCTCCCCTGCTACTCCCCCAAACACCCCAAGCCCTGGGGACACTTCTTGGGGTCAGAAATGAGTGGTCCCCCCGCTGCCTGGTGGCCCAGGGAGAGATGGGCAGGAAGGCTCTCTGGTGAAGGAGGATATGGGCCAATGAAATGGGGATCTATGACCAGGCAGGCCCAGGACTCTCTGGCCAGGGGGAAAGACAAGGACCATCAACACTGGACCAGTCTACAGAGAGTCCAGATGGGAGGTGGTGGAGCCAGTGGTCTGGAGATATATTGGAGTCATGGAATTTTTTTCCCCCAAAAGGATACCCTCATAGCTCAATAGAAACCCTGGTTCAATTCCTGGGTCAGGAAAATCTGCTGAAGAAGGGATAGGCTACCCACTCCAGTATTCTTGGGCTTCCCTTGTGGCTCAGCTGGTAAAAGAATCTGTCTGCAATGTGGGAGACCTGGGTTCGATCCCTGGTTTGTGAAGATCCCCTGGAGAAGGGAAAGGCTACCCACTCCAGTATTCTGGCCTGGAGAATTCCATGGACTGTATAGTCCATGGGGTCACAAAGAGTCAGACACTACTGAGCGACTTTCACTTTTCACTTTCAAAGGATACCCAGGTGGTGCTAGTGGTAAAGAACCTGTCTGCCAATGCAGGAGATGTGAGAGACTCGGTCTGCTCCCTGGGTTGAGAAGATTCCCCGGAGGAGGAAATGGCAACCCACTCCAGTATTCTTGGCTATAAAATCCCATGGACAGAGGAGGCTGGTGGGCTGCAGTTCATGGGGTTGCAAACAGTTGGACACAATTGAGCACACACCAAGGACACTAAACTTAAAAGAAAAATAGATGCTGATGTTAAAGAATTGGGGTGTATCACATGACATTTTTGGCTTTCATGAAAAACCAGGGGCTTTGGAAGCACTGCAGCCCGGCATGACTGCTTCCTTTAGATTCGATGGGAGGGGGCAGGTGTGAGCCCAGCACAGGGCTGGCCATGAGGGTGCTCACAGAGGTGGGTCCTTATCATTGTCACTCAGACGCTGCTGTGGAGACCCTCAGAGCAGACAGCAGCGGTCACTCCACTTGCCTCCCCATCAGGACTGGCTGCCTGGTGCTTCATGACACCTGGCTGTGAATGGACTGTGTCCTCACCCGAAAGGTGGACACAGGTTCCCAGAGGCCCATGTTACAGATGAGGAAAGTCAAGCTCTGCCATATGCCAGATGCTTTTACCCACTTCTGAGTCCATCTTTGCAACAGCCCTGTGAGGTAGGCAGTCTGATTTCCATTTTACAGAGGGAGAAACAGGTTCAGAGGGACTGGGGGACTGGCTTAGGGTCACACAGCTGAGTGCCGGCTCTGGACTCAAACCCAAAGATCTGGCTCCAAAACCTGGTCTTTCCTCGACTCCTCTCCCCGATGGCTTGTGTGTGTGCATGCTTAGCTGCTCAGTCGTGTGTAACTCTTTGTGACTCCGTGAACTGTAGCCCGCCAGGCTCCTCTGTCCATGGGGATTCTCCAGGCAAGAATACTGGAGTGGGTGTCCATGCCCTCTTCCAGGGGATCTTCCCAACTCAGGGATTGAACCCAGGGCTCTCGCATTGCAGGAAGATTCTTTACTGTCTGAGCCTCCAGGGAAGTACCGCCCCCCCCCCGCCCCCCCCCCCCCCCCCCGCCCCAGCCCCCACACCCACCACGGCTTAGTTTTGATCAATTCTGCTGGTTCAGGCTGTCACTAAAGTGAATTTGTATTTCTTAAACATGCGTGAGGAGATGGAGGGGCCCTGTGAATGATTCACCATCCCAAGATGCGCTCTCTGACCCTCGGTTTGCAGACAGCCCTCAGATTCCCCTGCCCTGCAGAGAGCTTCCTCTTCTGTCACCACAGCGCTGGTCCCCGTGGTGACAGCTGACAGAGTCGGCTTTCTCCCCTCCCTGGCCTGGGTCCTCCTTATCACAGGCTCCATGCCACCCCCAGAAACATCTGCCTCCTAACAAGGAAGGAAGCTGGTGCTCCTGGGCAGGCGTGGGGTCCGTTTGGATGTGACTTCAGCCCCGCTGGCCTGTCCCAGGGAAAGCAATTAGGCAGCTCAGAGCTGGTCGGGGGCACGGCAGCTGGGCCAGGTGTTTGCCAGGGTGGTGTGTGCACTTCTCTTCCCGCGCCGTGGCCCTGTGGCATTAGACTTGGCTCCTCTGTCTACACCTGGGCCAGCAGCAAGACGAACACCTGAGCCTGGAATTTCTCAGCCACTCTGTGGGGGTCTCTCTGCCTCTGCAGATGCTGCTCACTGACTCAGCTTCTTTCCGAGCAAAAGAGATGCTCAGAGAAAGGTTCTGACTCACCTGGCCCTGTGCCCAGCTCATCTCACCTCACTATTTTTTTTTTTTTTTTGGCTGTGCCCTGTGGCATATGGGATCTTAGGTCCCCAACCAGGGATTGAGCCTACGCCTCCTGCATTGGAAATTCGAGGTCTTAACTACTAGACCACTAGAGAGGTCCCTCACATCACTTCTTCAGGCTCTTGGAGATCCCACATGAGCCACAGGGGCTTCTGTGGCTAAACCGTCAGAAGCGAGTCTGCCTGCTGTTGTTTAGTCACTAACTCGTGTCCAACTCTTGCAGGGGATCTTCCTGACCCAGGGATTGAACCGAAGTCTCCTGCATTGTAGGCAGATTCTTTACCATCTAAGCTATCAGGGAAGCCCTTCCTGTCTCTGGTTGAACTTAAATCTATTCAAATCCTGGGGAACACAGGCCATGAGGCCAGTGCTTTCCAGGCTCCAAAACACAATCAGCTGGCATTTCTGAGCCCACAAGGAAAGTGTTGTTACACCAACTTCACAGGTGAGAACACTGAGGCTCACAAGTTAATTAAATAGCTTGAAATCAGATGCTAGTCCAGAGCTAGAGCAATTGATTACCCAGGCCTGACTTGGCCTGGCCCAGCCCCACCGGTGGCCTGCAAAGGTCCTCCAGATGGAGCAAGACATGCAATCTTAGATTCTCTTGTTTAGGTGCAATTAACTGCTGCTGCTGCTAAGTCGCTTCAGTTGTGTCCGACTCTGTGCGACCCCATAGATGGCAGCCCACCAAGCTCCCCAGTCCCTGGGATTCTCCAGGCAAGAACACTGGAGTGGGTTGCCATTTCCTTCTCCAATGCATGAAAGTGAAAAATGAAAGTGAAGTCGCTCAGTCGTGTCTGACTCTTAGCAACCCCATGGACTGCAGCCCACCAGGCTCCTCCGTCCATGGGAGTTTCCAGGCAAGAGTGCTGCAGTGGGGTGCCATTGCCTTCTCCGAATTAACTGCTAGTGCCTGCTAACCCATTAAGAAAACAGTCAAAGATTTCTAAAGCCGGAAACTCAGAAATGCAAACAAGCAGTCAGCCAGCGTTTCCCAGGGACTCTGATTCAGAAGCATGGCTGATGCTCTGACAATGTCAAAGGCTCCCCCTTAGGACATGCTAGGGACTAGAAGTCCTGCCATTTTCAAGAAGGAAAGGCCAAGGTTTTCAGTTGCTGCTATTCTTGCTTCTTAGAGATTAATCTTGGGATAATTTTCTTGTGGATTCAGTTTGTTGGGGAGGTAGAGTGCAGGTGTTCATATCTGCATATTTTTTGGTAACTGGGCTTTAAGGCACCACACAGTTGTGGCTCAGATGTGGGTTCTCCATCCACCAGCTGGTATCAGGATACATCCCCTCAGTCTCTCTATACAGTGACACTTCCCTGGTGGTGTGCTATGACTTCGATATTTCAACAACTTCTAACATTGGGTCAAGATCAAACCCCTAAGTTATTTTTAAGCTTATAGGGCATTCTTTTATATTATAAAATTATGAACCTGTTCTCTTATAATAGGAGAAGGAAGTGGAAACCCACTCCAGTATTCTTGCCTGGAAAATTCCATGGACAGAGGAGCCTGGTGGGCTACAGTCCAGGGGTTGCAAAAAGTCGGCCATGACTGAGCACATCAGCGTCCTCTTATAAAGTTAATCATATATATTCCCACTTGATTCTTCATTAGCACCAGGTTCTTTTTCCTTGGGCATAGGTGGGAAGTCAGGGGGCATGGCAGGTTCTGACCCCCGCCCCCCCCCCCCCGATGGGGTTTGAGTTGAAAAAGCTTGAGTCGTTTGTTCAGAGCAGATGAGCGAGGGGGTAGGGTGTTTGGGAGGAAATGCAGGTTTTTGGTGAGAGGGCCCGTTGATACTTTTAAACTCATGTAGTCACAGGCCCAATGGTTTTCACCTGCAGCCCCACTACACCTGGATTCCCCAGGAGCCCAGGTTGAGTGATGCACATAGCAGCTGCCCAATAACCTTGTGCACAGGTGTCGGGAGAGGCTCCTGGGATGCCCGGGCCTTCCTGTAGCCAGGAGGGGACCTCCCCTCTGCCCCACCGCCTTGTCCCCACCAGGAAGTGGCAGCTCTGGTACAGAGAGGGGTTTCATAGCAGGGCAGATGGAGGCCATGCCCTGCCTGATGGAGAGCTCGTGCTGAACCACAGTGCGTTTCTGCCCTGCCCTCTCCTCCAGTCCCTCTCTGCAAGTGCAAGGGCCTGGCAGAAAAAGACTAACAGAAATAGACTCCGTCACAAAAGCCAGGAAAGTGCTAGGCTGTGCCAGAGGCTACTGCTGGGTAAAAGTAGGGGTGGAGTCAAGTTCAAACCAGATCCAGCAGAGGGACTGGAGGCACCCACCGAGCTCGGTCCCAGCCCTCACCGCCCACTCGGAGGAGTCGTTCGGGGCACTACAGCCTTGCTAGGTTGGAAGCCCAGTTCTGTTTCCTGGCTCCTTGATCCCAGATGATGTACTTTGCCTATTTTCCCATTGCCAATGGAGCCTTTGGAGGGTTAACTGAGTTAATACGTGTCAAGCGCAGAGCATGGAACTTGGCCCATGGTAAGTGCCCAACAAATGTTAGATGTTATTACTGTTATCACTACTATTAGGTTGCGCCTGTTGGAGCCTGCCAGCATGGGTGGGAGAGCACACAGCAGGGCCACCGAGGACAGCCATGCCGGCTGCGTACTGCATACCATCCACGTGGTAATGCAGGGCAAACCTGTGCGGCTGTCCACAGATCCTGCAGATGGGACAGCCCTATTCCAACTTCTGACTAATATCGTGATGCTGAAGTTGGACCTTTTGGGGCAAGGTCTGATTAACAAAGGAGGGGAGTGTGGCTTTTGAGTAGAGCTCTGTGGATTTGAATCAGGTGTGACCTGGCCCTTGAGAAGGCCCTGGTATTGCAACACCGATGGCAAGGATCTTAGCCAAATCACTCCTTTCTGGGCCAACTTTTCCCTCATCTGTTCAGTGTAAGGGGTTGGGTTAGTTTTGGGGAGGCAAATTGGCTTTCTCTTTGAATGCCAATGCTGATTGATTGGCAGTGGCTGTTGGAGGCTTTGTAAAGTGAAGACATGAGAGGTCATTTGGGGCTGGGTGAGAAGGGCTCTTTAATTGTTCTGTGATGTCTGTTTTGAGACCAGGGAGAGAGGAGCTGTGGCACGTGTGTTCGGGCCATTCACGTTCCTCAGATAAGCCCAGTGGTTCTCAACCCTGGCTGTATCGGAGATTTTACCACACTGATTCAGCAATATAGCACCTGGCATTGGTCATTTTTTGTTTTGAAAGCTCTGCAGGGGATTCTAATGTGTGGCCAGGTTGACAGCTACTGGGGCACACGCCCCTCAGTTCCTGGCAGTCCTGCACTCTGTAACTTCTCGGCATGGTCTATACATTTATGGTACTTTGAGCTTTCTTCTAGTAGAAACGCAAGGGGGGTTAAAAAGGCGTCTTCCAGTCTTATTGCTGGAGAAGATTTAAGTTGGGAGGCAGAGGCTGAAGGCACAGCTGCGATTGTGGATTGGGGTATCCAGGTGGCCTCTTCTCAGGCTATACTGCGGGGTTTTCATTGCGGGAGGACTAGGTTTTGCATCTGGGGGCGGTCTCATGGGGCTCAGAAAAGACCAGCCCACTCTGGCTTCATTAGGGAAGCCCTGTGGCTCCTTTAATTTCTCTCTCAAGCTCCTCTCGGTCCCCAGGGAAGGCAGGAAGTCAGGACAATGCAGAGGCCCACTGAGGTCTTCAGGAAGTAATGTGCCCCAAACTCACAGGGCCCCACTTTGGGTCTTTTGAAGGAGCGCTGGGGGGAGAAGGAAGCAGATGAAAGCTGACTGGGGCCACTGGGCTGGAGAATGCAGGGTCAGGGCGCCAGGCTTGGAGGTGGTGCTTTAGGACCACAGGCAGCCCTGGATGCTGATGGCTCCTCCAAATTACAGTCAGGGTGGCAAAGATGAGATGTTTCTGGGAGGCCACCCCAGCCTCAGCCCCTCCATGGGCCCAGAATCCAGCCAGCTTTCCTCGGCCCCTCCCATCACCCCCACAGGACCCAGCCCTGAAATTCCAAGGGGCAGGTCATGCCGGGCTTTGCCTCCCACCCGGAGTAAGATAGAAGCAATCAAATAACATAGAATTCGATCATATTTTAAAATAAGCTTTATTTAGATTTTTTTGTTTATATTTTATATTTGCATCCATGCCTTCAAGAAACCTTTCCCACGGGAAAGGTTATTTTCATCTAATGTTACCCATAACTCATTCGCTATTTGACGTAGTTCTCTTAAATAAATCATCCTTAGTAACTCTTAGAATTATCTCCTAATTTACAAAAACTGAAATGAAAAGGAACTACTAAATCATTATTACCAGGAGGGGTTGCAACCTTATTTTCTTGTAAGTAAAGGGCAAAACAATAAAAATCAACTAAAAGAAAAAAAAAATTCATGGGGGGAGAAAAGCATTTCCTAAAATCTCTCTCGCTCCAGCTGCTCTCCCTCGCCGCCAGGCTCGGTGAAATGGCTCAGCCAACAGAGCCCAGAAAGATCCTTAGTAGGTACCCTGCCTACTTTAGGTACCTTTTCCAACCCCATTAGGTCAGAAGGAAAGGGAGCAGCTGACTGGGGCTTTTCTGTTTTAGAGACTTTGGAAAAAATATCCTATCCCTTCTGATAAGAGATGCTTCAGCATTTAAAAATCTCTGTTTCTTGGTAAGAGTTGCAAACGTTACGGTTAGCAGAAAGCGCAACTACTGTTGTTTAGAGGGTGTGTGAACTGAGCTGTTAGTAGTTAAGGTGGTTCAGAGCAGGAATTCACAGGTCAGAAGAAAAGGAAAGGCTAGTTTTAGGCCATGGGAGACCCTGGCTTAGAAGCTCACATGTTCTCCTTCACCTGGCGTTACGATGCTCACAGTTCCTTGCTGGTGAAGCCTCACAGGGATCAACACTGCTCCCCAGAGAGGCAGGCGTTTCTGCCAGCCCTTCTCTCCTGGGCTGAGTGGGCTCAAGCTGCTGTGACAGTTGGACGACAGGGTCTGAGGAATCCCAAGAGACTCCGTGAGGTGTGGGTGGAGGAGCCAACCAGAAGAGGGAGGGCAGAGGTGCTGGGCGCTGTGTCTCCAACAGCCCTCCCCCTCGAGATGGGTGCCTCCCCCATGGCACCTGCCTGGCCAATGTGCAGAATCAACCAAGGATGAGAGAGACACAGCTGCAGGGAGGAATGGGGGCTGCTCCAGGACCCTTGGGGAACCCACTTGGGCCGAGTGTCCCTGGGGTCCTACCCTGTGGTCATGCGGTCGGCTGTCTTGCCCTGTATTCAGCCTCTCTCAAAAGACAGACCCAAGAGAAGGGGACCACGACATCAGGCGCTCTGCTCACTGAGGTCAGTGCTCTTTCAGATAAATAAATATGTATAGAAAGGCCTGGAGAGAGCTCTAGGTGTGAGAAAGGCGGAGCGTACTTTCCATGCAGGGGCGGGACAATGAGGGAGAGAGAAGAAGAACGAACAGAAAAAAGCGAGCTTGGAAATCCAATGGTCCCTGGTTCTGGCCACCCTAAACTCTACCTTGCGCAGCTTGGCAGCAGCATGATCACAGAACACACAAGTCAACAGAGAACCCGCCTCCCGCCCGCCCCCGTGGAAAAATATACATTCCGATATTTATGTAATAATTTAGCTAGAATAAGTCTTCTGCATTTGTGCAAATAAATTAAACGGAACAATTTTCTTTTCCCCGTAAAGAAAGAAACGGCAACGCAATTTAAAAACCGGCAGGCCATTAAAAAGAGCCCGTTTGGCCTCTGACAAGCCGAGCCAGGACAGGGCCCCTTGGCCAGGCTTGCAAGTCTCTGTGGAGAGTGGACCTTACCCTGATGATGATGGCCTTTTGGGGTTAAAGTGACTTGGGTGTGCCCGAGAACGGGGTCTGGTCCCACGCGTTCACACTGGAAGGGGTAGGCAGAGTGGGGTAAGGGGGGGAACATCAAAAACAGACCACATCCTCAGGGAGACGGGCTCCAGAAGTAGCAGTTTGGACGAGGGACATTTACAAGCACAGAGGGCACAATAGTTTTGTTATTTACAAATACACAGCAGTCCTTCAAGTTTTCAAGTTTCATAAAAAGGAGGCAGGGAGGGAAAGGGACCAAAAAAATCCCCCAACGAACCGAACAAAAAGAAGAAGAAAAAAAAACACATTGAAAAAAAAAAAACAAAAACAAACCCAGATTAACAACACAACTGTATCGCTCCGAGGACAACAGAGAGTTGACATGTTCACACACGGTTGTAGTATGTACATCAATTACAGAGGTGACGACGCAGGGGAGGGGCCCGCGCGAGCAGGCTTGGCCACACCCGCGCCCACGTGCGCGAGAGATCACGCACACACGCACTGCCACGCACGCCCAGCCGCACCCCCCCCCCCCCACCCCCGACTCGCACGCACGTCCACACGCACAGACACGCCCGCCGGGCAGCAGGCGAAGGGAGGCGGGTATCACCAGTCCGCGTCCTCCTCTATGTAATAATCAGGGGCGGTACCATCAAAGAGGCCGGGGTCGAGGGACTTCCGCTGCTTCCCTCTGGCGAAGACACGCGAGATGGAGCCGAATCCCATTTTCTCTTTCTTCTTTTTCCGTTTTTGGTCTTCAAGATCCTCTAGTGACTGCGGAGTCCAGCCAGGTGATGGATGAGGCGGGGAGAAGAACAAAGAAAAGCTGAGCTGGGGCGGAAGACAGGGAGGGGTGGGGGTGGGGGGGGCATCCGTGGGTAAAGATGCTAGGGTCTGCCCCTCACTCGCTGAGCGGACTTGGGCCTGTTACAGAACCTCTTGGGGACAACACTAGGACCCATCCAAAACTGTCATGAGGATGTCACTAAAGTGAAGATAAAAAAACGCTTAGAACAGCGCCTGGCACATAATAAGCATTCGTGATAGCTGCTGTTGGGGTTTGTACTGTTATTTAAATTCAGTGTGTTGTCCACAGCCTTCCTGTGCTTGTAGAGGGCTTGCAGAAGCACACCCATGCATGCTGCCACGGCTGGCCACAGGGCCCATGAGATGAGCCCTTTGGAAAAGGGAGCGTCAGGAGAACATGGACAACTAGGGAGGAGAAAACCTAAGCTTCATGTCAGCCAAGAGCAAAGACCCTGGACCTTAAGGTTCCCGGGTCTGGCAAGTACTATACTTGTACTGACAAGAAGCAATACTGGCCTCGGTAGAGTGGGGAGGCCAGGGTTGGGTTCTGATCTTGATTATGTCACTACCCGGGGAAACCTGGAGAGCCCCCACCTTCTCTGAGCCCAGTTTTCTCATCTTGTGATGCTGGGATTGTTAATAATGACAAAAACAATGATTAGAAGGAGGAGATCTTTCTCTCAGGATAACTATGGGCTTGCAGCTTTGCAAACAGTCAAGTATTTTATACAAAGATGCAGGACAGTGCTATTGGTCAAAAAGGTGGAGGTTAGAGTAATGGTTCCTCAAACCACATCAGAATTACCTTAATTCCAGTCACCTTCCCCACACCCCAGCCTGGCAGATTAGAATCTCTAGGGTGAAGGGCCTAGGAATCTGCAATAGGAAAATCTTCACTGGCAGACCCTGGTGCAGACAAGCAGTCCAGAAGACCAGCATGTGGGAACCCCAGGATGAGAGAGTTGACCTTGGAGAACTCCTCTGAGCCTCATATCCATGTTTTCCTCCCTACAGCCCCTTTCTCACTCTTAAGATAGTGTACTGAAATGTTAAAAGTGAATTTTAAAAAGTTTCCTGGAGCAAGAGGTCCAAAGAGCCCAAGGCTCAACAGGGCTGCATGGAGGATGTGGGATGCTCTTAGTAGGTCCACAGATCTGGAAGAGGACGTAACAGGGCAAACCCAGGCACTGAGCCCAGCTCTTGCACCAACCCACGTGACTGAGGTTGTGGCTTAACTTCTCTCTGCCCTGGGTGCCCACGTATGGATGTGGGAATGCTGAGGGCCCAGGGGAACAAGTGAAGTCACGGTCAAGAAAGGGTGCAGGGAGGGCCTGAGTGGCCAGGCAAGGCACACCTACCTGTACAATGGGGTTGTGCAGGTTCTTCTGAACTGGGCCGGGACTGTCGCCCTGTAGCCAAAGGAGAGGAGGAAGATGAAACAGCGGAGACACACAACATATGAGAACAGAGGTGGCCCGTGGAGCATGGGCTTTTCCGTGGAAGGAAGTCATCCCTGAGGGACTGCCCTGCCTTTGGGGAATCCGCCCTCCACCCCGAAAGTAGACACTTCCCAATGGCTCAGTCATGGCACCTCGGGTTCATGGAGATGCTGCCTGGACCAGGGATCCTGGCCAGAGGGCCCTGAGGGGATCTGCCTGTTCTGGCTTCTTGACCCCTATTACCCTCTGACCAACATATCTGTCACTCAAAGGCTTCCAAGTTCCTCTCCTAATTGACCCACTGAGTTAAAACTGGAAGTTGGTTACACTTGGTGCTTTTCCTAAAGAAGTATAACTTTACAGAAAAGCACAAAAATAAAGAATTTTGGGACAGGAAGACTTGTAAGACTATGCAGCCTCTTATTAATATTTCCCCCACGAATAACACAATAAATGTCTTATTGTGTGGAGGGGCAGACAAGGCTCATTAGCCTGATTTACAGATACACAGAGAGGTTCCAGACAGTCCAACATTATAAAGCTAATTAAAACCAGAGCTACAACTCAAATTCAAGACCATCTGTTTTTTTCTTGGTCTAGTGCTCCTTCCTCTGAGTATGCAAAAGCCCTCACCATATCCCAGAATCAATCTGCCCTGCCTGGGGTAGGGGCACAGATCACTGGGATCACAAAAGTCATTACTAGGGTGACTTCTGGTGCTCATTTCCAGAATTGCTAGTAAAAGGCAAGAAACAAACCATGTGTCACGTGAGTGAATGTCCATCTTCTCCAGCCTCTCTGTGCTGAGTTCCCACCTCTGCTCTAAGTAAGTGACCAGAGCATGAAAGGATGGGGGTTGCTTATTCCAGGCCAGGCTGTTCTTGCAGGTATCAGGTCAGATGCCTGAGAACAGAGCTACACCTGGAGCTATTTTCAGGTTCTTCCTGGCTTACCTGTATGCACATATGTTGAGATGGGGGATGAAGGTGGTTGAGGGAGGGCAGGGATGGAACAAACAGTAGTTTAGTCTTTAGTCCCATCTCAAGGTTTGCAAACAGAATCTATCTATCTGCCAGGCAGCTAAGGTAGGTTGGTTCTGTGTAGGGCCATCTTTGCCAAATGTATGGGTGAGAGAATGAGGCTAGAGCCCACTGGAATACCCACATACAGACTGGCTTATCACAGCACCCACCACCTAGCAGCAGGGCCCTGTGTAGTGAGCTTGGGAATAAACATGCCAGACCTGCTCTCTGTAGCAGCAGGTTATGTGCCAAGGCCAAGTTGTGCAAAAGGCTAGATCTGAGCCAAATGCAATTCAGAGGCCTTTAAAGAACACTTTCTGCAGGGTGGATTTCCCAGTGGCATTTTGACTGTCAAAGCCCCATTGGGAAGGCAAAATATGGCCCTTGGGAAGGTGGTCTTATTTGAGGTGTGCTCAGATACTACAGGGTATCTGGCCCACACTAAGAATGCACGGCAGTGCTGGCTGTAGGTATACCTCAGCACTGACTCCTCAGAAAGACAGTAATGTCAGAGGCCCCTCTACCGGCCAAACCTTCCTTGCCTTGGCTCTGCAAGGACAGCCTTTATCACCAGAATTCTCTCCTGGGAACAAGAGAAGAACAGATTGCTTCCTTCAAGCCCAGGTGAAAACAGAATCCCAGTCCTGAGTGGGATTCAGGCCCCCTCCCCATCCTCATGTGGCTTCAAGAGGCCCTGGCCAGCAGTCTCTGTCACCCACACCATCAGGCTGAGGCAACTCATTTCAAGTTTAGTCTTAGCTATTAAGTGCTTTTTATCGTTACTATAGATTTGGAAAAAAAAATTGCTTCCATTATGATTACTAATATAGAAAAGTTACTGATTTTTATCAATTGATATTGTACCAGTACTGATATATACTTCTCATTATTAGTGTAATGACTTCAGGTTATTCTCTTGAGGTTTTCCAGGTAGATAATCACCCCACCGGCAAGCAATAGTTATTCTGTCTTCCTCTCCCACTATATCCACCTCATTTCTTTTTTATTATCCATCTCACTGGTTAATAGAACAACATAAACTGAGTCTTTGAGAAAGCTTGTCCATGCATTTGAAGACCTGACTCTGCTGTGTCTTTAGGAGATGGCAGGGGAGCCCCAGGGATTATCAACCACATGATGGAACAAATAGGAAAAGTGGGCCCCGTACCCTGATCCCAGTGTTTCATGTTCGAGCCTCGATGTGGAGGCTTCCTGTCCTCAGACGCTTGACCCACCTGCCTTTGTTCACCACCCCCATTCCTGGGAAGCCTGTCTCCCCACCAGTCATCAAGAGTTAGGTGGCTACTGACCTGCACCTCTTGGTAGCTGGGACTCAGTATACAATCAAAAAGCATGTGATCGAGCAAGCAAAGCAAACAAACTTAGAACAAATTCACTGGATGCCTCTCCAGAAGCAAAACATGCAAAAACTCCCGGAGATTAAAAAAAAAAGTCTGGCTGATTCATGGATGAAGGACCAAGAGCTGGTTCTACAGGGAAATAGGAGTGGTGGTGGTGGTGAGATCCCGAGCTCGGAAGGTAGTCTGGGAGGAGACGCCCATGGTCCCAGACACAGCCCACCACAGGTAAGCCCAGGCTGCTCAGCCCCTGTGGCCGACCCAGGCCCGCCTTCCTCTGGATTTTCCTCGCCCTCCCGGACACAAGGAGCCAACAGGCCTCATTTCTTTCTCTCCCCACATCCATCTCTTCTTGCAAAAGGAAAGAACAGAACAGGAAATGCCTCCGCCAGAATGCTCCCTGGGTGGACGAGAGGAAACAGCGGGTAGGTCTTCACCCCTCCACCCCCACCTCTGAGGTTTCCAGCGGGGCCCACGGCCCGGGCCCTGCGGCTGCTGGCCTTACGTTGCAGAGGGAGTGTGTCCGGTGTCGGGGGGAGTTGATGTCGCTTGGCGTGGACGACCGGTCGCCTTCGGCGGCAGATGCGTCGGAGATGACAGAGGGCTGCCGGGAGTGGCACGGGCTCACCCTGACCGCTGGAAAGCAGGGACAGTTGGTGAGTGGGGGAGGGAGAGGATATCCGTGGCTTCACTGCCTTGCAGGTTGTTCCACCCATTATACAGATGGGAGCACTGAGACATATAGAAGAGACTTGCCCCACTCTCCACCCCTCTATTCCACAGTCCCACACATCACCAGAGAGCTGCTGCTGGCAAGAATCTCCAGTCCCTGGATCCAATAGGCCCCCTCCTAACCAGGATGAAGAGAAGAGCAAAGTTTGCAGGCACCTTGGTGATTGTTTTTCACAATGCTCCCACTGCCTGGATGTTACCTAGACCTGGTGCAATCCTAACAGCTGGTCAATACCAGCTTCCCAAGCAAGAAGCCTTGAAGCCACCACTGGCTCCTCTTTCCCTCTCATTCCATCACCCCAGCCAATCAGCAGCAGCACCTCCAAACACAGCTGTAAATCTGGCCACTCCTCTCTAGCCCCACCACCACTACCCTAGCCCAGGTCACCACTGTCTCTTGCCTAGAAGACCATGGCAGTCTCCCAGATGGCCTCCACTCCTCACTGCAGTGAGAGCCAGGCAACTGGTCTCACTTTACCTGGGGGTAGAAATGCAGTCCTCCCACAAGCGAACGGATTCAGCCCTGCCCACCTCCACCCAGCCTCAGCTCATGTCACACCAGCTTTCGGATGGTGCCCAACATGCACTCTTTCCCTCTTGCCTCAGCCTTCCCCAGTCCTGCTGCCCATAGGGCACATTCTCATCCTTCAAGTCTCGGACTGACCTGAGAGAAACCTCTCCCTACCCAATTATCAGCTCTCCCTACTGTCTTTTTTTCCCATCAAAGCACCTGCTTTCTATTGATTTCTCTCCCTGAACTAAGATCTGTAATCATACTTTGTCAATTTAGTTACATGTGTTTTCTGTCTTTACACCTACAATGCCAGCTTGATGAGGGCTGGCATTCTGGGTTTCTTATCCATGTCCAACCCCAGAACTCATGGTACCTGGCATGTAGTAGGTGCTCAGTTAATAGCAGCTGAATGCCTATAAGCCCACCAGAGTCCCTCCAGCAGATCGCTCTCCTGGCTGTAGGCGCTGGCCCTGGAGGGAGGAAGCACTTACTGCTGGACAAGACTGAGGGCCTATGGTGTGCAGGCGGCGCCTGCAGTGAGGGCTGTGCTACTGAGAGGCGATCCTTGCTGCCAGGGGCCCTATGGAGGAATGGGTGGGGTAGGGTGGGGTGGGTGCCTTTGGAGTCAGAAGCTTGGGTTCCTAGCTAGGTGACAGCAGGAACCACAGGCTCCAGAAGCCAGCTGCCTGTCTCCAATCTGCACCTGTCACATAAATGCCACTCACAGGAGGGACAAAAAAAATGGAGCCAAGTGTGCTGCAGATGTGCAGAGGGGTTCGGCGTTTGTACTGTAGCTGGTGGGTCTAGATGTTGACTAGAGGCTGAGCCCTTCTCCCCACCAGTGCCTGGAGCAAACACCCCTAACATTTATTTCTAACCTCCCCACACATCCAGTGATTACCTGGAGCTGTCAATCAAGGGAGTCTCACTATCTCCTCCGCCAAAGGATGCCCATGTGATCCAGACGGGAGGATCAGGGTATCCACGGCCCGACACTGTGATTGGTCCAGGGGTGGGCATATGACCTGGATGGCCAATCAGTGTAACCACTCCCTAGACACAGTGATTGGTTTGGATATAGGCATGTGACCCTGGCTGGCCTATCAGAGTCCTTCTTTGGGATTTACTATACACACTGAGAAAGATTTCTCTTAAGAGTTTAGAGCCGCAGGGGCCCTAAAAGCCAGAAACTGCTGGAAACTGTTTTCTGCTTTGTGGCAAGAGGTAGTCTAAAGATGAGGCCAAATGTAGGCAGGCAGAGCTGAGAGATGGAGCGAGTCAGACCCAGATATTATCTGAACCTTGGTAGCCAGCTACACTTGAGGTCCATCACTCTGATTTTTCAGTTACCCTGAGCCATGGCCTTTGCCCCACACACCCCCAAAAGCAGAGACAGTGTGTAAAGAGGATGCTCGCCTCCTGAGATGCCTCCACAGCCATGGCTGGGCTAGGTTGGGCTGGACTCACCTTGCCGGTCCGCAGGGTGGGGGGGATGTGAATGGTAGAGAGTCTGCTGGCTCTGTCGGATGGCTGCAGTCAGCGGGAGGTCTGCCTGCACCACCCACTCCTGGTTGCCATTAAGCACCGTCTCGCCGGGCATGGCGAGTGAATGCCGCTTGGGGACGTCCTTGGTCAGTGTGGCTAAGGACTGCTTGGCCTGGAGAGAGAGCCGGGGAACAGGAAGAAGACCATGTGATCAAGGGGACTCCTCTCCACCTACTGCTGGGCCATCACCCACCATCCTGAGAAAGCCAGGCATCTGACACACCAGGGCATGTCCAGCTCTGCACCACCTGCCAATCAGCACATCACCTAGGGTGTGCTCTGGGGTTAGTTATCCCTTAGTTCCTGCTGACACACATTCAGACCACAAAGGGGGATGGAGGACACACTTAGCACCCATTCTCTTGGTTTCTCTAAGGACCAGCTGGGATTTGAATGAGATGGTAAGAAAGTGGTGTTTTGCCTCTTTTCCTTTGTGCTAAGTTGCTTCAGTCACGTCCGACTCTTTGCGACCCCATGGACTGTAGCCCACCAGACTCCTCTGTCCATGGGATTCTCCAAGCAAGAATACTGGAGTGGGTTACCATGCCCTCCTTCCTGAGCCTTTATCCCCTTCAGTTCAGTTCAGTCGCTCAGTCATGTCCGACTCTTTGCGACCCCACGAATTCCAGCACGCCAGGCCTCCCTGTCCATCACCAACTCCCGGAGTTCACTCAGACTCACGTCCATCGAGTTGGTGATGCCATCCAGCCATCTCATCCTCTGTTATCCCCTTACCTCCTCTCAAATTCAACCTGTGATGGCTCCTTCACAAGGTTCTATGCAACACAGGCTGGGAACAGGGCAGACCCTCAGCCTGGCTCCCAGGATTCCATGAGAACACGTGAGAAACAAGGAAGCCCGGGACACAGGTGTGGGGCTGAGTTTGGGCAGATGAACAGTCAGACAGCTCTTCCTTTCTCTGTCTCTTGACTGAAGTTATGGACCTTTGGGTTAGCTTTGGGTCAGCTCCCCACCAGGGTATAGGGGGTCTTATTAGAAGTTGTCCCAAATTATTCAGGGGAGAAAAGGGTACATATTAGAAAAGTATTAATGTGTACTTTCCATCATATTCAACTTCTGCTTCCCCACTTACTCCCCAGGCTCATGCCAGGGGAGGGGCCTATGGGCTGTAACTGAGAACAAATGGCAGAGCCACCATGAGTGCTGGCTTTGCCCCTAATATGAACACAGATGAAATGGAAAGACTTCATCTCATCTTTCTCCTAGCTCCAGAACTTTCCATACCCCAAGACCCTGGGCTCCTCCAGGCAGAGAAAGAGAGTCCAGCTGAGAAATGAAGTCCTTAGCCTAAAGCCTGATACAGCCTCATCACATTGACCAGCTGTGTTATTTTAGATAAATCACTGCCTTCTCTGAGCCTCAGTTTCCCTATCTGTGTAATGAAAAGCTTGGACCAATCTTTAGGGCTCTCTGTAGCTTGGATACTCCAGGAGTCTATGAAATCACTCCCCTTCCACTGCCAGCCCCCAGGGAATATAAACCCCCTTGGCAAAGAGAGGCTGAGTTGAAGGAGTCAGCTCCTCATCCACCAGCCAGGTAATAATCTCTACCTGGTTTAGAAAACTGTCATGTGCTCAAGTGTAACAGCCCTGGGTCTCAAGCAGGGAGTGCAGGATTAGCTGTGCTTGCCGGAGGAGAAATTAGAGGTTAAGTAACTTCTCCAGGAGTGCACAGCAGGTACGATGTCAAAGTTGGGCCCCAAGCCTGGGAGCCCCATGGTTGTCTATGGTACCCACTCTCCTCTGGGGCAAGGAAATAACCAGCACAAGTGAGGCAGCCTCTGAATCCATGAGGCAGAGAGTAGGGTTTGGCTGGTCACCACGGGATCCCCAGCACCTGGCTTGGGGCTGGGCACAACGAGCAAAGCACTCAGGAAAACTGCAGAGGGAGTGGAAGCAGGTCTCTGCCACGTCCAGGCAGACAGCCCAGGGAATCTGTGCTGTTCACTTACTACAGGAACAATGGAGCAATCCTTTTACTGAAGGAAGGAGCCAGGCCGGCTGTGTCTTGGAGCTGCCACGTGCCTGCAGCAGGCCCACCAGCATCATGGACTCGTTTCCTGGACCAGCGCGCCTCACTGGGGACCACATCTGCTCTCCCCTCCAGGTGTCTGTGCGCCTGGCCTCCCAGCCCTCCATCCTGGCTCTGCTCTGTGTAGTTGGCTGCCCCACTCCCTGGCTTCCTTCTGCCCAATCCATCTTGGCTGCCAGACGGGTGGACGCTGGGGGGAAGCGAGCGCCCGTTCAGTCTGCCATCAGCGCTAACTCTCAGCTCTGCCCTCTTGCAAACACCCCCAGCCACGCACATGGAAAGCACAGGCAAGTCCAAGTCATCCCCTGAAATAAGCAGCCCCTTGAGGCAGCGTAGAAAGAGGCCTGGGCAGGACCACTCTCCTGTCCCCACCTGGCTTCCTTCTCCCAGGTGGAGCCTCACCTCTGTCTAGGCCTGAGAGCAGCACCTTCTGTGAATAACTCAGCAGGCCACTTGGCATTATTACGGCCTGACAATGTGGAGGAGCCTACCTTTAGTCCTGCAGGACGGGGCGGGTGTGTCTGTGAGTTCTGAGCACTGGAACCTGTGACAAACTGTCCACTCATGAGTTTAAATTTCCAAGACTGAGCAAAACAGAGATGTGAAGTGCAGATGAGGCACATAGTCTAACTTAAAATACTTGCATGTACACACACACTCACTCTCTCTCTCTCGCTGCTGCACTGGATCATTTCTTTTTTTTTGGTGGCAATCTGCACATTTCTCTACTAATCTCCTCCATTGAATGCAGTTCAACACTAGGAGCTCACTCTTCTCTCTGAGCCTACACGCCCTGCTGGGCACCCTGAACCCACAGTTTTGAGCTCCTGGGAACCAGTGAATTGGCTCAAACACCCTCATGTGACAAAAGTCAGACAGAACACGGTACAAACTCCATTTCTATTATTTGACTTGCTGTGTGATCTGGAGCAAGGTACTCCACCACCCTGAGCCTCAGGGTCTTCACAGTAAGATGGGGAACTGAGAGGGATCATTGTCTGTGAGTGCACCCCCTGGAGTTGTGCGACAAGGCAGCCTAGTATAGCACCTTGGAGCCTGGGCTCTGGGATCCGACAGCCTGGATCTGAGCCCAGCTCTGCCACTTCCTAGCTGCGGGATCCTGGGAGAGGCCCCTCGCCTGCGCCTTCACACCCTTGTCTATCTGATGAGGAAACATGGTTGCTATGGAGAGCACTTGGCCTATGGTTTAAAAAAAAAGGCTCAATAAATGTCAGTGACTGTTATTATGAAACAGTTTCTACTTCACAAGTAGGAGTCAGACATGGAATAATTCACAGGAAGGCCCAGGATACTGTCTGGTTTGCTGTCCAACAGTAGCAGGCTGTTAGGATTATTTATGCCTCTGTGAGATTGGATAATCCAGGAAGTAGAAGGGAAGAGGAGTGTGGAGCCCTGCCCTCCTCTCCCTCAGGTTCCTGCCTGAAGGCCAGGCTGTGTTTCCAGTCAGAGAGTTGGCTTGACTGTGAGGGATGCTGTGAGTGAGGCTCACTGGCTTATCAAGGGATCTGTGCTTGTTGAGGGGCTTCCCAGGTGGCACCAGTGGTAAAGAACCCACCTGCCAATGCAGGAGACGTAAGAGACGAGGATTTGATCCCTGAGTAGGGAAGATCCCTGGAGGAGGGCATGCCAACCTACTCCAGTATTCTTGCTTGGAGAACTCCATGGACAGAGGGGCCTGGCAGGCCACAGTCCAGAGGGTTGCATGGAGTCGGACACGACTTAAGCGACTTAGCATGCACGCATGCCAATTCAGGAGACATAAGAGGCGTGGATTTGATCCCCGGGTGAGGGATATCTCTCCCGCCAAAGCCTGGGAGGATTTCAGGGCAGGAACACTTGAACCAAACATGAGAAGGTCATGCTCGGATGGATTCCAGCTGCATAAAAGCTGCATTTGCACTAAAGAGTCATCATGTTGGCTACAAGCGGACTTGACGACCGTCTTCCTGGGCTTACTCACTGCGACCCTGTCCCAGATCTCAGGATGTGGTGGCAGTGGGTCCAGCGTGGAGGCACCAGAATGAGCTGATAAGGCAATACTGGGTCCACACCTTCTCCAACCAACCCACAGGGTGGAGAGAGGCCCTATGGGGGACGTCAGGCTTGGGCAGGCTCTGACCCTCACACGTGTGGCTGGGGGGTCTGAGCTCAGGCCTAGTGCTCGGAGCTGGCTGTGGGCAAGGGCTGGTCTGCTGGGCCAGGATGGCAGTGGTCCAGGGCTGGGAGGTTTGCTGTGTGGCCAGGCTGATTTCCTTAGAGGGAAGGCAGGGGTGGCGCCAACCCCGAGCACAGCTGTTAAAAAGGAACCAAAACCACCCTTATCCCCATTTTTCACATGTGAGGGAACTGAGGCCCAGGCCGGTCACACAATGACCGGCTAGTAGACAGGACATGAGAATCCACAACTCTTCATCTCGGGGTGGCCTGAGGACAGGATGGTCTCCAACATCAGTAAGAACAGCTAACGTTCACTGATGGTGGATGGTGAGCCTACTTTCATCCCTCATCACCGCACCTCACAATCACCCTAGGAGGAAGGTCTTATACACATGGACACAGGCTCGGAAAGTTAAGTCACTTGTCAAAGGTCACACAGCCAGAAAATGCAGGACCCAAACTGGGACCGTGTTAGAACTGAACAACCAGGGTGCAAACAGATGCTGAGACGAGGGAATCCCATACTCCATTCTCGAGAAACATCCTGCTCTACAGAGGAGTGGTTCTCACCAGGGTGAATCCTCTCCCCATCCAGGGAACTCTGGGAAATGCCTGGAGACTTTCGCGTAGTTGGCAGGTGCTACTGGTGTCTAGTAGGTGGAGGCCGGGGATGGGTATTGTTGCACACCCAACAGTGCATGGGATGGCCCCACCAGAGACTTCTCTGACCCCAAATGTCAACAGTGTGGGGGGTGAGAAGCCTTGATTACAGTGTACATCGTAAACTTAAGAACTGTTTCCTGTTTTGGAGAAGCAGTGTTGATACAAAACAAAAGTCTAGGCCACCAGGAACCAGGCTCCGGGGGAACGGCCTTGCAGCTGGGACGGGTGGGGGGAAGCCTGTGACTGCTGGGCTGGCAGCCCCGTCTCCGGCCTGCTCGATGATAAGAGGGGGTGTCTCCTCCAGGCCAGCACCTGGGCGTCCTTTCAGAGGCCTCCCATCACGGAGCGCGAGGACTGCCGGACTCCCAGCTCTGCCTCTCAATTCTCTGGTCAGCTCTGGGTGAGCATCCTGCATGCCAGACCTGTTTCCACATCTGTGAAATGGGCACAGTAAGAATATACAGCTCACTGGAGTGACTGAGTGTTCTGGAATTAGATAGTGGTGATGGTTGTACAACTTTGTGAACATACTAAAAACCACTAAATTGTACATCATAAAAGGATGAATTTTATGGTATGTGACTAGTATTGCAATAAAATAGCATGCTGAACAGTTTTTAAATTAACAAAACCACCACCACAGGGTGGTCCCATGGAGCCAGTGTGTCTACAGAGGGGAAAATGCTCCTTGGGTGGGAATGCCGAGTTTGGCCAAGAGTTGTTATCAGGAGATGTCCCCTCCCCAAGGGTGGGAGCCTCAGGTGCTGTCACCAAACACCAAGAGAGGTGTACATTTCTTGGGAAGCTATATCTCTGACTCTTTCTTACTCAAGTGAAGCGGCCCTTTTCAGCTGCATAGGGTGTGTGGAGAGACCCAGCGGAGGCTGGGTAGGGGAGGGACGATGCCTGATTTGGGACAGGGCCTGCTCGCCCCTCACCTGGCAGCTGCCTCAGGCCTTCAGTGTTGTGGGCAGGTCACTTAATGAAATTATCCATCACTGGTGCCATAGCCAGAACTCCTAGAGCAGGAATAAGCAGGTGACCCCAGATGGGCCATGTGGCTATCCTGTACTGGATCGGACTTTTAAAAACTGAAGTGAAATTCAGAGGACAAAGGGTACAGGTTCATCCTCCTGGCAGGGGTCACTGAGCAGACCATTCCAGATGGAATCCTGGGTTCCCCACCGGCTGCAGCTGCCTTGGCTTTGGCCCATTTCCAAGCTGACCCTCTACTTTCCCATTGCACCTGTGAGCTCTTGACTTCCTTCCAGTGCACCCTGTATGCTCGAACTAGCCAGAGCTGCTTTCTGTTGCTTACAACGCAAGGACTTGGGGCGCACATGCAGGGAAAGTGCCTTCCATCTGCTCTCGACCTGGCCAGCAGTGCAGTGAGGGAAGCCAGACAACACTGACCGGAGTCGGCAGTCTTGGAGGCCTCTAGGCTGTGAAATTCTGCAACAGAGGGGACCTCCAGGGAAGCGGACACACCAACAACACGGGGATTGTCATGGGCTGTGTTGATGTGACAGCAAACCCACCACCTTGATCTGCAAATATTCACTTCTCTATTCATATTTAGCAGAGAGGTGTGATGCTGGCCAGAGGGAGGAGGCAAGAGCCTAAGTGCCACTGGCCTTAGGTTCTTAGAATCAAAGCAGGCTGAGTCATCCGGGCATGGTAAGAGTGGAAGTAGAGGTGAGCTGGCTCCTAATCCTGAAAGACACCAGAGTTCCCCAGGATGCCTGCAGCTAGTGGTCCATGGCGATACAGACCCATCTATCCATCCACAGGACACCAGGAAGACGTGGCAGAATAGCAGTCTTGTCTCACGCTGAGCCCCCTTCCTAGATCTACAACTTGAAAGGTTTTTGTCTGGTCTGCATGTGGCAGCAGGGCCGCCAGCACCACTGACCCCACTGGTGGGAAGATCCCAGAGACCTGGCAGCTGGAACTTCGGCTAGCCTGGGCAGCTCTCACCACTAGGGGTCAGCATTGGACATGGAGACTCAGGACGCAGAGGGTGGGATTGGTCCCAAGAAGTGGCCCATGGATCCTGACCTATCCTGGGTGACCCCTGGTCCTGAAAGAAGCGACTATTTAAAATCTTCCTGTTTTCATATCATCACTGACCATGTACAGGAGTGGCTAAGTGCTTCTCTTGCAGTATTTCATCGAAACCCTCACCAGAGCCCTATAGAGTATATGCAGGCTCCTCTGTCCATGGAATTCTCCAGGCAAGAATATTGGAGTGGGTTGTCATTTCTTTTTCCAGGGAATCTTCCTGACCCAGGGATTGAACCCAGGTCTCCTGCATTTCAGGCAGATTGTTTACTGTCTGAGCCACTGGGAAAACCATGGACTATATGCAGGTATCCCTACTGACACCTGAGGGAGCTGAGAGCCAGAAGGGTGAAGGGTTCTGCCCAAGGTCACACCGCTAGAAAGCAATGGAGGCTGTATTTGAACCCAGAGCCCATGGCAGCAACCACTGTTAGCTGGCATCAGTGCTCTCCAGGAGAACACTGAGTTCTGGCTAAGAGCCAGGTGGGACTTCCCCAAGTCCTGTCCCAGGAATTCCCCTCCACACTCTCCTCCCATCCACCATTGCATTAAGCCTCTGGTAGTTTGAAGGGCTTTAAACAACGAGGTCCCAGGACTTGCTCAAACACCTGGTGAGAAGGGAGGGTGGAATAAAGATCCTCACCCCCACCCCAGGGCCAGGTAAAGGTCACGGAAGCTCAGAGAAGTTCAGTGAGCAGCCCAAGGTCACACAGGAGAAGGTAGAACAGAACTCCAGGGCTCTGGACCTTGGTTCTATTGCCCGACCAGGCTGGAAAACACCACCTAGACTCTATCTCCACAGGCAGGCTGCACCTCTCCGAGGAAAACATAGTGTTTGGAAGTATTCTGAAGGATTGTTTTAGGTTAGGAAAAAAAAATAACATTTTTTTCCCCTTGAGGATCCAAGCAATAAGAAAATAGGGTAGAAAAATAGGGAGGAAAAAAAAAAAGGAAATAGAAGCCACTTCTGATCTTACTACCCAGAGATAACCATTATTAATTTTTTGGTGTTTTTCCTCCCAAGTGTTAGTGGATTGTCTCTCAGCATTCCCACATGTCTGGCCCCAGGCAGGCAGATGGAAGGAAGGCTGTGTGGTTGACAAGGAAAAAAAGCAGAGAGAGCATCCCAGGTCCTGCCCCCTGCCTTAGTCCCGCCCCTCCAGACTCCCACGTGAACCCACCAGCAAGCCTTGTCTCCCAGCACCTCCTGCTCCCAGAACGTGACATCACTTCCGGCAGGTGCCCCACCCAGCCTATGTGGGCGAAGGGGCGGGGTCTCACCATGGCCAGCTCCGCCTCCAGCTCCTTCATCCGGTTGTCCTTGAGGTCCAGCTGGGAGCGCAGTGCTGTGGCGTGGTCCGTGGCCTCCTTGGCTTGGCGCCGCAGCTCCCACTTCTCGCGCTCCAGCAGGTCCTTCTCCTTAGCCAGAGCTTTCACGGCATCCTCGCTTTCCTGCGGGGAGAGGCCAGCATTACCAAGGGCATGGGTGGGGCCAACCTTTGGCCAGGAGATGCCCAGAGGCCCTTGACCCCTGGACTAGTAGAACGTGCGGGGGTGGGGGCGGGGGTCCCCCATGCTCGGGGCCTGGAGGAAGAAAGCCCTGGGTTCAAGCCAGTCTCTGCCACACACTAGCTGGGAGACTGGAACAGAGACGAACCATTAGTAGATGCTCAGCCATTATTTTTTAGTGGGTAAATGAGCAAACGAATGTCATGCATAAGTTCTTTTAACTCGTCTTTGTTTGTCCGTATTTGAAATGGGGGCAGGGAATTAACACTACTCTATCAAAAAACTGTTATAAAGATTAAATGACTCCATGTGAAGGAAAGAGTCAAACGGAGTCTGATAAAGGGTCAACAGTGGGTTTGGGCTTGGTCCTCTGTCCTATTGTTTGGTAATGTGTATGTCCCGGTAAAACTGACAGAGGAGACATCTACAGCCCGGCCACCTTGGCTGCCATGGGGCCCTGTCACCATCCTACAAGGTCACAGCTGATGACGGGACAGGTTGGACCCCCAGCTAGCTGGGGTGTCAGACTGCAGGGCAGTCTTCTGCTCTTCACCCTGGGCCCTGCTCCCCACTGATCCATCTGCATGGGCTGTTTTCTCCATGATGCTGAGGGGAGGGCCATGGGCTCCAGCTGTGCTCTTCCAGGAAATCCAGCAGACAAGGAATAGCTGGCTGGATCAGAGGACCTGACCTCTGTTGGCAAGAGCCAAATTTCATGATCCTGGGCATCTTTCCCCTCTAGAGAAAGGGGCCCAGCAGGGGGCCCTGCCTACCCAACCAGCCAGTCTTTTCACCCACTAAATTGGGAGCCAAACTCAAGGTCTCTGTGCAGCCTGGATCTGAGCTGGGAGTAGCATCCTGCCTTGTCTAACAGCCCTGCAGCCAAAGGCCTGACTTCCAGATGGTCAGAGACCAAGAGGCTGAGGGAGACATCTGGCCCTTCCTCTGTGGCTGTCACAGAGCTGGAGCTGTGGCTTAGGGTCCAGGGAGAGAGAGAGTCTGGGTCGAATTCTGGCTCTGAAAGAACAAGTTGCAATGACTACTGTGCCTCAGTTTCCTCATCTATTACATGGGATCATGGCACCTATCCTTGAGGGTATTACCATGAGGACCAGATGAGATAATCCAAGTTCAGAGTTTAGCAGGGCACCGGGCACATAGCAGGGCTTCCCAGGTGGCGGCTAGTGGTAAAGAACCTGCCAGCCAATGCAGGAGACTTAAGAGATGTGGGTTCGATCCCTGGGTCAGGAAGATCCCTTGGAGGAGGGCATGGCCACCCACTGCAGTATTCTTGACTGGAGCATCTCATGGACAGAGGAGCCTGGCAGGCTACAGTCCATGGGGTCCCAAAGAGTTGGACATGACTGAAGCGACTTAGCAGGGCACACAGCAGGTGCTCACTCATTCATTCGGGATGCTCCTCAAATGTCTCCTTCAGGAGGCCTTTCCTGACCATCCATCTAAGAGAGCGGCCCCAGCCCTTCCCACCCTGTTTCTTATACCGGTACCTGACACTGTCATTCAACCAGTATTCATGCCTGCCACCAGCAGGCACAAATCAGACAAAAGTCTCTGTGCCCATGGAGCTTACACTGAAAAGCCCTTCTGCCTGCTCTAGCTCATCAGCAGATGTCAGGGTCCCAGGGCAGCAGCCAAGAAACACTGCTGAGTAAAAGGAAGCGTTTGTGGCAGTTGCTGAGACTGACTCTGAAGGCCATCACAGGACAGCTCTTCCAGCTTGGGTGCGGGGACGACACGAGTGTCTGTGTCCCCAGCCCCTGGCTTCTCAGTGGAGTCTAGAGCAGGTGGGGTGTGTGCTGGGGGACGAGCTCTTCTAGGACTGTCTCCTGGGGCAGGATGCCTAGGTGTGAGTCTCCGTTCCATCCGTGGCAAGCTGTGACACACTGAGCAAGTGATGTTAACTTCCCCACACCTCGACCACCTCATGTGTGAGCCAGTGACACTATCACATCTCCAGAGTGACGGTCAGAAGAAACTGGCAATGCAAGATGCAAAGTATCATGAACTTCCCTGGTGGTCCAGTGGTTACGAATCCATCTTGTAATGCAGGGGGCAGGGGTTCAGTCCCTGGCCAGAGAACTAAGATCCCACATGCCTCGGGGCAACTAAACCTGCATGCCTCAACTAAGACCCAATGTAGCCAAATAAATGTTTTTTTAAAAAAGATGCAAAGTGACAGACGGCACTATTGTAAAATCCCAGGCAAGCTGTACCATCAGGTTCTGGAAGCAGGCTCTGCAATGCAGGGAGGTGCTCCACCACTACTTATTTCTCCTTTCCTTTCCTTTTTGAAGCTGTCTTCAGGTGGGGTCAGTGCAACAGCTGACAAGTATGGCCCCCTGCGTCACATGATGGACCAGTCAGCTCTTTCTCCAGAAGCTGGGGACCATGTCCCAGCATCTACCCTCAGTACCTAGCAGCAAGCCAAGTCATGGAATATCCCATGCTATGAAGTATGTGGATCAGAACCACTGAGAACTGGTTGGTGTACAAGAGACTGCCTACCATATATCCCCAAATTAAAAAGAAGGTCCACTAGAACCCTCAGGATCGGCTTTGTCTCTGTGTCTCTTTGTTGTCCCTAGCTCCACTAATTGTGAGCAGATTGGAGGTTCAGGCTGTGGGGGGTTTGGCAGGGGGGTAGGTCGGGGGGTGGCGGAGGCTGTAGGTGCTTTCTGCCTCAGTAAAGACTCTGACACCCACGACCACACCCCTGGCAGGAGTGCAGGGCTCAGTAACAACTGTCATGGAATGTTCCCTACACATGTCAAGTATGGTGCTGAGGGTTTCAGCTGCATTATTATATTTAAACAACCACCTGTGAGGCAGGGACTGTGATTATCCCCATTTTACGGATGAGTAAACTGAGGCCATAGAGGTAAAATAACCTCTGCAGTCCCACAAATAGTGTGGTGGAGGTTCTCAATCCTTGTTAGCAACAAAGGCAGGAAAGGAATTGAAGGAGACCTGCCCAAGGGGCTGGAACCTGATGGGGATCAGGATGGCTGGAATTTATGAAGTTAGGACTTAGCCTGATTGTGTGGGGCCGCAGATGTCAAGCTGGCAGCTGAGGTCCCTTTGGGCAGCTGGGAGCTGAGCCCCGGCAGCTGGAGCTCAGCGGACAAAAGAAGTAGGGGCACAATGAGGAGGGGGCTTCAGGGGGAGACAGGCCTGGCCAGGGGGGTTATGGCAAGGTGGTCTGTTTTGACTTCGCCACCCAAGATCTCTCTGGGCCCAGCCACTGCCCAGCTTGCTGAGACGGTCCTCAGTTGTGTTTATGGAGAGTCCCCCAGTCCCACTCCAAACCACGGACCTGTGACAGGGAACATGCCTCTGGCATAGCTTCCCGGGATACTACAATTCTGTGAACGTTCTGGTTGGGCCCCAAATCGCTCATTTCTAAGCAGCCTGTGCTGTGCTGACCTTCCCTGACCATCCCCTCCCCTCCTAACCCCCACCCCCAGCTCAGAGACCTGGGCTCCTGTTACCTGCTCTGGGTGAGGCCTGCAGGAGGGTCCCCGGGATAGCTGGGTGAGCCATGGCAGGCTGAGTGGCTGGGCATCAAGAGGGGTGGGCACCTGAGGTTCCATTCATCCTGTTCATTGGGACATTGAAATATGTCCCAATATTTAAAAAATAATAAGTTGCAAGATCTTGGATGAGGTGGAATAAAACCAGAATTTGTGGTTTTAGCGTCTCCAAACTAGCCCTAAATATACAGCCCTGGGTCAGTTACTGGACGCTTTGGCACCCCAGTCCTCCCATCTGTAAAGTGGGTTGGATTTGACAATGATTAAATATTGTCAGTGTTGCTGGGCTTTCCTGGTAGCTCAGATGGTAAAGACTTTGTCAATGAAGGAGACCTGGATTCAATCCCTGAGTCAGGAAGATGCCCTGGAGGAGGAAACAGTAACCCACTCCAGTATTCTTGCCTGGGAAGTCCCATGGACAGAGGAGCCTGGTGGGCTACATTCCACTGGGTCGCAAAAGAGTCAGACATGACTTAGTGACTAAACAACAGCTCCCCATAAAATAAGATAGCAGTTTAAAAAATTGAGTGTTTTCCAAATTCCGTTTTTCCGAATGACTCTGTAGGATCTTATGAAGCTATTCCATGCGAGTGCCACTGATGCTCAGTGGTGACCATCTATGCCTGCCTGGGGCTGCTGCAGCCACAAGGCTTCAGCTTCACACCACACCTCTCTTCTTGCTGGACTTAAGAGATGCCCCCAGTATCTGTGACTTAAGAAAAACGGCACCACGTTGGAGGAAGGTGGCTCCCCATGGGAATTTTTGTTCCCAAGTATCAGCACAATTATAAAAATGAATTTGATGCCCCAGTTGAAAGATATTAATAGAAGAAATGCTTGTTATTAAGCCCCAGGTTGGTCACAGTGCCACCACCGGGCACAGCACACCTCCCACAGCTGATGGGGGTGGCCATGACCTCTCCTCCGTGGTTTGCCTTGGGTTGCCCTGTAAACAGTGAATCTCACAAGTAACTCGTTTGTTCATCTATACAGGTACTGAGCAGTGTGGGAGGCCAGTACGGGCCAGATGTTATGCAAATGAGCACCAGAGCCTAAATGCCTGGGTTTGTATCCTGCTTCCCCTCTTTACGTAACTGTGTGACCCTGCAAGAGCGACTTGACCTACATCTCAGCTTTCACCTCTGTAAAATGGGGCTAACAGGGACAATCATACCGCATAGGGTTGCTGGAAAAATACCAAATGTAAAGAGATTACGCCAGTGCCTGCATACAGTAAGTCATCCTGTGTCAGGTGGCGATAGGTGGCTTCTGAAGATGGCCATCGTCACAGTCATTGTCAGAGTGTGTGAAATGGCCTTTTCTTTTGGATCCTCTTAGCCTTTATCATAAGCATCCCATGCCTTCTTTTCTTATTTATTTATTTACACCTCACAGTCTGCAGGATTTTAGTTCCCTGACCAGGGGGTCAAACCCAGACTATAGCAGTCAAAGTGCTAAGACCTACACTGGACCACCAGGGAGTTCCCCCCCTTTTGCTTTTCTGATCTGGCTCTATCCTCCTTCAAGGTGCATGGACCCTGGGAATACTTTCCCCACCCGCCATTCCTAGATCCTCTGGGACCCTCGGAATTCCCCAGAAGGTCCTGTCTGGGTTACTTTTCTGCGTGGTTCTTGCTTTTTTACCAAGACTCTCCCATTCTCCTGGAGGCAGGGTCCACGACTGGGGTCTGTGTGAGGCCAGCTAGGACCTGCTGTGAGAAACACTGTCATTAACCCAAACTCAAGGAATGGACTTGGAGACACAAGGTGTAGGGGGAAGCCAGGCTTTACTGACGGTCTTGCAAGATGGAGTGTCCGGTGGTCAGGAACACCCAGAGTCGTTACACAGAGCAGGTTACCCTAGCGTGCGAGCCCCTCCCCCAGTTCCCCATTGGCTGAGTATGATGGGTGAACAATCTGCTAGAACACCGCCTGAGTTTGTTCCCTCCCTCTTTATGGGCTGGCCGCCCCTGACAGCCCTGCAAAGAGAGCCAACCAGTCCATCCTAAAGGAAATCAACCCTGAATATTCATTCGAAGGACTGATGCTGAAGCTGAAGCTCCAATACTTTGGCCACCTGCTGCCAAGAGCTGACTCATTAGAAAAGACCCTGATGCTGGGAAAGGTTGAGGGCAGGAGGAGAAGAGGCAACAGAGGATGAGATGGTTGGATGGCATCACTGACTCAGTGGACTGAGTTTGAGCAAGCTCCAGGAGATGGTGAAGGAGAGGAAAGCCTGGCGTGCTGCAGTCCATGGGGTCGCAAAGACTCAGACATGACTGAGTGAGTGAACAGCCTCTCTGACGTCTTGTTTCCTCCTTTCCTGCACACCTATTTACATTCTTATGTTTTGAATTTAGCAATAGGATGAGCCCAGTGAAACCCTATTCCTGTTCTTATGTTTTAAATTCACCAATACAGTGAACCCGTGTGAAAATCCTGGGCATCCCGCTCTCCCTTTTTTTGCCCAGACTTTCTGGTTTTGTAAGCCTTATGGCTATCAGCTACTACATCAGCAAGCTGTCACTCAAAGCTAGCTATTCTTGAAAACGGACCACTTTGTCTTTTATTTCTTAAACTGCTCCTGCCCAGCCAGGGGCTTCCTAACAGTGGGCGGCCATGTGCTTCTCTGGGTTTGCTGGGGGGAACATCACCAGGCTGTGGTGGATGAGGGGCCCATAGTAGGGCCCTGAAACCCACTGTGGAATTTCCATGATCAAATGCCTGACTCTGAATCCTCAGAGGTGATGGTGGTAGTAATAATAACAACAACAACAATAATAGCAAGCATCCCCCCCCGGCGTGTGTGCTTTCTGTGCACCAGAAGCTTCAGTGCTGACAAGGCTGGGCTCTGAGGACTTGCTATCATTATCCCAGTTTTAAGGATGAGGCCACTTGGCTAGCGACTGGCAGAGGTGAGATTCTAAACCTTATCTGGTCTTAACCTCTGCGTCACCCTGCCTTCAGGGCCAAGTGTGATGGTTAATTTTATGTGTCAACTTCACTGGACCATGGGGCATTCAGATTTTTGGCTACACATTATTTCTGGCTGTGTCTGCGATGTTGTTTCAGATGAGATTAACATCTAAACTGGTGGACTCAGTGGATGGCTCTCCCTCCGTGAGTTGAGCATCATCCAGTCCTTCTGAAGCCTGAGTAGAAAGTGGAGGAAGGAAGAAACTGTCCTCCCTACCTGAGAGCTGAACTGGGGATGGGTCTTCTCTTGCCCTCGGATGGAACTTACAGCTTGGCTCTCAGGCCTTTGGACTATGACTGGATGATGCACTGGCTCTCTTGGGTCTCCAGCTTGTAGATGGCAGATCATGGGACTTGTCAGCCTCCATGATCATGTGGGCCAATTTCTTCTAATAAATCGCTCTCTCTCTCTCCATATATATATATATATATATATATATATATATATATATAAATATCACTTCTCTGGAGAACACTGACTAACACACAAGGAAGCTGATGACCTGAGGACAAGTGGTGTCAAGGACAAGGACAGCCTGGGGCCTGCCCCTCGCCCTTGGGACAGCACATCCCAGGAAGCAGGTATTGCTGTGGGCTGATTCTCTGGCCCCTGCCCCATGTCACCTCCCCTCAAACAAGGGTGACCGTATTTCCCTGTTGATGGGCATGGGGCCACTTGAGCAAAGGTTCTCTCTGTCTCACCTGCTGAAGAAAGATCAGGTTCTTGGGACCTACTACAGGTGCTTCAGCTAGGAAAGGAGAATGGACAGAGGTGGACTGAGAGAGGCGGTAGTCCTATAGTCCGAATGTTTGTGTCCCACCAAAATTCATGTGTTGAAATCCCAGGGCCTTCCCTAGTGGTCCAGTGGCTAAGACTCCACACTCCCAATGCATGGGGCCTGAGTTCAATCCCTGGTCAGAGGCCTAGATCCCACACTCCACAACTAGAGAGCCTGCATGCCACAACTGAGACCTGGCACAGCCAAATAAATACTTAAAAAAGAGAGAGAGAATGTGATTATTTTAGGAGGTGGGACCTCTGGGAGGTGCTTAGGTTATGAGGGTGGAGCCCTCATGAATGGGATTAGTGCCCTTATAAGAGACCCCAGAGAGCTCCCTTGACCCTTCTGCCAAGTGAGGACACAGAGGAAGTCTGGGACCCAGAAGAGGACCAAGAAAGCAGGGAGCAGTGGTTCCCATTCCTCCTCTCTGCTTCCACAGGTTGTTGACTTAGTGCCACCCTCTGTCTGCAAGTGACAGGCATGGGGAGGCCAACTTCCAGGGACTGAGCTCACCCACTGTAGAAGGACAAGAATGAGAAGCTGGGGCCCTGCTGCTTGGGGCTGACACCCAGGGCAGCTGGCAAACTGTGGACCATTCAGAGGCTCTGGATGCCTGGCCCAGGGAGCTCCCCCAGGGCTGTTTTTACTCTGGAAAGGAAGGGATCTGTATACTTGGGCAGTGAGAGGAAGGGTCAGTGCTGCAGACCAAAGAGGGCCATGGGGATGAAGCATTTAAATTCAGATCCTGTCTCTGAAGTTCCTGCCTGTGGACTCCGGCTCAGAGGCAACACCCGTGAGTGTACTCATGCAACCTGCCCACCAGCTGTTGGAAGAACTGTTCAAAACTCCTATGCCTGAGGAAACTTAAGAGTCTCCCACCTCCATTTTTCTCTGCAGAGTACAAGCAAACCTTGGTCACACCCGCTGTCATGTGGTATCAGGCACAGGGCAGTTTTCAATAGATTTTCTGTCCTGCCCACCAGAAGGTTACAACTCTCCCCCTGCAAACACAGTGGCTCATAAGGCCTGCTTGGTTTGCGGACTGACTCTCTTTCCTTATGTTTCAGTACTCTGTATGGCATGTACATGTGTGCTAAGTCTCTTTAGGCATGTCCGACTCTTTGCGACCCTATGGACTATAGCCCACCAGGCTTCTCTGTCCATGGGACTCTCCAGGCAAGAATACTGGTGTGGGTTGCCATGCCCTCCTCCAGAGGATCTTCCAACCCAGAGATCAAACCCACGTCTCTTACATCTCCTGCATTGTGCCTCCTGGGAAGCTCTCTATGGCATGACCACAGAACATATACCAGATACTGACTGAACCAAATTCCTCAGTCATCTGATCTGAAACTCCTACTCACCCCACAGAGCCTGACTTGTATGTCACCACCTCTGTGAAGCCTTCCAGGACTCCTGGGAGGCAGAATTTCCCGCTATCTCATGGTTCTCCCCACTCTCTCTTCACACTCTTAGTATGGTATTAGTAGGAGACAAAGTTGACATTTACTGAGCACTTAGTATGCACTAGGCACCGTGTTTAATGCTCTGTAGCCACCATCTCACCAAGGTCTGCACCATGATCACTATTTTGCAGATGAGGAAACTGAGGCTCTGAGAGGTTAAGGAGATGCCCAAGGGCTTACACATGGGGAGCCGGGATCTGAACCCAGACCAGCTGGAATCCGGAGCCTACACGTCACCGACTGGGCTTCCTGTCCAGGCTGGTTTGCCCAGGAGACACAGAGCTATGATTAGGGGCTGAGTGTTCATCTCAGCACCCAGATCTGGGCCTGACACATCAGGGATCTCCCCCAGTGAGTGTAAGGGACACGAGCAGTCCTCCTGTGTTCTGAGATGTGAGGTCGGACCCTGTGCTGGGTGGGGAGCCAGTGTCTGGTGTCTGGTGGATCGGGGTTGGGTGGGGGTGCCGACCTTGCGGTGCTGCTCGTAGTTGCGGATGAAGTCGCGTAGCTGCTCCTCCCGGCTCTCCAACGTGGCATACAGCTGCTGCATCTGGTTCACCAGGTCCGTCTTCTCACCCTTTAGGCGCTTCCGGTCGGCTTTCATGGCTGGAGGACAGAGGACTGAGTCAGTTCCCGAGATCCTAGCTGCCTGTCAGCCTGAATGCAAACACTGAGAAGGGACCCTTTTCTCTATTCCTTCATGAACAGGGGAGGAAACAGGATTCAGAAGGAAGATGTTTCTGTCCCAGGCTCCCACATCACTCAGTGGCATTCCCTGGATTCAAACTCAGGCCCTCCTATCTCTAGAGTCCCAATTCTCATTTCTTACTTTTACTGACCCAACCAGGGGGGGAGTCCCTGATTGAAGGTCTGTTTCCCACCCTGAACTGGCTAGATCCCCGAGTGAAAGAGCTGGAGGCCTGGTGAACTTGTGACTCCCACCACCCAGGAAGCTGATGGGACCCTTTATTTCCTGCTGAAATGACCTCTCAGAGTCCAATATGAGCCACCAGAACTTAGCCCAGCCCAACAGCTCACAGTGCCATTCCCTTCATGGGGAAAAGTGTCTGATTAAAAACACTCAGCAAGTTATGGGACCAAAAGTATGAGCCACAGAAGGAAAAACAGAGAGACGGGACTTCAGCAAAATGAAAAACTTTGTGCTTCAGAGGATATCATGGAGAAAGTAAACAGACAATGCAAGGGACAGGAGAACAAATTCGTAAGTCATATCGGATAAGGGGCTTATATAACGTAAAAGTATATAAAGAACTCTTAAAGCTCAAATGGGCAAAAGACCTGGAGAGCTATTTCCCCAAGAAATGGCCAATAAACACCTGAAAAGGAGTTTGACATCATCAGTCATCAGGGAAATGCAAATCAAAACCATAGTGAGATGCTATTTCATACTCACCAGCATGGCTAAAATATAAAAAGAAGACAGGAACAAGTGTTGACGAGGATATGGAGAAACTAGAACCTTCATACACTGCTGGTGGGAATGGAAAATGGTACAGGCTCTGTGGAAGACAGCCTGAGAGTTCCTCAAGTGATTAATCATAAAGTTTCCCTATGATCCAGCAATTCCACTCCTAGGCGTATGTCTAAGAGAAATGAAAACATATGTCCACACAGAAATGTGTATACATGTGTTCATAGCATCTTTAACCATAATAGCCAAAGGGGAAAGGACCAAATGGCCATTAATTGATGAATGAATTTTCAACAATGTAGCACATCCATATAACATATATTTGACAATAAAAAGAAGCAATGATTCATGCTACAACGTGATGAATCTTGACAATATTATGCTAAGTGAAAGGAGCCGATCACAAAGGGCCACATGCTGTAGGATTCCATGTATATGGAATGTCCAGAACAGGGAAATCTGTGGAGATTGAAAGGTTAGTGATTGTCTTGGGTGGGGGGGGTAGAAGGCGTGGGGGCTGGAGACTTGGGGGTGTAGCCAAAGGGATGGATTCAAAGTGATGCACCCCCATTTAAAGTGATGCAAACACTCTACTGAATATATGTGAATATAATAAAAACAATTGAATTATGTACTGTAAATGGATGGATTGTATGCTGGGTGAATTGTATCCCAGTGAAGCTGTCACTCACACACACACACACACATACACACACATACACACAGAGTGCCCTGTGCTCCACACAGCCTCCTGGCAACAGGTGCTCCCTCCAGACTCTGCTCACTGCACTGGCTCTGCGGTGAAGGGAGTGAAGACGGGCAAGCTCAGGCTTGTGCAGGGCAGGCTCCAGCATCAGGGTGGCCCCCCTGCTTTTCCAGGGTCCCCAGAACTCTGTCCCCTCCCTGCTCTGTGGAGAGAACGCTGAAGAAGGAACTGTGGAGGTGGTGGGAAGGGGGCAAAGCAACTCCTCAGCTCTGGAAACTTCCAGCCTGTGAAGGCGCAGAGTGGTTAAGTCATTTGCTCAGAGTCACACAGCCACATCTGACCCCAAGGCCCAAACACTTGACCTGGCCTTATGCTGCCTCTACAGGGAAGCCCCCCGAATCCCAGAAGGTCCTGGCTCCACGGCTAGCTGAGGGCAATGATACGGGGCAGGCAATGGTGGAGCCCCCCCGATCTCATCCTGGATGCTGAACCTACACACTTAGCTTCTGATATGAAAAAGTATGGCATAAGGACCGGGGACCCTGCGCTCCAGCTCAGAGCCTGACGTAAGGTGCATTCCCACCCCTCTCCCCCAGCCCTGCACCACCTGCAGAACAGGGCAGAGGCAGGTCAGCTGGAGCAGTGTTGGCACGTGCAAGGAGCCACAGAGAGACCCTGCAGTGGGGACTCCGGGTCTTGGGGGTGGCTTTATTAATTTTTTAAAAAGTACTTAATTAATGTCTGGGTCTTCTTTGCTGCATGTGGGCTTTGTCTACTTGGGGCAAGCAGGGCTTACACATCGTGGTGGCTTCTCCTGCTGTGGAGCACAGGCCCTAGGGTGCGCGGGCTTCAACAGCTGTGGCTCACGGGCTCTAGAGCACGGGTTCAATAGCTGGGTGCATGGGCTTAGCTGTGCTGCAACATGTGGAATCTTCCCAGATCAGGGATCGAACCGGTGTCCCCTGCATTGGCAGGTGGATTCTGCACCACTGGACCACCAGGGAGGTCCATGGGGCGGGGGGCTTTAAATTACAGCTTTGAGTTTCTTGGCTCCTGCAGCTGGACTTGTCTCCTTCATGGCCAGCTTGCCAGAGCAGCAACTTAGGTCAGCAGGGCTGGAATTCCAGGCCTGCTGGGCCCGACGCTGGGTTAGACCCCTGGCAGGCTGAGGATCGAGAAAACACAGAAGCTGAATCTCTTGGAATGAATGCCAAGTGAAGACCACTTACAAATGAAGACAAAATGCCTCTGGAACCACGGTGAGAACCAAGAAGCTGCTGTATCGTCTGCTCAGCTTTTCAGAAGCACATCTACAACCCACTCAAGGGAACTCACACAGAGAAGCAGGACCTGGGGGCGCCTGGGGACGCCTGTGCTGGCCTCAGGTGGGGAAGTGGGGGTGTGTCTCCCCATTGAGCCTGAACATGCCCGTGCATCCAGGTGCTGTCACCCCAACAGATGGGGGGCTCCCCAAAGGGGGAATCAGAATTGTAACTATTTAGGGAAATAGGGAGGTTAGCCTGACAGACTCCCCCCAAAATAATGTAAACTACAGACACACAGCTATGAAAATTACACAGTGGAAAGTGTCCTTCCTTCCTTTGTCATAAGCATATTTTTATTTCTCCTTCAAAACTCTGTTTGACATTCTCCAAACGTTCCTAATACAAGACGAGGTGACAGGTGATGCTCCGTGAGCATGAATGACGGTCTCTCTCTCTGAGACCAGTCTTCTGCCTCCTCCCCAAGTTCCCCAGTGCTCTGTTCTCCTGAGTCTCCGCCACCCGGCTTCACCCAGGCGTGTCCCGAGCCAGCAACTGGGCCACCAGAACCACTGCCATGGTGATGGGTGATGTCATGCCCAGCAAACCCTGCAGGAAACCAGCCAGGCTCCTGGGAATGTGGGGACTCTGGGGGTGGGAGGGACAGTGTGTGGGGAGGGACTGATTTTTCTAACTTGAGGCCAGATGTATAGAGAGTGAGCTAGAGGGTGGAACCAGGGGCCCAGGTGTGGCCCAAGACCATGGCGCTTCTCTGGGGACATCACTCTTCTCAAGCTCCTGGGTTCTGCCTTTCCACAGCAGATTCCTTCCTCCTTCCCTGGCTCAGTCCCTACAGTTCCTAACCCAGACGCGGGGCAGGGTGAGTGGCGTCAGCCCCAGTTCAATTTCTGCAAACACGACTCTTGGGAGGTGGAGACCAGAGAGAGAAGAGATGTCCCCTGACTCCAGCACAGCAGACCCCCACCTCCAGCGTCCAGGCAATGGGAGGCCACAGCTGTGGTGTAAAGAGAACAGTATAGGTTAACTGTTGGCTTCTGAGCTTCCGGGGGCTGTGGGCCTGGAGAGTGAGGGATTTTACGGGGCCTTTCTGAGGGTGAGACACATCTTCCCTGGAGGCTCAGATGGCAGAGAATCTGCCTACAATGCTAGAGACCCTGGTTCAATCCTTGGGTCTGAAAGATCTCCTGGAGAAGGGAATGGCAATCCACTCCAGTATTCCTGCCTGGAGAATTCCATGGACTGGCGGGCTAAGGTCCATGGGGTTGAAAAGAGCCAGACATGACTGAGTGACTAACACTAACTAACTCTGAGCACGAGGTGGGGTGGGGGGCGTCTCTCCTCACTCACAGGGGCAGTGCTGCAGTGAGAACCCCGCTGGGCAGACGGGGACCAGGCTCTCAGCTTTTCCCTTGCCCAACCTCAGTTCCCCCACCATCATGAGCATGCTTGACTCTGTGAGCTTCCTTTGGCTCCTGAGGTCCTAGGAGACTTTGCCTTGATCACTGTCCCCCACAGACAAGTCCAAGGCCTTGGCCAACATCACATAGCTGGGTGGGATGGGCCCTGGTCTGGGGTCAGAGTATCTTGGTTCTAGCCTTGGCTCAGAGTCCTAACCACTGGACAAGGGAATTCCCTGGCTCTGAGACCTCAAGCAAGTCATGGAACCTCCCTGAGCCTCAATTTCCAAGATACCAGAACAATTCCCATGTGCCAGGCACGGCCTTAAGCCCCTGATGGGTTTTTGTCACTTAATTCTCACAACCACTTTATGCAGTCAGTCCATGTTGTAGATGAGGAAGTGGGCACCCAGGGAGACTAAGGAACAAGGCCAAGCAGTGAGCGGCAGCCCCCCGGCCCTGACACTCACCCACCCTCCTATCCCATGGCTTTGCGGGCTCCCAAATCACCAACCCCCAACAAAGTCGCACGGCCCGGTTGGCGTCCTCTGCTCCTCGGGACTTTGGGCTGGGGGTGGGGCTGTGCCTACCTTATGGAGGAGGGAACTGAGGCTCAAAGGGTTAACTGACTCACCAGGACCCATGCAGACCCTGGCCCTGCATCCTTGGCCGCTGACCTTGACCCACTCACACTCCTCCATCACCCCTACTGTGAAAGCACATTATTGTGAACACAGAACCTGTATCGATCCATAAAGTCAGGGGATGACCCAAAAATTCACACCAGTTACTCCTGCTACAAGACACAGTTTCTGCAGCTGTCTTACAACCCCAAGGGGGCTTTCTGAGGTTTCCATTAAAGGCGGTGTGACATTCTTACACACACCCCATGACTGCTCCGTGACTGTGGGAAGGAGGGGGTGTGTGCATGCACGCTCATGTGTGTGTGCCAACAGCTTTTAGGGAATCCTTCACCAGCCATCCCTCCCACTTGCAGGATCCTCAGCCAGCCCAAGGCACAGACCCCCACAGGGTCAGATTTCCCACTAGTCTGAGCTCAGAAGACTCCAGGCCTGGTTTTGGATGGTCCATGGACAAGAGACCTTGTGAAAATTCTAGCCTGATGATAAACATGGGCTCAGAGGTAGAGATGGGGTAGCCAGTAGGGTCAGCAGTCCTGAGTCTGCAATGATGATCCCAGCTGCCGCCAGCAGGGGGCTCCCTTTCTTTTCCATCCAACATTCCTGTCCAGTTAACCTCTTCAGCATCTACAGATTCTGAGAAAGCAGGGGTGGGTAGGTGGGAGCCAGAAGGGCTTGGCAAACCACTCTTAATAAACACTCACCAAAATGTTCTTCCAGCTCAACTTCCCTTTACAGATGGGGAGACTGGGGCCCAGAGAGGGAAAGAATATCCACTGTCACATGGCCGGTCAGCCCAGGTCTCCTGATTCTGAAGTTAACCCCTTTGAGTGAAATTAATTGGCAGTTCTGCTCCTCCCAAATGGAAACCACCCCCTCTCTTCTCACTGCCAGGTGAGGTGGGTTGATCCACTCACACGGCCAGTGAGTAGCAGAACTGACAGCTGACCAGTACTTTGATATTCAGTCGCTCAGTTGTGTCCGACTCTTTGCGACCCCATAGACTACAGCCCACCAGGCTTCCCTGTCCTTCATTATCTCCCAGAGTTTGCTCAAATTCATGTCCACTGAGTTGGTGATGCCACCCAACTATCTCATCCTCTTGTCCCCTTCTCCTCCTGCCTTTTATCTTGCCCAGCATCAGGGTCTTTTCCAGGCCCATGATCTCTGCATAATCTCCACAGCTGCTCTCTCCAAGTGCAGCCTAAAAAATTAGGCAGTGTGACCTTTCTAACCTCCTGCCTGGGGTTGGGAAAGAAAATATCTGGAATATAGGTTCTCATTTTACAATCCTGTGTCCATGCAGACATAACTGATGAACCAGGCTCTACAGGAACCTGGTTTGATTGGTGATATCTGCCTTGGGACTACAGGGGGTAAATGCAGATTTTCCAGCCCTGCCTCAGATGAGGAGGCAGAGACCTGGCATGTTTGAATATGGTTTGGTGAGCCTCTTCCAGGTCAGCACTGTACTGACTACCACTGTACTCCATGGAACCAAGTTCAGCTCCATTTAACCAAAAGTTAAAGAAGCAGTTCATTCACATCAACAAGATGGTGGCAAACAGACTCCAATCTGCGTGCTTAAGGGTGAGAGAGCGGACTGTTTCCCTGAAATGAGTCAAAGTTAAATGAAGGATTGCTGAGTTTACTTACGTAACTTTATGTCCACCCCCAGTGAGCAATATATGCTCCTTGAGGGCAGGGATCTGGTCTGCCTTGTTCATCGCTGTATCCCCAGCATCTAGAACAGTGCCTGGCACATAGTAAGTGCTCAGTAAATACCCATGGATTGACTCTCGAATCAACGACTGAACGAAGCAGACAGCCTAGGGAGGAGGGGGGACCTGGCCCATGGCTATCACTGAGTAGCATCCAGTATTTCCGGGGTCCTGGGGGCAGACACGGTTCTGCTTGCCTTTATTCTGTCTCCCCTTGCCCTCCAGGGCTGAGGCGGGTCCACTGCCCTTCTTCCATCCTCCGTGGCACGTGCTCTTCCGCAGGTCAGTGATGACCTTTGAGCCGCAAACCCCACTATCCTTGCCTAAGGCACTTGACTTCACGGGGAAGGGTGCTCCACGCCCTCCTGGCTCTTGTCTCTATGTCCCCTCACTCTGACCTCTGGGCATCAGAGGCCTTGGACCTTCCGTTCCACGGTTTCCTAACTGGGCTCATCCAGCCTCCCAGCTTTAAATCTACCCATATGTTGATATCACGCAGCCTGGACCTTGCCTGGAATTTCACACTCAGAGCCAAGGGCCGCCTCGTCCCATCCAACTTCACACGCCGGAGACCTGAGTCCCTGACCAGCCCCCCAACAACCTGCTCCTCTTCATCTCCCCAAACTCAGTTCATGGTGACCTTAACCTTCCAGTTCCTCTGACCCCAAGCCCCAGAATCTCCCTTCCTTGATTCTATTTCTCTCACGCCCCACACCCAACTCATCAGCAAGCCACGTCAACCCTGCCCGCAACATGTTACGAGAATCCGGCCTCTTCTCGCCACTCCTTGGTCCCCACCCTGGCCCGTGTCACCACCATCTGGGTCTGCATTGTGCAGTGGCCTCCTAACTGGTCTCCCAGCCCCAAAGTCTACATCAGCTCAGCAGGGAGTGTCCCCTTAACATGCAAGTCAGATTATGTCACTTCTCTGCTCCTCCCCTACAGCCCGTCTCACTCAAGGGCGAGCACAGTCCTTAGAATGACCCATCAGGGCCATGGGACCTGTCATCCCCCAACCTCCCATCTCATGATCTCCCCGACCATCCCTGCCCCATTGCTCCTCACTATTCCTGGTTCATGCCCATTCCCTCGGCATGTCTGGACTGGCTGTTCCCCGCCGTGGTCCCTTTCCTGCCTCCTCCAGGTCTTGACTAAAACATCAACTTCTCAGCAAAGCCTTCCCTGGACACTCTCCTCACTCCGTTCCCTGTTTTATCTGTGCTGAACTTGCCACCTTCTAATATGGCATAGACTGAGCTTGTTGAGAGGAAGGGGCATTTACATATCCCTGTCTTTCTGCCAGGGAACGCCTGCCTTTCTCCCTTCTTTGAATTTGGGGTAGTTTCTTTCTGGGTTTTCAAAGTCCACAGCTCAGGCTTCTACTCATTGCAGGGGAGCCCTGCCTTCCCCATAGGGATGTGTATCAGCAGCCTGGAGACAGAGGGACAGCTCAGGATCTTCCTGCCCCCCAGACTAGCCTAGAAGCTGCTTGAAGGCAGGGCATGAGCCTCATCAGACAGTATTTCCAGGAGCTGGCACTAGGCACGGCCCATGCAGGTTAAGAAAGTAGGGGGAGAAATGACTTGGTGGCTTGACAGAGTGGGGAAGCGGGTGTGCTCACAACTGCAGCTATCTCAAGCTGCCGCTTCCTTCCCTGATTCTCCAGCTTAGGGGCTCAAGACAGGACCACCACACCCATGCTGGAACATCCAACAACCACAGGGCCTTCCAGGGATCATCTTAAGGAAGGAAGGGCAGTTGGGGAGATAGAATGCATATCCCACCTGGAAGGGCAGCTGTTCCATGACTGAATGGGGCACAGGGTTACCATACCTGCTGCCTCTTCTAGAAACTTCTATACTCTAGATTGTCACAGTTTTTGTTTTAAATATCTCCTTATTTTTCAATATTGGCAATTAATTTATTGGCAATATTCAATATTGGCAATTAATTGGCAGCCTTGAATGGGGGCTGGACTGCTCATCTGAGCAGGTGCCCATAGAAGAGGTAACACAGGAGAGTGGGTCCAGGCATGGCTGAGGAACCAAGCTCTGCAGACAGAGACTTGGGTCCTAAGCCCAGCTCCACCATTCATGAGCTGTATGACTCTGGTAAATTCCTTAACCAATCTATGTCTTTTCCTCATGTGTAAAGAGGGATAACAGCTTCTATCTCATTCTACTGGGGTGAGCATTAAAGCAAAGTAAAAGCTCTAACTATGCCTGACGGTGCTTGCTGGCTTGTGTTTTAATACCATTCTAACAGTCATCACCATCTAAGGGGACCAGGCGGTCTTGGGAGGGAAGGGGCGCCCTCTTGGGGGAGTCTGAGCAGGGGACGCAAGTGCAGGAGGTGGAAGGCTGTCTGGGAGCCTGGGCAGAGGGGTGATGAGAGGAGGAGCCACCTGGAGAGTGTCTGTCTCAAGCAGAGATGTCCGGGGCTCCCAATGGGAAACACTTAATTTTTTCTGCCACGTGGCTTAGTTCTCTGACCAGGGATCGAACCCACGCCTCCTGCAATGGAAGTGTGGAGTCCTAGCCACTGGACGACCAGGAAAGTGCCCCTGGGGAAAAAATTTATTCTTAAATTAAAAAAAAATTTTTTTTTGCACCCACAGCATGTGGGACGTTAATTCCCTAATGAGAGATTGAACCCTCACCCCATGCATTGGAAAGTGGAGTCTTAACCACTGGACCATCAGGGAAGTCCTGGGGCCCTGGGAAACACTTGAGACGGAGGGCAAGGCCAACCCTCAGGAGGGGATCAGACACCCGCAGACAGTGTAATAAGAAGAGATACTGTAGGGGGCAGAGGGGACCTGTTGCAGGCTGTCTGAGGTCCTACCTGAGGGCAGGGGCACACTGTTGCTGCCGCCCGTCCCTCAGCTCTGAAGAGCTCAGAGCTCAAGCAGAAGCATGGAGGGTGAGTGGCAGGCCCGGGAATCCGGGCTCCCGCTTCCTGCCAGGGGAACTGGGAGGGTGAGGGTGGGGAGGGGGTGGTGTTTGTTTTCCAGACTCTGAAGGCAAGTCCAGGAAAGTCCTCCTTCCTCCAGATCACCACTAAAAATAGTGGCAGGGGATGGGCCCGGAACTGTGACATTCCCTAGACTCTGGGGGGCAGGGGGAGATTTCTGGAAACACAGCATTGGCCCACAGGCTCCATGCTCCACACAGTGTAAACTATTATTCAGGCTCATGTTAGTGTGAGGTCATTTCAGACGAGACCATGGTGCTGGCTGGGCCCTGAGAGGAGGCAGGGAATGCTCAGAGGTCAGGGAGGAAGGATGCAAGGGTGCAAGCCAGTGTGCTGGGTGGCCTTGGGAACTCACACACCCTCTCTGGGCTTTGGTGTCATACTCTCAAGGTGGTCCATCAGGCCCTCTAGAACCTTCAGGAAGTTTCCCTGGGTACCCAGTGATTTGGGGGCTGGTCTTGCGATGCCCTCTCTCCAGCAGAGTCCCAGCAGAAGGAGAGCAGCCACAGGAAGCAGATCCTGGAGCTAAACTGTCTGGGTTCAAAGCCAGTTTGGCCCCTCAGGAGAGGTGTGACCTGGAGGCTGTCACAGATCCCATATTTTCACATTGTAAAAGAGGAATAAACAGTTCCTACTGCAGCCCATGCCTGCCCGATAAACATGCATCCATGTTCACCAAGGGACCTGCATGGAAAAGTTACACTAGCTGTAGAAGCTCGAGGCTGCAAACTGCCCGGGCAACCCTGAGCAGAAGGGTCAGACCATCACGGTCCCGTCACACGGGGACAACTGCATCTAAGGAGAAACAATGAATAATATGAATGAACCACACGGAAGAATGCCAAGCCAGGGAAGCCAGATACAAAAGCATGTACTGTTCTGTACCCCTCCCTTTACGGCACTTCAAAAGGGTGGGATTAATCCACACGGTGAGAAATCAGGAAGAAGCTCTCTATAGAGGGGACAGTGACAGGAAGGGGACCCAGGAGAGCTTTCAGGAAGTTCATCATGTTCTACTTCTAGATCCGGGTGCTGGTGAGACAGGGGGGTTCAGTCTGTGACGATGCATCAAGCAGTGAACCAAGACTTGCACTGTTCTGCAGGAAAGTCATACTTGAACGCTTGCTGGCTCAGATGCTCAGTCACGTCCGATTCTCTGCAGCCCAATGGACTGCAGCCTGCAAGCCTCTCTCCTTGGAATTTTTCAGGCAAGAATACTGGAGCAGGGTGCCACTCCCTCTACTCCAAGGGATCTTCTTGACCCAGGGACTGAACCCGAATCTCTTATGTCTCCTGCATTGGCAGGAGGATTCTTTGAAACAGCCTCCACCTCATAGGACTGGTTTCGTATACGCAATGGGCTCAGAGTGTTGTTGAGCACAGGGAGAGTAAACACCGGCTCTTATCATTCGGCGGGGAGGTGGCCCTCATGCTACCAGGGGCACCCTGTGAGTCGGTAATGAAGTAGGGCAGTTCCAGGTGTGGACGAGGTGTGCCCTGCTCAATCCTGCAGGACTTCTGTGGCTGGAGAAGGAACGTGAACCTGGGGTTGGTCCTGGATTCAAAGTCCTGGTCCTTCCTGCACAGGCAAAGAGGACACCTTCTGGGGCTTTCCTTGTGGTCCAATGGCTAAGACTTTGCAGTCATGATGCAGGGGGCCCAAGTTTGAGTTCTGGTCAGGGAACTAGATCCCACATGATGCAACAAAGATGGAAGATCCTGCATGCCACAACTAAGACCCGGCACAGCCAAATAAATAAATACATGTTTTTTCAAAATAAAGAGATGACAACTTCCCTGTGTGACTGTGGTGAGAGTGAGAGGACAAAGCTTCCACAAAGAGGCACAGACAGAGCTTGAGGAATGAAGGTCTGCATGGGCTTCCCCAGCCCCGATGATGATCATAAAGAGGAGGAGGACTGTGTTGCTCACTCGTGTCCGACTCTGTGACCCCATGCACTGCAGCATCCCAGGTTTCCCTGTCCTTCACCACCTCCCAGAGCATGCTCAGATTCATGTCCATTGAGTCGGTGAGGCCATCCAACCATCTCCCTCTGCCTCCCTCTTCTCCTTTTGCCTCCAGTCTTTCCTAACATCAGGGTCTTTTCCAATGAGTCGGCTCTTTGCCTCAGACGGCCAAAGTATTGGAGCTTTGGCTTCAGCATCAGTCATTCCAATGAATATTCAGGACTGATTTCCTTTAGGATTGACTGGTTTGATTTCCTTGCAGCCCAAGGGACTCTCAAGCGTCTTCTCCAACCAACACCACACAAGGCAGAGGCATCAATTCTTCAGCGCTCAGCCTTCTTTATGGTCCAGCTCTCACATCTGTACATGACTACTGGAAAAACCATAGCTTTGACTATATGGGCCCGGGTTGGGTTAAAGCACTTTGTAAGTTTTCACTAAATTTTTTTTGCAACAATCCTGTGAGGTAGTTACTATCATGACCCCTACTGCACAAGCAGGGAAACAGGCAAAGACATAGGCAAGTGGTGGACACAGGGTCCAGCCCGGGGACTCTGGGTCTCAGCTCTTCCTCTTGACTTTGCCCAGATGGGCAGTGGCAGCTGCAGCATGGCTGGGGTTGATGCCGGCCGTGGGCGTGGGGAGGAGGGGTGCTTGGTGGTCCCATCTCATGAGATCCCAACACCCTGCAGGCCCCAAGCCTTCCTAGGGAAACTTCTGGGTCACCTCAGAGTCTCAGGACAGCTGCTGGGGAAACACAGGTCCCAGTCTAGGTGGGGGTCCCAGCAGGACACCGAGGATTCAGGCGATGCTCTGCCTCCTGCTGGCCATGTGCCTTTGGGAAGCCAGGGGATCTCAGAGACTTGGCGTTCTCCTTTGGGCAATGGGCACAATAAAACCTGCCAACCTCACAGTCCAAGCAGTGCCTGAAGATGAGTTTTTTAATCCATGGAGGGTTTCAAAGGTGTGAAGATGGCCGTGACTGAAGGGACAGCCTTCCGGGGGACTGGTGTCCAGCTGTGCCATCCGAGTAGGCACGTTGGTCTACCCCTGACATAGAGGGTCAATCAACTGCCACGACCGCAGACCTGAGCCTCATTCGGAGATCAGCTTTTGTGGCCACAAAACTCATTTTCTGACCTTTATCAGGTCAGAAAATACTCTTAAATACTCTCTGAAAATACTCCTTAATTTGGCAGAGGAAGAAAAGCACGTTTTTATCGACCTCCTAAAGTCTCAGTAGCGATAATTATCATTTTTAATTTTGTTCTCATATCTTTGATTTTCCTCTCCTTTTCTAGGAGGATGGTGACCTCAGTTAACAGAGATGTGGCAGCGAGAAATCACAATAACCAATTTCCTTCTCTTTTCCAACTGTCTGTCTTGCTTCTGGGTGCGGCCAGAAGAGGGAGACCCCAGCCACCGCTGTCCCCCTCCCCACCCCTGCTGAAAGCAGGTTCCTGCTGCTTCCCCCGCCAGGGCCCCCGAGCTACCTGATACCACCCCTTCAATTGGTGGGGCACATGAGTTTTATGGCAAGGCTGCAAGTCTACTGTAATTAAGACCTCTATAAAATATTTAGATCACTGTGCCCAGATATATTAATGATTATACATTTCGATGTTAATGAATGTAATTAGATGAAATATTAGCCAAGCCTGTCACTAAATATACATTCAGGACTGCTAAACTCTCTTATGTCAAATTATATGTGTGAGCAGGTGTATACACTTAAGACTTCTCTGAGGGACTTAGTCTTACTGAAAAAAAAAGCTCAAAGAGTTGTCCACAAGAGCAGGGCGACAAAGGGAGTTAGCAGGTTGGGGGGAAGGCACGAGGGTCAAAGGGGAAAGACCCTAAAGATCCCACAGGGTCCTTCTGAACTATGAAGATCAGATGAGTTAGTATGTGTAAAAATTTGCATGTCTCCTTGGATGGAGGAGTCACTACGCCTAGAAGTATCCAGTTTCAACTCTAATGACCACATCCCAGAGGCAGGCATAGGCGAATGGTTTAGTAGGGTGACACAGGGGTCTCCCCTGGAACACTAAGTTTATCTGCAAAATCTGCTTTAAAATAATAAATCGGACCTCCCTGGTAGCTCAGTGGTTAAGAATTCGCCTGCCAAAGCAGGGGCCATGGGTTCAATCCCTGGTCCAGGAAGATTCCATATGCCATGAAGCAATTAAGCCTGTGTGCCACAGTTACTGAGACCTCGCTCTGGAGCTGTGCACCGCAACTAGAGAATAGCCCCCTTGCTCGCCACAACAGAGAAAGCCTGAGCACAGCAACTAGGACCTAGCACAGCCAAAAATAATAAATAGATTTCCTGACAGTGACAAATGCCCAGGGTTCCGTGTGAGCCAGCGGGTGCCCTCCGCTCAAGAAGCACAGACTGAATTTCTGGGGTTCTCCCCCTGGGTGCTGGAGATGCTCTGCCATTAAAATTTAATCCAGCAGAATTCAACTGGTTGACTGGAGACTTGGTCTGGAGATGGTTTGACATTGAGACAGGCGATAGAATTATTAAAAACAACCACCACCACAGCAGCAGCAATAACCGTACCTAACCTCTACTATGGGGCACCGTGCTTCACTACCCTAGTGCGAGAGGGCGGGCGAGAACTGCAGTCCCATTTCACAGACAGGGAAACTGAGCAAGGTTAGAGTCATCTGCTTATAAATCAGACAGAGATTGGGCTGGATTCAAATCACAGACTTCTGACCCTGTAGGCAAATTCTCTCCCTGCAGAATCCCCTGGGTGTGGTTCGACTCTGGGACAATCAGGGTAGAGGTAGTCTGAAGAATTCTGAACATATACAGAAGGAGCAAGGGTGAAATTGTAACCCTTTTCCTGGACTCAAGCGTGGATCCTAGTTCCTGCTCAGCGTATGAGTCCAGCTCGGTGGTTTCCCTGTGCAGAAGGCTCCCCAGGAATGAACTCTAGTTTCCTGAGGCTCTTAGCCATTGGCTCCCTTAAGCATCCTTCCTGTGTTCCCCGAGATGTATGATAGTATTTACATCTACTGTGTTGTATGTGTGAGACCCAGAAGCAGAGGAAATAGACCAAAAGGCAAGAAAAGAATTTCTAAACAACAAAAATAAGTGTTTCTCTAATGGACCACAGGGTCTTTGCACTTACCATCTGCACTGCCTAAAACACCCCACCCCAATCCTAAACACATGATGGCTCATTCCCCTGCTTCCTTCAAGTTTGGAGTTACGGTCACCTTACTGGAGAGGCCTTTACTGTCACCTCATTTCTAAAACTGAAGCATCCCCAGGCCTCCTAGCACTATTTTCCTTGCACACTTTTTTCCCCTAAAGCTCTTTTCTCTTCTGACATTATAAATGTTTTGCATTTACCTGTTTATTGTCTAGCTCCCTCTCCAATTAGCACAGGCAGGGATTTTGTTTAATTTCCCCCTGCTGTGCCCACAGCATTAAGACAAGGATATGAGACATAGAAGGTGCACAATGCATATTTTGTGGAAGCATTTAAAAGGGGCCACAGTGGAGCTGAGCACAGGGTGTAGAGGGACAGAAGATAGAAGAGCTACAGCAGGGAGGGTGGTGTTCGCAAATTCCTGGATGTGCGTGGGGACCTGGAGTGTCTGGGGAACTGTGCTCAATGCAGCATTGCATGAGCTTTCCTAGACTGGGAGTTGGGAAGAGGCGCCCCCGGGGAGAAGCCGGCTGAATGCTCTAGCCATAGCTTGCTCAGAGACCATGCTGGTGCCTTGGGCTTGCTATTGTTCAGTTGCTCAGTTGTGTCCGATTCTTTGTAATTCCATGGACTGCAGCATGCCAGCCTTCCCTGTCCTTCACCATCTTCTGGAGTTTGTTCAAACTCAGGTCCATTGAGTCGGTGATGCCATCCAACCATCTTGTCCTCTGTCATCCCCTTCTCCTTGCCTGTCTCCACCCCCTATCTTTTTCTTTTTCCTGGTGCAGAAGGGACCTCTGCAGGGAAGCTCAGAGGTTTTCATGAGGGTTTGCACCCATGTGCGGTTCTTCTTATGTCCAGATCCCTGTGCTGTGCCCTGCGCTGGTGACTTGCTAGCTTTGGGGAAAAAGATGGAGAGGTGACAACCTTTGTCTCTGAATGTAGAGGTTCCATCAACCCAGAGGCAAGGTGCCAACAGCCCTCCATCTCTCATCACTGCAATGGAAGAGACTTGGGCATAACTGGGTCTATTTAGGACAGATTTTCTAACACTGAGGGCAGGGATCCTTGCGGATCCTCTTTCTCTACCAGTAGGCAGCTGCAGGAGTTGGTAAGAGCAGGACTCTGGCCACCGACACCCAAGTCCCAGCCCCTCCACTTGGCCAGCTGGGTGACTCTGGGCGAGTCTCTTTGTTTCTTTGTGTCCCTGTTTGCTCACCTGTAAAATGGGGATGGTGAAAATACCTACTTCACAGGATACTCGGAGAATCAAAAGATCTGACACACACACACACCTAGAACAGTGCTCAGAGTGTTAGCTGCCATCATCACTAGTGCTGGCTGAGAACAGATCTGATCTGAGGCAGGGGGACGAATGGAAAGGCTTTGCAAAGTTCCCGGCACCCTGAGATTTCTGGGAGAAGCTACAGGCACTAGACTGACTGTGTCTACCATGCACCTTCCTGCTGCCCCTCCCTCTTCTGGGTTTAAGGATGCCAAGTGATCCTTTCTCACATCCTTGCCCCTGTGTGCCCAGTGCTGGCCTGGCAGAAGACAGAAGAATTCATGCCTTTGAAGGGTTTATGGCCAAGTCAGAATGAAAGGTCTAAATACAAATGATGAGGGTTGTGTCTATTTTTTTTTTTCTTTTGCCTGTTCATTCATTTGTTCTGGAAAACCCTTATTTCTTCCTTAACCCTGGCACCACACTAGCACAGACAGAGAGATACTAAAGTCTTGGATAATAACCCAAGGCAGGGAGGAGACAATAAAGGTGATGGGGATATGAGTATGAGGGAGAAGAGGGGCTAAATCAGAAAGATCATGATCTCTGGAAAGGCTTCTGGGGCCTCCCCAAAAATCAGATGGTCCTGCAAAAATGCAACCAACCACCTCCTGAGGCTGCATGTCCCAGTGGCTGGCAATCAGTGCCCATAGAGCTGGGCCCTTGCCAGAACTCAGGGCGTTTTGTAACAAGGGAGGAGAGTTTATGCAAGCCTCATCCGGAGGCCTAGATTCTACAGATAACATGAACATCTAACCGCTTTCCTCTGTGTCTCGTGTTGTGCACAGTGCCTGGGCTCTGACACTAACTGGCCACATCAACAGGACAGGGGCCAATCTCCAGGGCTCAGTCTTCTCATCAGCAAAGTGGGAATGAACCTCCTCTCTGGCTCTGGGCCGGGAGGTGTGCTCTGTCTACTAAGACGCTACCATCTACTACATTTGTGCAATTCCCTTGGCTACCTCGGTGGACATATCATTTTTTAAACAATTTTCTGAACAGTTGAGTCCTGACTGACCCCTCTAACCATGGAACTCTTAATAAATATATTGCTTGAACCATTATCAGATGATCTAAGCTTTTAAAGCACAGTGATGAAAGTCAAGGCGCTAAGTCATTATTCTGAAAACTGGTAAATAATGGGAAAACAGTCAAACTTTTATCCTGCATTTCCTATATCAACTGTGCCAGTGGGTAACCAAATGATAAATGGTGGGGAGTCTCTTTATAAAGGATCCCAGCTAATACACAAAGATGGGGTGACAGACAAGAACACCATCCTTCTGCTGAATGTCTGGATTCATGCTGGGCTGCCAACATCACAAATCAGGGACAATCAGACAGCTCGTGCCTCCTGATGGGAAGGACCCAAAATCTTCTTTGAAGGAGTCTTGCAAAAAATGAGTCAAGAAAACGATCAAGTCTCCAGTTCAATTCAGTCATGTCTGATTCTTTGAGACCCCATGGACTGCAGCACGCCAGGCTTCCCTGTCCATCACCAACTCCGGGAGCTTGCTCAAACTCATGTCCATCGAGTTGGTGACGCCATCCAACCATCTCATCCTCTGTCGTCCCCTTCTCCTCCTGCCTTCAATCTCTCCCAGCATCAGGGTCTTTTCCAATGAGTCAGTTCTTCGCATCAGGTGGCCAAAGTACTGGAACTTCCAAGTCTCTAGATGAACTACCAATTTACAGGAATTTCAAAGGACAGAGGGGCATGGCAGACAACACCATGGGGATGCAATTAGCAAACCCAGGACTGCAGGAGAACTACCAGACAAACAACACGGCCCCTTCAACAGATAACTGGCAAGAATACAAAAAAAAGCAAGAGGAATATTTATATTAAAAAAACATTCCAACTAGGGACTTCCCTCATGGTCCAGTGGTTAAGAATCTGCCCTGCAATGCAGGAGCCGTGGGTTTGATCCCTGGTTAGTGAACTAAAATCTCATGTGCTGCGGAGCTACTGAGCCCACACATCACAATTAGAGAACCAGGTGAGACAACTACTGAAGCCCATATAATCCGGACGCCTGCCACAACTAAGACCCAAAGAGTCAGATAAATAAATATTAAAAAAGAAATCCAACTAATTGCCCTGTGTCCATTGTACTTGGAAAACCAACAAACAAGGTTTAAAACACGAATCTATGAGTCCACTGGGAATTTGAATCATGACTGGATGCCTCATTATTTTAGGTGTGATAATAGTTTAGTGGTTGTGTTTTGTCTTTTTTTAAGATTCCTTCTCTTTTATAGTGATATACTGAAGTATTTCTTTATTGTCTGAGCCACCGGTTCGATCCCTGGGTTGGGAAGATCCCCTGGAGAAGGGATCCCACTCCAATATTCTTGCCTGGAGAATCCCATGGACAGAGGGGCCTGGCAGGCTAGAGTGCAATGGGGTCACAGAGTCGGACATGACTGAGCAACTAACACTTTCACTTCACTTTTCCAATGAAGTATCTATAGATGGCATCATGTAGCTGAGATTTTCTTTACAATAATTCAGGGAGGAGGAAGTGGATAAGGATGGGGCAGAGTTGACACAGGGTGAAGGGTGTGAGCTCAGGTCAGGGTTCACAGGATTTCTTACACTATTCTATTGACTTCCGTATATAACTGAGGCTGTCCATAAGAAAGAAAAATGCCAGCAAGGCTAACAGAGGACAGCTTTTGCCTCTGTCGAGTGTCTCGGACTTTGGTGCTTTCTTTATAAAGTTTGGCTCCGGGACACTTCCCTGGCGGTCCGATGGTTAGGACTGTGCTTCCAGCACAGGGGGCGTGGGCTCCATCCCTGGTCTGGGAACTAAGGTCCTGCATACTGAGTGGCGTGACCAAAAACAAAAAAAAGCTGGGCTCTGTAGGCTTTCCTCTGCTGTGTGTGAGGCTGACAGCTGCCCCACCTGAGGAGTGCTCCGAGAAGCCTCGCCCAACACCTCCTCTAAACTGCTGTGGGCTTAACATGACCTTGGCTCTCTGGAGTATGCATACAGCAAGGGCTGCCGTCTGTTCAGAGGCGCCCAGGAGCTGTGGCTTGGGTTCTGTCTGGTCCCAGGCAGGCTTCTTTTCAACTTCCTGTACGCTCTGCAGAGCCGAGATGGCTTCTTGGGGATCATGACGTCACGATGCTACCCTTACCCATTTCCATCAGAATTCTGGCCACGGGAGGGAAAAGCCACTGTTGCTCCTGTCAGCAGCCATGGTCTCTTTCCCACATCTGCCCGGGCTCCAGCCCTGGTTTAAATCGTTCTCTCGGATCGGTGACAGTGGATAAAACTCTGTGCCCCCACTGCAGGGGGCATGGGTTCAATCCCCGGTCCTGCTTGGGGAAGATCCTGCATGCCGTGCTGCGCGGCAAGAAAAACCAAACAAAACAAAAAAGTAAAATCATCCCTGACTTTGCAAATGTACCAGGATCCCACCTAGAGGATGGGCTGCAGGTTTCCTCGATGCCCTGAGGCCCCTGCCTCAGGCTGCACTGCAGGGGGCTGCGGGTCCATGCAGGGGGTCTCCTGCAGGCTGTTGTGAAAAACTGCCAACTCAGCAAGCAGGATTTATTTACTTCTGCACAGAGAAAAGCATTTGACCTCTTAAGGAAACATAAACGAAGAATTTCCTGGCTGATTGTCTGGGGGGAATAACAGGAAGTCAGCTAGTAACAGCCCAAACAAACAGCACAAAGTGATGAGGAGGCCCAGAGGGGGCGGGGCCTTGGCACTACCTCTGCGGGTCCCCAGCCACTGCAACTCCGCTGTTCCTGCCCGGGGCTCCTGGGGACCCACAGGAACCACTGAGGACCTGGGCTGACTCTCAGGATAACAGCAGTGCAGTATATAGACCTTGAACTTGGAAGGCAGGTGGGACAAAGCAGAGAGAGCCTTAGACTTAGAGCTGAATACCAAAGCTAGAGGCCCTGTGACACCATGGGCAGGTCACATCACCTCTGATCTTTAATTACGTCTTCTCCATGGGGTGATTTTAAGGCTCACGTGAACTGACCTCTGTGAAGTGTTCTGCAAACAGAAAGGTGCTCTACAAACCCAATGGAGCATTATCATTCCTCATCAAGATCTCACTCACCTGCACACAGCTCAGTGAGGAACTGTGGGGCTGGAGGAGACTCTTGAGAGTCCCTTGGACAGCAAGGAGATCAAACCAGTCAATCATAAAGGAAATCAGTCTTGAATATTCACTGGAAGGACTGATGCTGAAGCTGAAGTTCCAATACATTGGCCACCTGATGCAAAGAGCATTGGAAAAGACCCTGATGCTGGGAAAGACTGAAGGCAGAAGGAGAAGAGGACTACAGAGGATGAGATGGTTGAATGGCATCACTGACTGGACAGACATGAGTTTGAGCAAGCTCCGGGAGTTGGTGATGGACAGGGAAGCCTGGTGTGCTGCAGTCCATGGGGTTGCAAATAGTTGGACAAGACTTAGTGATTGAATAACAGTGAGGACAGTGCTCCCATTTTATGGCCAAAGCTGGGAGGGGTTAAATGACTTGTCTTTGATTGCTCAGCTAGTGAGAGCCAAGGTCTCCTACTCTTAGGCTTGTCTGAGGCCTGCATTGTCCAGGGACCTACATAACCCCAGAAGCTCAGGCTACCATGCATCACCCTCTCCTTCATAATGTCGGCAGCCCAGGGGTCCAGAATCACAACCCAGGTTCCAGACTCGGATGGTGAAAGCTGGATGGGTGAGGTCGGGCCTGGGTGCTCGGCTTACGGGCCGAGCCCCCAGGAAAAGCAGCCCTCTGCTTCCACAAGCCTCAGCTGAAGATAGACAAAGCTTCCAGGTCCTCATTATGCCTCATAGGCAAAACAGTTACTTTATTAAAAAGAGAGAGGAGGCGATTCTTCTGCTCCAGACTGTGGTAGGAGGGGCTCGGCTGGCTCACAGGGTGTCACCTCTGCACCAAGGCCGGGCACTGGTTCCATCCTCTGCCGCCAAGGGGCACCCGAACCTTTTGCACAAGGCGATGCCATGAACTGATAATCCATTGGGAGAAAAAACTTCTTATGCAAATCGAAGCCAAAGCGTTTAACCGGTGCAGCAATCAGATTTGTTAGCACGCTGTAACGTGCAAGAAACCAGCGAGCTCTGTTCCCAAACAACCTCCTCTGCTTTGGAATTATCCACTTTCCGGGATGCTTAAACATCTGCTATGAAGGCAGCCGGGTGGGCTAGGTACCTGCCTGTCAGAGCAGAAGTCCAGGGGAACAGGAGAAGGGAGGAGGTCCCCCAACTCCTCCAGGACCTCCCACCTTCTCCCTCCAGTCCAGACACCGATGGGTGGCCTGCACAGCAGCCATGTCCCAGAGAAAGCCCTGGGCTCAAAAGCATATCTTCTCTATTTCCCAGCAGAGTGCTCTGTGCCTTGATGTTCTCATCTGTAAATTGGGACCCTAATGTCTAGGCCTCATAGTGTTGCTGGAACATTAAATTCCTAGCTCTTAAAAAAAAAAAAAAATCCACTGGGGACTTCCCTGGTGGTCTGGTGGTTAAGACTCTGCACTCCCAATAAGGGGAAAGCATGGGTTTGATTCCTGGTTGGGTAGCTAAGATCCCACATGCTGCATGGCACAGCCAAAAAAAAAGAAAGAAATCCACTGGGAACTTCCCTGGTAGTTCAGTTGCTAAGATTCTGCGCTCCCAATACAGAGGGCCTGGGTTTGATCCAGGGGGTGCAGCGGCAAAGAATCCACCTGTCAATGCAAGAGATGCAAGAGACGTGGATTTGATCCCTGGATCGGGAAGATCCCCTGGAGTAGAAAATGGTTACCCACTCCAGTATTCCTGCCGGAAAATTCCATGCACAGAGGAGTCTGGTGGGCTACAGTGCACAGAGTTGAAACAGTGGGACAAGACTGAGCACACACAGGCACAGGGAACTAGGTCCCACATGCCACAACAATTAATAAGAGTTTGCAGGCTGCAACTAAACCCCAGTGCAGCCAAAAAAAAAAAAAAAATCCACTGGATTTGGAGTGCCAGCTCTGGGTTCAAATTCTAAGTCTACCATTCACTATGAGAATTTTCTCCACAGTAAAAAGGGATAATTATACTAATTAGAAGTAGTTACCATGTATGGGCTTGTACTATGAGTTGTGAGCATTTGCACATATTAACTCATTTAAGCCTCACAGCAGTTCCTGGAGGTAGGGGTGACTGCCCTTCCCCCTTCATGATCGGGGGGCCCTGGTGCTGCCCACAGAGTGACGTTGGGTAGCATGCCTGGGTTCACTCCAGGACTGTGACACCCAGGCTCCACACCCATGACCTGCTCAGCCTCCCAGGCGACTCAAGGTTGTTATCAAGGCTACATGCGTGCGAGTTCCTTGCAGGGGCTTGGCTTCTCAAAGGCACTGAGCAAATACAGCTATTGTTGTTCTTATTAGTGTCATCTTCACTTCCCTGTAAGTTTCTAGAACTGTAATCCCTGCTACTTCCTACCCTTCTTCACTGCCTTCCCTCCTTAGCACTGAATGCCAACTACTATACCATATACTTTAGTCCTCACAGCTTGTAGTTTACTGGAATGTTGTCTCTGCAGGGGCAGGGATTTTTGTCTCTTTTATTAACTGCTGTATCCTCAACACCTAGAACAGGGCTGGTACAGAGTAGATGCTCAATTAGTATTTGAGGAATGAATGAGTGAATGGTCATCATTGCCCTCGCTCTTTAGCAGACCTACTCGACTCTACAATGACACCTAGGGGATTGGAGGAGATATGGCAGGGAAAAAGAAAGAGCAAGGCCCTACCCTTCTGCAAGGAATCACACACACACAGCCGAACCTGCTGGCAGTCAGGACCCACCTTGCCCAGATTTTTCTTGCTCACAGTCAGTCCAATCCAGTCAGCACTGAGCAAGCAGCTTCTACACAAGAGGCACCTGCTAGATCACCAGCAAACCTCAGCAGGGGACCGAGGGCTCTTTCCTTCCCTTAGCCCACCAAAGAGCCAGCTCTAACCTCCCACAGCCCAGAGGCATGAGCCTCCTGTCCTATTTGGGAATCTCCTTTCATTTAAACAAGATGCTGGATGCAAGTGTTTAGTAAACTCTGATGTGTTTGACTATTGCTTTTTAACCCAAGAAGAGGAGCCCCGGCTGGCTAGCAAGCGAGGGTGGCAGAACCCCACAGCACCCCAAGTGCCACAGCAGTGCCACCTGTCCCTGATCACAGGTCGACGAGCCCCCCAGTTCGTCCAGCCACCGCAAGATCTGCCTGCCTGGATATCCACCAGAGTCCAGCCACGTGGTAAACCATGGGGAAAATGAAAAATGCAATTGCCACTGGGTCCCCCGGGAATGTCTGTCCACCAGAGAAGGGACCAAACAGTAGGGGGCTGGCTGCCTGCCTGCCTGCCGTGGTGCAAACGCCAATCCTCTTCAGGTTAAAGTGTAAATGCAGAAGGAAACGGGAAGGGGTGCGCAGACAGACTACCTGGGGGGGCAGGGAAAACAGGACAGAGTTAGGGCAGAAGGAGGGGGCAGAACTCCGACAGATGGCGCCTGCCCCCTGTTACTGCGCTGCAAACACTGGTTATTGTTTGGAATCAGGTTGATTGGACCCCTAGGGGCTGGGTCCAGGCCCAGCAACCTGCAAAAGCAAAATCTGCAGGGCAGATTTAAAACATGTCTTTTCAGGGACTTCCCTGGCAGTCCAGTGGTTAAGACTTAGCCTTCCAGTGTGGGAGTCGGGGGTGGGAGGGGGATGGCTCAATCCTTAGTCAGGGAACTAAGATCCCACATGCCTCAGGGTCACAAAGAAAAAAAAAACAAAAACAAAAAATTTAAAACAGAAGGAATATTGTAACAAATTCAATAAAGATTTTAAAAATGGTCCACATTTAAGAAATCTTAAAACAAAGAACAAAACAAAACATGCCTTTTCCCCAGTGATAATTTTAAATAAAGTGCACCTGTAAAACTCTTAGTGCGTCTTTGTGGCTGAAACCTCCCACACTCTGGGATGAGGGCTGGCTGTGGTCCTCACATCTACCAGGCTGGGTCTGGCTTGCGCATTCTCCTCCTCAACGTATGTAATGTCTCAAGGGAGTAATCTTGACGTATCCACCTGCATTGTCCCAGCTCAGAAGAATAATCACCATTAATAACAGCAATAATGAAAACTGGATCCATATGCCTGGTTAACGTCCCTGATGAGTGTGTGTTAAGTGCCAGGCACTCTGCGTTGTTCCAGTTAATCCTCACGGCCACTTTGACTGGTAGGTCCTATCACGACGTCCATTTCATAGATGCAGAAATGGAGGCACAAGATCTAAGGGACCTGGATGCCAAACAGGGTGATGCTCGAAGCATCTCTGACCTCACATTTAGTTTCCCCAGAGACCAGCCTTGAAGAGGCTCAGTCTCATCTTCTTGAAGATGGCGAACAAAATTATCAGATGCCTACTAAATGCCCACCCCTGTGTCAGGGGCATTCACGCATGTGAGTTTATCAAATTCTCAAAACAAATGGAGCCAAACTTTATTGTCCCCATTTTACGAGTGAGGAAACTGAAGTTGTGAAAGATCAAGTCACTTATCTGAGACCGAAACAGCCACAAAGGGGCAGAGCTAGGATGAAGACCATACATGCAGGCTCTCGAGTTCAGGTTCTTTCCATTACATGTTAATATCTGCACACTGCCAGGCCCTTTCCATTGAGTCTGTCCTCAGATCTAGGATGACAGCAGGTACAAGATGCACTGATATTTGAGAGACCACCAAGGAAGGATCGACCAATTGTACTCTGACCCATCACCTGGGGGGATGCACCCTGATTTCAGACTTGCAAAATTTAAACAACGTGCACGTCAGAATCGATGAGATATGGGACCCTCTCATATGACCCATACAACAGCCTTGTGAAATTACCGTGATTGTACAGATGAGGAAACTGAGTCTTAACTTGGCTAAAGGGTTGCTCAGGATCACACAGATCATACGAGCCCACATCTGGACATGCAGCCAGTGACTGGGAAGCTTGGCCCCAGGCCTGTCCGCTCACTGAGCTGGGTCTCTGACCCAGGTCTTTCCAGCACCTCCCACAGTGCCTGGAACACAAGAGCCTCAGAGGAAAGGTCCTTTGAAGGAGGGAAGGTGGGTTTCCTTCACTCCTCCCCCAGCAGGGCTGGAGGCCTAGCCTTGCTGTCCTTCAGCTGATGCCACCAGCCAAAGTGTAAGCCAGGGACATTAAGGGGCAGCCCCTGGAGCAGACCAGGTGAGGGGGCACCAAGGGTGACATCTGGGTGCAGGAGGCGAACACCTGCTTCCATGTAACAGAGCCTGTGCAGCAGGCGGGTGTGCGCAAAACACACCTGCAGGAACACGATCTGACTGCTGAGGGTGTGTGTGTGTGTTTGTGCACTGATCCTGAGCTGAGTGGCCAGGAGAGGCCAACGCTGTGACACTCAAGCAACCCCCAAGACAAAGGACACCCCCCATTTCCACAGCCCCCTTTATGCTAGAAATTGAGGGCGGAGGACACTGCCTGAAAACCACCCCAAAAACTGGGCCACCCTTTGGGTGGTCCCCACTTGGCCTAACCCACTGGACACAATGGATTTTCTGTTTCGTTGGTGAACTTCCACAGTGTTTTTAAAAAACAGCTTTATTGAAGTATAAGTGACATAGTGTGAACAACCCACATGTTATTTAAAGCACAATGGGTCGATGTATGTACAGACTAGGGCTTCCCTGGTGGCTTAGCAATAAAGAATTCACCTGCAATGCAGGAGACGTGGGTTCGATCTCTGGGTCAGGAAGATCCCCTGAAGAAGGAAATGGCAACTCACTCCAGTGTTCCTGCCTGGAAAATCCCATGGACAGAGGAGCCTGGCAGGCTACAAATTCATGGGGTTGCAAAAGAGTCGGACACGACTTAGCAACTGAACACCACCACCACCACCACCACCACCACCACCACTAGATCAAAACAGTAAATACATTTTTGACTCTCAAAAGTTAGAATGGATATTGCCTCAGCCTCTGAAACCAAGCATCTCTGGTAACCTGGATAATAGAAACAAAAGCTAAAAACAGGTACTGTGTGCTCCATTCACACAGTACTGCTGCTTCCCATTTTACACGCATCATGCAGAAAAGCCTGGAGGCTGCACACACCACCCCCATTATGCCTGAGGCAGGAGGCTCCAGGAGTAACAAGCGCCAGGTGGCTGGGGTCCAAATCCTGGCTCTGCCCCCTTCCTGACACCCTGGGTACCTTCCTTTACTCCTCAGTGCCCGCTATCCCCTTCAGTTCAGTTCAGTCGCTCAGCTGTGTCTGACTCTTTGCAACCCCACGGACTGCAGCACGCCAGGCCTCCCTGTCCATCACGAACTGCCAGAGCTGGCTCAAACTCATGTCCATCAAGTCGGTGATGCCATCCCACCATCTCATCCTCTGTCGTCCCCTTCTCCTCCTGCCTTCAATCTTCCCTACCCCCTTATTTGAGGCTAACTAGACCACTCACTTCACAGGTTTTATGCAGTAACACCCATCGAGAGAACTCAGGACAGTGCCTGGCGCATGGTAAGTGCTCCATGTGTCAGATGAGAAGGTGATGATGAGAGTGATTTTTTTTTTTTTTTGAATGGGAAAACAGGTTCCAGGAAGTTAAATGACTCACCCAAGGTCATTCAGACAGCTACCGGCCAAGAGCTTTAATGCAGGTGCTCCTGACCCTGCATTGTCCTCCCCAGGACATGAGAAGGTGCTCTAGCCTCTGTGGCTACAGTCTCTGGCTCCAGCACCGACTGGCTGGGCAATGGTGTCAGCAGGTCATGTGCATAGATCTTTCTCTGCAAACTCAACTGAATTTCTTCCGACTGCCTTTCGATGTCCTGGGTCCTCACACATGCCAGGTGCACCTTGGCGGGGACAGTGGGCATCTGAGACCCATTTCACTGGGCCCTTCTCCTCCCACATCTTGGCAGAGGATTCCTGCCCCACAAGTGTCATCTTCCACCTCCAGAGTCCTCAGCCAAGACAGGGAACAGCCCACACCATGGCAGTTGGTTAACATTTCAGCTTTGCTGGACAAGCGGGAAACCGCAGGAAGAAACCACTTCCCACCCTAAATCGACCTTTGGTGGGAAAGACGGATTCTCAAGGTCCTCTCGAACGATGACTAATATCATGAGAAAATGCTGCATCCAACAGAGGTCGACCCGGGAGGCTGGGAGCCCTCCAGCTGCTGAAGGAGGCGCGTGGCTGAGCTCCGGGTGGAGAGGACCCGGGGCAGCTGACCAAACCAGAGCGGAGGCTCCATTCATCCAGCTGCACTGTGGGCCAGGCTCCTCGCTCTTTGGTCTGTGCCTGTGTATGTTCCCTCAGTCCTGGGTCACTATTCTCCCCTCCTACAGATGAGGAAACTGAGGCCCAGGAGCACTAGCAACTCTGCCAAACATCACTGAAAAACTTCCCTGAGTTGGCTGAAGTTGGAGTTGGAATCCAAGTGTCTATGTCATCAACCCAAACACACAAAAAACGATGCTCACGCCTTGCCCCCAACCCGGCTTCTCTGCAGAGAAGCAAACAATAGGCACGGCTGAAATATTTTCACATTTACTACATGGCAGGGGCTGGGTCAGGTCCTTATAGCCTCAAAAACTCCTCCTGATGAGCTCAGCCCTGTGCTCTGTGATAACCTACAGGGGTGGGATGGGCTGGGGGTGGGGGTAAGTTTAAGAGGAAAGGGACACATGTAGACTTATGGCTGATCCACCTTTTTGTATGGCAGAAACCAACACAACATTGTAAAGTAATTATCCTTCAGTGAAAACAAACAAAACAAAACAAAACTCCTTGAAACAATTCTGGGGAGAATGAATCCTGTTTCTCAGAGGCATCATTAGTGCCCCTGTGGCCCAGCTGAAAGTGAGGTGCTCCAATGAGGGAGGGGACAGTGGGCTGTGTATTAGGTTCCCATTGCTGCTGTAACAAATGAACACACACTTACTGGCTTCAACCAACACAAATCCATTCTCCTACGGTTCTGGAGGTCAGCGTCTGGAAGAGGTTTCCGGGACCAGAACCTAGGTGTTGGCAGGGCTGTGCTCCCTCTCCAGGCTCCCGGGGGAATCCACTTCCTTCCCTTTTCCGGTTTCTAGAGCCACCTGCATTCTTTGGCTCGGGGCCCCTTCCTCCATGCTCGTGGCCATCAGTGGAGCACCTGTAAATGTCTCCCTCTGATTTTGAACTTCTGTTTTGGGCATCACTCCACACCTCTCTGGCCCTCCTGCCTCTCTCTTACAAGAACCCTGAATGTTGTTCAGTCACTCAGTCATGTCCGACTCTTTGTGACTCCATGGATTGCCACATATCAGGCTTCCCTGTCCTTCACTATCTCCTAGAGCTTGCTCAAACTCACGTCCATTGAGTCAGTGGTGCCATCCAACTATCTCATCCTCTGTTGTCCCCTTCTCCTCTGTCTTCAATCTTTCCCAGCATCAGGTTCTTTTCTAATGAGTTGGCTCTTCGCATCAGGTGGCCAAAGTACTGGAGCTTCCGCTTCAGCATCAGTCCTTCCAATGAATATTCAGGACTGATTTCCTTTAGGATTGACTGGTTTGATCTCCTTGCAGTCCAAGGGACTCTCAAAAGTTTTCTCCAACAGCACAGTTCAAAAGCATCAATTCTACAGCATTCAGCCTTCTTTATGGTCCAACTATCATATCTATACATGACTACTGGAAAAACCATATCTTTAACTACACGGGCCTTTGTTGGCAAAGTAGTGTCTCTGCTTTTTAATATGCTGTCTAGAATGGTCATAGCTTTTCTTCCAAGGAGCAAGCGTCTTTTAATTTCATGGCTACAGTCACTACCTGCAGTGATTTTGAAGCCCAAGAAAATAAAGTCTCTCACTGTTTTCATTGTTTCCCCATCTATTTGCCATGAAGTGATGGGACCAAATGCCATGATCTTCGTTTTTTGAATGTTGAGCTTTAAGTCAGCTTTTTCATTCTTTTGTTTTACCTTCATCAAGAGGCTCTTTAGTTACTCTTAGCTTTCTGTCAGAAGGGTGGTATCATCTGCATATCTGAGGTTACTGATATTTCTCCCGGCTATCTTGATTCCAGCTTGTGCTTCATCCAGCTCGGCATTTCCCATCCCAGACTACTGGATAATCCAGGACGCTCTCCCCATCTGTAAAGTTCCTTCTGCCATACAAGGAAACATAGTCACAGGTTCCAGAGATAAGAATGTGGACATTTCTGGCATCATTACTCAGCCTACCACACATGGGGATCATTGCACCCTCGCCAGTACTCCCAAGGGCCTAGACCCGCAGGCAGGAAGAAGTCAAGCTGGACAGAGCAGACTGAGGGTGTCCTGCGTCCAAAGGAAAGGCCCGAGGGGAGCAGGGAATGGGGGTGGGCGAGCCAGGGCAGGGCGCCCACAAGCCTTCTGTCCAGGCCTGGCTCCAGCTGGGACTACAACCACAGGCTCGTTCCTCGAAGAGCAGAATCACTTTTAAGTTCTAAAAATACCACTTCATTGCTAAACAAACACCGGGGCTCTTGTGAAATAAAGCAACAACATGAAAGGCCTGGCAAGGGGGCCCGGAGATCCTGATCTGCAAGCGGATCAGGGCAGCTCCCTCCGCTGGAGCAGCCAGAGTCATTTCCGAAGCCCTCTTGGATCTCAAGGCCAAGGTCAGGCTCTGGATGGGGGCCAGTGCCTGGGGCTGAAGGCGCGGCGGGGAGGAAGGGAGTAAACACACACTTGCAGGGTGCTGTGGGGGAGGGGCCCTCACACGCTACCCTGTTCCACCCTCTGAATAGCCCTGCAAAGGAGGCATTTTCGTGTCTATCGTCCTAACCACAAAATGAAAGCTCAGAGGGGCAAAGCGACTCGCCTAAAGTCACACAGCAGTAAGACATGGGATTCCAAACAGCTCCATTGGACTCTAGGACCAATGTCCTTTCTACTTCAACACCCAAATTGCTGCCAGGTTCAACACACCAACTTGAGGACTACATGCTGACAGTTGCTCCAAGCAGGATTCAGGGTGGTTGAAAGTGCAGGTTCCTTGAGCCCAGTGGTGTGGGTCTGAATTCAGGCTCTCTGAAGCTGGGGAATCTTTGCCTCCCTGGGCCTCAGTTTCCTCATCTGTAAAGTGGAGTCAGTCAAAGCACCTGCCTCATGGTGCGCTGTGACATTTTACTGCATTAAATCAGGTACAGTGTTTGGGCAGGGACAGTGACACTCTCCAAGGACGTTTCTCACCTAATCCAACCCTCCAGAGTCTCCTCATCCTCTAGTTGTTTTCCCACTAGAAGTTAGCAACATCCTTATTATCTTGGGGCTGATACATGGCGAGAGATGGAGCAGAGAGGACCCAGGCCCCCATTCCATAGATAATCCCCAAGCCCAGGCCAGCCAATCTTCAGAGCACCTTTTAGTCATGAAACCATACAACCTATCAGCAAACCAGTCAACTAACAGCTGAGGAGTGCCCACTTCTGGCTCTGCCCCACCCCCGCTGGCTGGGGAAGCCTCTGGGGCACTTCAGGTCCTTGGGGGAGCAAGGGGGTGGGGGGTGGGGGGAAGAGGGGGGAAGATCCAAGCCCATCTTGTTCCTGGGCACAGAGCCACATATCTGCTTCCTATCTGCCTCATTCCAAACTAAACATCAGGCTCACTTGTTGCTCAGTCACCAAGTTGTGTCCGATTCTCCGAGACCCCGTGGCCCGCAGCAGGCCAGGCTGTCTGTCCTCTTTCACTGTCTCCAGGCTCACTACTGGATAACAAATTACTACGTGCTTAGCCTATTCAGGTGCCATGTCTGGACAGGCCACACACTTTACTTACACACACACTGCAGGCTTACTACTTACATGACTGCAGCCCATGAGTTGGAAAGTACACCCACTTCACAGATGAGGAAGCTGGACTTGAGAGAGAGGTTAAGTAACCTGCCCAATGCCATGCAGAAATGAAGAGCCTGAGCTGGGATTTGATAAGGCCTGTCTGATGCCTTTGCTCTGAGGCCCACTGGACCCCAGGTGCCTGGGGGCCTGGTCAGCCCCTGAGGCTCCAGTCTCTGCTGCTAACCATCAGCTCAGGCCCTTGCCCCGCATCCTCAGGGGGCTGACCAAGTAAGCATCCATTCTCCCAGCACCAGCTTCACCAAGAACCCACCACCTTCTAACTGTGTGATGCTGGGGACAGAGCAGAAATCAGCTAGACACCACCTCTCTGCCCACTGCCGCCCTCCCCCCGCCCCCCCCCCAGCTAATAACTAAGCCCCCAAACAGAAAGTCATCAGAAACCATGGAATATGCCATGGGAAGGGAAGCATTTGAGGCTGACACTGAGAATAACTGGAGTTTGGGGGTCTGGGGCAGGGGGGACAGGACAGATGGCCTTGGGAGACGAAGCTTTGAGGATCTCTCTGAGCTGGTCACGTTTCACCTGAGAGCAAGACGGCTGAGGAGCCAGGCGCTCCAGGAGGCAAGAAAGAGCATTCCAGGCTGAGGGAGCAGCAAAGCAAAAAGGGCCCCCAGGAACAAAGGGTCTGAAGGCATGTGAGGAACAGTCGGGGCAAAGTGACCAGGAGGCCACGTGGAACAAATACACCTCCCTCCCAGCAGCTGATGTGAAGAACTGACTCACTGGAAAAGACCCTGATGCTGGGAAAGATCAAAGGCAAAAGGAGAAGGGGGCAGCAGAGGATGAGACGGTTAGATAGCATCACCGACTCAATGGACATGAATTTGAGCAAACTCCTGGAGATAGCGCAGGAAGGAGGAGCTTGGTGGGCTACAGTTGATGAGGTCGCAAAGAGTAGGACATGACTTAGCGACTGGACAACAACCGCCCAGTGCCTCACATACAAGGCCCTGGGGTGCTGGGAGGCAGGGCTTCCTTGGCCCAATCTTCCCAAGATGGTTTCTCCTCTGGGAATCAGCCCTTTCTTTGGGGACTGGGAGGGAAGGCTGACTTGGAGGAATCGCCCAGTCCGGCATCTCCGTGCATGATCTGCACGCCCCTCGGAGGGCACCGGCTACCCAGCATGTCGCTACAAGACTTCTCCCCACCCCAAGGCAGCAGAGTCGAGGCGGCTCTGTCTCCTTCTGAAGCCCTGAGGGGAGGATGGGAGCGGACCTCATAACTTTCTCAACATCTCACTCAAGCATTCTCTGCTCCCAGAGCACCCACCGTAGGCCAGCCCCTGAGCTGGATCCTGGCGAGAAGGTGATGACTCAGCCACACACCCAGGGTGTTAAAATACAGCCACCAGAGAAGGACCCAGGGAGGTGTGGGGAGAGGTGTGAGTCACTGCACTTGCCGGTCTGGGTAGAGGGAGGTGCACGGGGTCAGTAAGCGGAGAGAGAGGACCTGGCTTCAAAGGAAAGAGGGAAGAAAGCCAGCCCAGTGACCGCACGCCAAAGCTGCTGGACACTGGCGGGGAGGACGGGGGAGCAAAGACCCATTGCATTAGGCCAGTTCTGCTATCTGCAAGAGACCGCAAGCTGACATGCATCCTTGGGGCTGCTGCTCGGGGTACCAAGCCAGGGAGCCTGGCTGAAGATGCTGGGATGCGGAGGGCTGTAGACTAACTGCCCCTCATGACCAGCTGACCGTTGGCCACAGGGCCCAGACATGCTTGTTTTCCAAGAGAAGGTAGAAATCCACACTGGATAATTTCCAACTTTTAAATGGTGGCAACACATTCAAAAAATTTAAGAGTAGCATGTAGGCTCAAGAACGTAGCTGTAGGTCACTGACTTCACAGCCTGGAGTAAATGAAGGTAGATAACTTTATCTCATGACTGCGTCTGAGATGCCCGAAGTGGCTCAGGCTGGGCAGGAGAGGGTTTCTGGCAAGAGGGACCCACAATGCTGAAGGCAGGAGAAGAGGAGCAAGGAGCAGACTGGTAAATAAAGAAGAGCCCCAGGCCAGCCCCTTCTGCTGGGCCCCTGCTTTATTCTCTGCAGCTGGTGGGAGTATGCACGCTGGATCCAGCCTCCGTCTGACAGCAAAGGTTGGGAACAGAGGCACAGCTCGGGAGGCTGTCCCCTGGGCTCTGGTCTAAGGGAACTGGGACAAGGTGCAGTGCATGCCAGCCAGGCTCTGTGGGGAACCTGGTGGAAAAGTAACACGAGCTCCTGGGCCAAGTTTTCCTTGCTGCCAAACAGGACAGACTGGCCCAGCCCAGTGCTGGCATCTCCAAGGCTCCTGGGAGGATCAGACCTCAGCCCAGGAATGCTCCTGAAGGCATTGTATGGGGCTCAGGTCTCACTTTCAAGATATACGACCCATCTCTCCTGCCCAGACAGGGGCCCTCCACCTTCTGTGGTTAAGTGCCCCAGCCCAAGCCCCCACCTTCCCTGACAATTCGCGATCCTCCTGCTGCCCAAGGAGAACTCCCTGTGCTGCTAAGCACTGCTGGGGCAGCACTGGCTTTGGTGGCCCTTGGCCTGCTCCGTGCTGGGTCCGAAGCTTGGGAGGGTGGGCAAGAAAGTATGAGGGGGAGGGTCACTTCAGTCACGGGGGCTGCTCGTGCCTAGGGCAGTCGGCTGAAACGACAGTCCATTTTCACCTCTCCTGTGTCTGGCAGGTTCTATCATCGTCTCCACTTTGCAGATGAATAAACGGCATCTCGGAGGGGCTGAGGGACTGGCCCAAGGTGTGGGTACTATGCAACAGAGCCAGGGTTTGAAGCCAGGGGCCCTGACCCCAACCCCGACATGGTACTGCCTCCATCAATACCAAGACGAGACCCAGTGACAACAGACAAGTGACAGTCACAGCCTGAGAGGAGGGGAAAGAGAAATGAGCAAAACCAAAAAGATTGTACCACCTTACTGTCCAGGGACAAAAACAGATATTCCAGGGGCAACCTTGAGTCATCAGGAGAGGCTAACCTGTGCTCCTGCGAGTCTGGATGGGAAGGTGGGGCGCACGAGGCTTTGGGGATGCTTGCTGTCCCAGATGACAGTCACATGCGGGGACCCCAAGAGCCCAAGCGAGAGGAGGCAGTCTTGCGTGCAGAAATGCCTCAGGGTTCAGGAGGATTGCAGCCAGCCTTCCCTCAGTTCAGCAGCTTCTTGTGTGAGCTGAACATCAGACCCCACCCAGATCCAGGCTGGCCCTTGTGACCCACATGTCCGATGGCTGAGTGGGAGCTGCAGGTGGCGATCAGAACACAATCCACTGGCTGGAGTTTACGGATCCAATCAGCACACATCCGGGCTGAACGTAACCTGGGGTGATTAGATTTTCTCGCATCAGGAAAACCAGAGCCGAGGACAGCAATTCTGAGTGTAGCGTGTCATTACTCTAAGTGCAGCCACCCCGTTTTTAATTACAATTCCCTCCAGCAGGACTGGGCAGGGCCAAGATGCTGGGCAGAGCTCTTTCCTTAAGTGAGTCCCAGCTCTGCTTCGGCTGGCTGAAAGCGGAGCCAGCTGGGTGGGGAAGGAAACCAAGATGCCTTCCCCCACTCTTCAAGGAGTGCAGGGGAAGCCAGGAGGCGGAGGAAGAGGGGGAGATGGAGGGGATGCTGTGAGACCCCCATTCAAGGGATCTGTGGCCAAATGGAAGGAGGAAACAGGCCCTGCCTGCAGCTCCTGCTTCCTCTGAAGGGGGGGACCACCTGCCCTCATTCCCCCCGCTCCCCAGTCCAGGTCCTCCTACTCATAGCTGGCTTCCCTGCCTTCACTCTGCACCCCCAGGCTGGCTTCGGAAACCCCAACCTGACTCCATCACTCCCTGCCTAGAGCCTGCAATGGCCCCCTAGTGCCCTCAGGCTGGAGGGGAAACCACTCTGCATCTAAACTGCCAGCAAGTCATGTGTTTTCTCCACCCTGTGCCACCGGAGGCCCGGCCTTCCACAACCTCCCCCCACCCCCACCCTCGCCCACTATTCTTGATGCTGCAGCCACAGGGGCTGCTTCCAAAGGCCAATCAGATTGAGTTGCTTCCTTGCTTAAAACCAGAGCGTCCTGCCATGTGCATAATGAAGTCCAAACTCCTCACTAGGATCGCAAAGCCCCACATGAACTACCCTTCATTACATCTCCGCATCCCCCATACCCCATGCCCTCCAGCCACACAGAGGTGGTCTCAGTAAACTCTGTTTTCGGTTAAAGGTCTCTACTCCGGAGAGGCCAGCTCTGGCCACTGCCTGCAGAAAAGCCCTGTCTCCCCACCCACCTCCCCTCCCCGCCGTCCACCACATCTCATTTTATGCTGTATGGCACATACTACTATCTCTCTTTTTTTTCTTGCCTGCTCATTAATTTATGACTTGATTCCTCTCTAAACTGCTGGGCTGGGAGGAGGTGGCTGCAGAATGGGTTTGCTCTCCATGATACCCTCAGCCCCTTGCCCTGGGCCTGGCATGCAGCCGGGGTCAATCGATACTTCTGGAATGAAAGACTACCTGCGTTTCTGATAGCTGGCAGAGTGCCTGCTGGTGTGAGTTTGATGCAACTGAAAAGAGAAAAGGAGCAGCAGCCACTGCTTATGGAAGCCTTACCACTCAGCTGGGTGAGTGTGGGCTGGGCGCGGGGGACCAGCCAGGGCTGGCCAGAGTCCCCCACCCCCACCGCCCGCACACAGCAGCAGCAAGGAGGAACTTGCCTGCCCAGGGATTGAACCCAGGCCCCCTGCACTGGACCATCAAGGAAGTCCCACTACAGCCTCTCTGTACCAAGATTCTGAGTTAAGTTCTTTTCCAGAAGTGACATCACAATAAGAAGACCACAGTTTATCCCCTTGAGGTCCTGCGATCCCCACTCAGGGCGGGATAGGGGCACCAGGCTGGAGCTCCCCCTCTGTCACGTGAAGAGGCTGCTTGCTCCTCTGGTGACACTCGCTCAGGCTGGTACCCAGCGGGCCTGTGGAACTGCTTGGAACGTGCCAAGCAAGGAAAGCTTCAGGTCAGCACTTTCCGGGATTTGCCACTTTAATCTTAAAATATTCATAAAGAGAAGTAAGATCACTGTACATGGGCTTCCCATCTGCAAACGAGGATTCACATTTGCTCCTGGTGCTTGGCCAGTGCAGCGCAGCACAGGGCAAGGAAAGAGCGTTATGCAGAATCAGGGCTGCCAAACTGGCGGAGCCCCTAAGACAGGCAGTGGGGGCCATGCTGTCCTGAGAGCATCAAGTTCCCAGCAGCCTGCTACCGCTGTGCTTCACTCTGCACTGATGTGATAATACCATCCATGGTCCATATTCAACACACGGTCCATACTCAAGGGTCCCCAAATACATGGTCCTTATTCAAGACCCGGAGATCAAGCGCTGCAATGAACTGCCAGGGTTCCTGACTCTCCTTTAATCTGGGAGGTGCCCTTTGCCTTCTGTGGGTCTTTCACAACACGGAAGCTCCCTGGCTTCCAACCCAGCTAATCCATAGATGATGCTGTATGCTCACACTGTACCTCATCAGGAGGCCCCTAAAGGCAGTTTGTCCATTACTGATGATTTTCAATTAAATCTACACTTATTAACTCGTGTTCATCTTTTCCCCTCTATTCCCCGCTTTGCTTAATCCATTCCTCTCATTCTTTTGCATGTTCAAACTGTCCCATCTTTGCCAGCAGGAGCCTCTTGAAGCCAGTGCCTGGGTCTTTCCGACCATCTGTCTTTGGACGCATCCCTGCTTTTTAGAGCGGCAAGAGGTTCTAGTCACACTCTGTTACTTTCCACTGCCTCACACCTGGAATCCTCTGTGTGTCCAAGGGGCCCTGGCTCCTTCTCATGGGGGACAGCGTTGAGAAACAGAGCTGCAGGCACTCGGCGTATACACTGCTACTGGGGGGTCACACTGCTTCCTTGTCCGTCCCATGATTATAAACACATATGTCATCAAATATGCATACTGGGGACTTCATTCGTGGTCCAGTGGTTAAGAATCTGCCTGCCAATGCAGGGGACACAGGTTCAGTTCCTGGTCTGCGAAGATCCCACATGCCGTGGAGAACTAAGCCTGTCGCAGAGCCTGGGCACTGCAGCAGGAGAAGCCACGGCGGTGGGAAGCCTCAGCACCACAACTAGAAAGGAGCCCCCAGTCACGGCAACTAGAGAAAATGCGCATGCAGCAACAAAGGCCCAGAGCAAACAGAGGAAAAAAAAAGCACACTGATGTCCCAAATCCAATCCCACACGTTCCTCTTTTCCACATTCCCTTCTTCTACTGATAGAACCTGGTACCTGACAGACTGTATTTACTCATTAACTCTATTCCATAACAACAAAATAATTCAAGGATTATCACCCCAAAAGCACTGTCAACAAATGTACTAGGTAAACATCAAAATATGCTTCTTGTTTTTCCCTTACTTGAAGCCTCTGAATGTCTTCTGCAGTGTGGACAATAACTTGTTTCGTATCCGTGATGTTTTATCCTCAGGGTCAATCCCTCTGCTGAGTCAGAAGGTAGATGCAGATGAGACTTTGTGAGTTGTACCTGAATTTCCTTCTACGGGGGTGGGGGGTGGTCACACCATCCAGCGTTTCCACCAACTATGGGTGAGGTGTGCCAAGAGTGTGCTTGTGTGATTTTTGCCCATCTGAGAGGTGAGCAGTGATATCTCTGGATTGCTGTCATTTGCATTTTCTTAATCTAACTGCATCCTCTTTCAGCCCAGGGCCCACCTGGAATGTGCTAAGCTGGGCATCCCAGGCAAGGTAAAAGTCGGGGTGGGGGGAGGGGTACACAGTTTCACCATGCCCACCCAGCCCGGTGTGAATAGTGCAGTCAAATGGTGCCCCAGATAAAACTCTGGCACCTGGGGAGGGGAAGGAGTTCTCTGGGTGTCTAGAGAAACCTCAGACACATGCCCTGCTCATTTCTGGAGTAAAGAAAAGGCTCCCTGCTGCCTTGAACAGGCCCAAGGAACATTCTGGCCTTCTGCTCTGATGGTCATGGGCAAGCAAGCTGGCCAGGGGGCCAGGTGCTCCCTCAACAGAGCTCAGAGTAGGAGCTAAGGGTGTCAGCTGGAGGGTGCCCTGCGGGCTGTCATTACTCGCTGGGACTTCTTTCTGAGCCTGCATCTGTGCTTCCTGTGCTAGGCTCCTGGGCCAGGGAAGATGTCTTTAGGAACTGAGGTGGTGGGAAGATGCGGCACTGTGCTTCCAGCCTCCCTGCCAGGACATGGGGACCATCTCTGGACAGCCCCATGCCAGGTGCCCCTTCAAGGTTTTGGGGTGCTGAAAACAGCAGGGGACAAGCTGAGAGGCCTCATCCTTCCCAAGCCCAAGGAGTGTAGGATCTAGAGGCAGAATGAATGGGCTGGGGTGCTGATCCTGGCTGCGCCAACCATCTGAGTGCCCCATGCAAGTTCCTTTTACCTAGAACCTCAGTGACCTCCTCTGTGAAGTTGGGGTGGTAACAGAACCCCTTCTCATGGGCTGGCTGTGAGGATAAAATGGGACATGTATCAGAGAGCCTGGCATACAGCAGGCACTCAATAAATGCTAACTCCCTCCAGGGGACAGCCCCTTCTGGACTTCTGCTGGCTGCCCAGGATAAGTCCCTTCTAACAGGCGCTTCACTTCTCATTTCCTCCAAGTGAGAAAGGTACCCTGGATGGGTCACCATACCCGGGGCATCATGGTTTGAGCAAGCTTGGGGTATGGTATAAAACTCACTTAAAAAGGCATTGCTGTACCTTTCCATCCTAAAATTCTTAAGATGAAACTGCTGTTTATGCCAAACACAGCCAGCCAAGACGGCCATGACTCCCACCCAGGACCACCACAGACAGTTGCACAGCTGGTGCTCTGCCTCAAAGTGCCTGGTAGCTGAGCTGAGTGGGAGATAAAATCCAGCTGGTGTTCCGCTTGTCAAATTGTGCAGCTTGCGCAGGGTCACAGCTACCTGGAGCACAGGCGCCTCTCTGCCCCCCTGCCAAACCCTGCAACAGGACTGCAACCCCTTAGGAATGTGGCCACACCAGGTGCTGCCTGCCAGCGACAGGCGACAGGTCAGCAGGGCTGTGCTCAAGGTGGGGCATGGGGACACACCTTTTCCTCATCTGTCTACATGCCTTTTTCTCTCATCCAAGTACTAATCAGGCCTGACCCTGCTTAGCTCCCGAGATCAGATGAGATCGGGTGCGTTCAGGGTGGTATGGCTGTAGACTACATGCTTTTTTCTAATTTGCACTAAGGCTATTAAATTAGGCTAGCAGGAGTCACATTAATTTAAAAAATACTCATTTACAATCCACAGACTGGTGACTGGCCTATCCTTCTTGAGGTAAGATATTTATGTACAAACTGCTCTACTGGGTTCAAAATTCCATTAAAAAGTTTAGAAATCTGTTTTAGGACCAGAGACAGTAAAAAGTGAAGAAGCTCAGTGAGCATTCAGGGTTGGGAGTTAAGATACAGGTCTAGGCCGCAGCTTCTAGCTTCTAGCTGGGGCACATCATTTACCCACACAGAGCTTGGCCGACGGCTCCGGTCACTTCCCCTCACTCCCTGCTCCACAGGGGAGGCTGCTCTGACCCCTCTGGGAACCTGAGCCCCCAGGAACACCTTGCTCCACTGCGAGACACCAGGTCCATGTGGGTGGGTAGCAATGGTTGTCTGGAAGCCCCACCTTCTCAAGGCCTCACATGCTCCTGCTGAGGTTTACGAGGAAGGACACACAGGCTGGAGACAGGAGTCTCCTGCCGTCACTCCACCTCCCTCTCTGGCCTCCCTCATCCTTCCTTCTGGAGCCGCCACCCAAAAGCTTTGTTCCTCTGGTGTCAACTGGGGATGCGCTCCATGACTTCATAGCATCCGTCTCCACCTCTGCTCCCTCCTGCTCAACAGGGCATCAGAATGGTTTCTTAGGTGTCATACTGTGCCACTCTGTCGTGGTAAACATCACGCCTTTTTCTGGTCCATAAAGAATGGAAGGGCCCATTGTGCCCTTGTAAATCACGATGCTGGCTGCGCATGTGGCCTCAGAGCACACAGATGAACCTGGGGTGAGGGAAAGATGTTCTCTGGGCCATGGGGTCGGGGTGCAGGTGGAGGGATGTTGTTCCTCCTGTCCAGCAGGGCAGGGGGCCCTCTCAGCCACCTCCTGGTCACCTGTGTGTACAACGAACATCCTCCGTACACAGCTTTGCTTATGCTTTCCTCTGACCTGAAGTACCTATCTGACACCTGTCCACCTCCTCACATCCTGTCTGTGGTCAAGGGCTATAGATCCCATCTGTCTGAGACAGTCCCAGTTTGCTCTGATTGTTGGAGGAAAACTTAAAAAAAAAAACTTTTAATTTTATATTGGAGTATAGTTGGTAAACAATATGTGTGTTTCAGGTATAGAGCAAAGTGATTCAATTCTACATATACATGTATCAGATTATTTTCCCATTGAGGCTGTTACGTAATGCTGAGCTGAGTTCCCTGTGCTATCCAGTAGGTCCTTGTTGGTTATTCATTTTACATATAACAGTGTGTACACGTCCATTCCAAATTCCCTATCTATCCCTTACTATCAGGACAACTTTTAATAGACCCTCTTTCTCTTATAAAACTTTCCTTGTTTGAAAAATAAAGTATACAATCACTCTGAACTCAGTAAAAGAAAAATAACAAAGGAAGAATAGCAGATATTTAATTATTAAATATTTACTGTCCCAACCTCTTTTTATGAATCACCTCATTTAATCCCTACAACCACTGAGTAGATGCTGTTATGATACCAATGTGGATATTCTACCTATGGGGAAGGAGACTTGAGCAACTTGTCCAAGTTCAAGTGGAGGGGACAAGCCTGGTCCTGATTCTACTTCCCACATGCCCCTGGGCATGTCATGCGACCCCTCTGAGCTTATGTTCCTCACATGGAGAAAAGGAGAATAGCAGGGATCCTTGTAGGATGGTGGGATGCTGAGCTGGCCCCCGAGCGGTCCTGGGAAGCATGTGAGCCTACTGCCTCTGCGGAGGCTCTTCAGAGTCACATTTCTCTGGGAACTCCAGCCAGGAAACCGCCCAGGCAGCCGGTCCCTCTCCCTCTGGGCACCACCCCAGCCCGCTCTACCCTTGAAGGAAGTGGTTCTCCCCCAATCTGCAGTCACTTGACAACAAAAAAGGGGTGCACCTACCTACCTAGGCCATCGCCCAGACTAGGGAGTAAGCAGGGAATACAACGCACTCCACAGTCATCCTGGCAGATAACCAAGGTCAGGGCTTGGATGGTCCCAACAGGTCATGAAACCAGAAAAGTCAGGCTGAGGAACACCGCCCATGACCAGGCCCTCCAGACCAGAGACACCCCGTGCGCACGTTCACATGGGATGTGAGCCCTCCCCCTGCCCTTGGTCCATTTCCTGGGCACCTGCTGGGTGCCAGCCCCGTGGGCTCAGCACACATCCCGTCTCTGCTCTGTCCTGCTTCCCCAGCCTTGCTCACTCCTGGGCAGCAGGAGTGGGACAATCACAGAGACATAAACACGTTTCAGACCCTGACTTCAAGGCGCTCCCAGCCTTAAAGCGCTGAGTCAATAGCCACCTCCCCGAGAAGGAACCGTCCTGAGGGCTCCGTGGTGCTTTCCATCTTGTGCCTTCATCTCAGGCCACATGCTGCATCCGGTGCTGAGCACTGGGTGGGAGACGGCAGCGCCAGGATGAGCATCTAACCGGGCCCGTCTCCAGGGCAGCAAGGAGCCAAGACCGACTGAGACAAGCTTGCTCCAGCTTCTTCCTGGAGGGCTTGGCGGCTGTTAGGAACATCGACTGGTCACGGGCAGCATCCCTCAGCTTGGCTATTCTGATTACGTGACCTGTTGGTACCATCTGAGCTCCGACCTTCGTCTCCTGCCAGGATGGCCACGGAGGGCACTGTGTCCTCTGCTCCCTCCCCAGCCAAGTGATGGCGTGAGGGGAGACCCAGCAAGGGTGCACCCCTTTCTTGTCGTCAAGTGACAGCAGAATGGAAAGAATCACTTCGTTCACTTCATCCCCCGCCTTCTGCCTGAGCCCAGGGTTTGTTGTTTTTCTTTTTAAAGATTTCTTTTTAAGTCTTTATTGAATTTATTACAACATTACTTCTGTTTTATGTTTTGTTCTTTTTGGCTGTGAGGCATGTGGGATCTTAGCTCCCCAAACAGAGATCAAATCCCCACCCCCTGCACTGGAAGGCGAAGTCGTAACCACTGGGCTGTCCAGTAAATGCCAGCCCAGGGGTTCTTGCTGAAGTCTTTTCTTTCCTTGGGTACCACTCTTCTGGCGAGGCCTGAATCAGAAAGATGCTTCTAGATCTTCATGGCCCAGAGCTCCTGGGTGAGCAAGTTTCTCTGGAGGTCAGGGGCTGCAAAGGTCAGAGGCTGAGGGCTACTGGTTGGCCCTGGAGTGTAGATCTTGGTCCTGGGCTGGGGTGAGAGTGGCAGGCTGGTGGCAGGCAGAGGCCCAGCTGGTGTGATGCGGGGACATGCCATACTGTCACCACCTCTATCACCACTTCTGCAGTCAGCAGGCAGCGTCAAGCTGCTGTCCTGGCTTTCTCAGAGGTTGGCTCGATACCGCCCCCCCAACACACACACAGGTATTTCCCCTGCATTCTGAGTCTGCTGCTTGAGGTACAACAGGGACTCATAAGAACACTTAGCCCAACCCTCCCACTTTCCAGATGAGGCCCACAGAGGCTGGGGGCAACCCTGCTGGAGAGCCCTGGACCCTGGACTGCCAGCACCGACAAGCACCACTGCCTCTAATTCACAGGCCCAGCCTGTCACCAAGAAGCACATCACAAATGACTCATTAAAAATCACAGAGACACGTCGTAGAGAATGGACGTGCGGACATAGCGGGGGAAGAAGAGGGTGGGAGGAACTGAGAGAGCAGCACTGGCATGTATATACGACCATGAAATAGCCAGCAAGTGGGAGGCTGCTCTAAAGCACAAGGAGCTCAGCCTGTGATGACCTGGAGGGGTGGGGTGGGGTGGGAGGGAGGGAGGCTCCAGAGGGAGGGGATGTATGTATACACCCAGCTGATTCACACTGTTGTACAGAAGGAACTAACACAACATTGTAAAGCAATTATCCTCCAATTAAAAATAGAAAAAAAAAAAAAAGAATAAAGAGTCAGCATGCAGAAAGGGCTAAACAAACAAACAAAACCCTGTTAATCATTTAAACAAGCAGCTGTGGGCTCCCCCATGGGGCTGTGTAGGGCACTGGCTAAACCCCCGAGGTCCTAGAGTCAGGCACACCGTCCCTGCATTAAATTCCACCTTGCAGCAGCTTACTTCTCTGGCTCTCCATCTTCTCATCTGAAAAATGGGGAGACCTCTCTGAGATCATTCATGGGTTTTACAGCCTATGTGTTCCTGGCCCAGAGCACTATTGAATAAATACACAAAAATTGCATTCATTAGCTACACATTAAATGTTAAGTGTTAATCTTTAAAATACTCTGAAGCCATTGGATTTTAATCTCCATCTTTTCCCTAGCTTGGTACCTGCTCCCTGAGCTGAATCAGAACACTCCTTTCTAAATTGCTGAGTGTTTCGTTTAGGGTTTCCCCCAAATGCCTCTCCTCCTTCTGTGCCCCACGTCAGGCTCTGGGCACGAAGCCTGCCAGGTTGTCAGCAGCTTCTGTCACAGCCACTGGCCAGCCCATGTGGTTGGACCTATTTAAAGAGCTGGGCTGGGAGCCCAGGCCAGAGCACATGCAGCCTTCAACCTCACTGATCTCTGCCTGTTCATGGAGCCCAAGAGCCTCAGGTGCTGAGGTCCTGACAGGACAGAGCTCTGCCCACCTGGGGCTGAGTCCCCTCTGTGGCCAGCATGAAGGCTAAGCTGCAGGCTGCCTGAGTGGGGCCTGCAGGGCGATGAATGCCCTTCAATGCAAAATACCCCCAACCCAGGATTCCTAAGCCACCAGACCCTCTTTTTAAAACACCTCTACAGATAATAAATAACATAGTAACTGCACATGTGTAACACGGACTGTTTGATATAACCTGACATACATAAACATCCGTCGACCCAAAGATTGCTCCTCCCCCTGGAAAGCCGCACTCCTGCCCCTCCTCCCATCTCCCATCAGGTTTCATTTTCTAGAGTTTCATATGAATGGAACCATACAGGATACACTTTTTTTCTTTCTGGACTCTGGCACTCAGCATAATGAGTTTGAGATGTACCACGTGACTGCACATCTCAATAGTTTGTTGCTTTATTGCGGAGTGGAATTCCACCGTAGGTTATGTTGGTTTGTTTATTCATTCCTCTGTTGATAGACGTTTGGGCCGCTTCCAGCGTTTGGCTATTACAAAGAAAGCTGCTAGGACCGTTTGTGCACAAGTCTTTGTGTGGATATGTATTTCCTAGGGGAATAAAGACCTCGGAGTGGAAGGACTGGGTTTCCTATCTCATCCCACTGCAAAAAATGTCCATGTCCCCCACAGTACTGAGAAGCCTCTAACACTTATGATTTTGTTTTTCTATGTTCCTTGTTTGCTGTTGGCCTTATCCTTCCCCTGTGTGGCAGATGGTATTTTTGCAAAGATGGACACAATAATACTTCCCATACGTGCTTTTTATAGTGCGGAGCCTGGCTGGCCTTGTGGCTGGCCTGTCATCAACAGAATGTGGCGGAAATGACACCAAGTGATGCCTGAGACCGACAAGCCTTATAGCCTGCCCCTTGATTTCCTGGAACCCTTTCTGTGGGATCCCTGAGCCTGCGTAGGAGGTTTGACTGCCTTGAGGAGGGGCCACAAATGGGTGTTTGGGTTGTCAGTCTCACCAAGGCCCCAGATATATGAATGGAGCTGGCTTAGACTTTCCAGGGGAAAAGCCCACCACAGCAGGACTCCACCCACCCAACCCCATCCACCATGTGGAACTGGAAAATCCCCCAGCCAAAGAACTGCCCAGCTGCCAAGTTCCTGACACATAAAATCATAGGATGTAAGAAAAATGTGGGTTGTTTTGAACCAGTAGGATTTGGGGGCTGTTTATTACACAGCAGATCCACGAAAAATGGACCTTCTGTTTTGCTCACAGATATACCCCAAAGGCCCAGAACAAAGCCTGGCAAATAGCAGAACCTCACTGTTTGCTGAATGAATAAATGAGTGGGGTTCTAGGTAAGATTTTATCAACACTGGAGAGATTTCTACTGATCAGAATTGAAAGCAGGACAGGATCTGTGTCAGGCAGGAGACTTCAAGCTCAAACACTGAGACCTGCATGCTGTAAAACCCTCCAGGAACCTCAGTTTACCCAGCTGTAAAGTCAGGCTAACTCCACCCACATTGTGGGCTGGATCTGAGGAGCAAGTGAAGGTGGGGTGTGGAGGGCTCGGCACAAGGCCAGCTCAGGAGGTCCCCGAGAAGGCCTGCTGTGTCTGACTGGACCTGTGCCACCTTGCCCCACGTTTCACTGAAGGCCCCCAAGGCCCTGCTCACTCCTTTCCTGTTTGACCATCATCAGGGGCATCTCCCAGGGGACCCAATCAGGACTGAGGAGAATCTCAGCTAGGGCCCCCGTCAAATTTGACCCCGTGTCCATGGCCGCCTTGGGTTGGTGCCCACCACGGCCACCCCAGAAGGAGGGCCAGCTTTGAACACTCTCCCCCCACCTCTGCCCTGGCCTGGCTCAGGCCAAAGCTCTTCTCCCAGGACAGAGGCCAGTGTGACTCTCTCACTCTCTGCCACAGATTCAGGACCCTGTCCTGTCCATCACGGCAAGATGGGCTCACACAGTGATGGAGGCCACGGCTCCAAACAGGGTTGAACAGGGTCTCGGGCAATATCTTCTAAGAGGCAGCTTTAGAGCCTGGCTTTTCTCACACTGAGCTCTGCTCTCCTCCTTTCAGCCGATCAGTCTCTGACCTTCCTGGGAAGGGAGTGGGGATTAACTAAAGCAGTGGCTCAAGGTCTGCAGCCCATGCTCACACCTTAAATATGGTGGCCGAGGCCACTGACATGTCCCGGGGCTGAAGTGTGTTCATTGAGCTGCGCAGGGAAAGGAGGCCGGGAAGAGAAGCTCTTGGCTTATGTGTCCCAGAGACCAGCCTTGACACCTTTACCCCCTGGGACAACCTCTGGAGCAAAGACTAGCAATGAATCCACAAATTCTGGTGCCTCAAAGGGCCCCGGAATGACACTCAAGGATACTGTGCTTCCAAACCCAGATCTGGCCCTCTGTCTTCTTTCCTCCCAACTTCACTCCCTTCCTCTCTTCTACTATGAACACCCCCTCTAAGACCTCAGAATCAAGAGAATCTGCTAAGAACAGAGATTTGGTAACCAGGGTCACTGGGGATCAAGTCTAACAGCCAGGAAACTAGAAAAATCTGAGCCTCTCTCATCCCCATTTTGTAGATGGGGAAACTGAGGCTAATAAACACTACTCATCTTCTAACAAGGGTTGCTGGGAGGGTCAGTGGGTTCATGCAGCAAAGCTAAGTCCAAGTGCTAAATAAATGTTAGCTGACAGAGAGTGAAGTAAGTCAGAAAGAAAAAAAAATCATATATTTACACATATATATGGAATCTAGAAAAATAGTATGTGCATGCTAAGTTGCTTCAGGCATGTCCAGCTCTTTTTGACCTCATGGACTGTAGCCTGCCAGGCTCCTCTATCTATGGGATTCTCCAGGAAAGAATACCGAAGTGGGCTGCAATGCTTTCCTCTAGGTCAGGATCTTCCTGACCCAGGGATCGAACCTGCATGTCCTGTAGCTGCTACAGTGCAGGCAGATTCTTTCTCTGAGCCACCAGGGAAATGTTACAGATGATCTTATTTACAAACAGAAATAGAGACACAAATGTATGGACACCAAGCTGGGAAGAGGTGGGTGGGATGAACTGGAAGGTTGGGATTGGCATATATACACTATTGATACTAGGTATAAACAGGTAACTAATGAGAACCTGCTGTATAGCACAGGGAACTCTACTGGATGCTCTGTGGTGACCTAAGTGGAAGGAAACGGAAATGAGAGGGGATATATGTATACACATAGCTGATTCACTTTGCTGTACAGTAGAAACCAACACAACATTGTAAAGCAACTGTACTCCAATAAAAAAAAATAATAAAAAAGCTAGCCGAGGTGACTATTGCTCAAAAGGGATTTATTACGTGTTCACACCTCAGTCATCCCAACTACGAAATGGGTGTATGAAGTATTTTTTCCTAAATAGGGAACAGCGGTTGGGCTCTGGTACTTGCTTCTTAAACAGATATGTGGAGGGTAAGTCCTGGAGGGTGTCTGAGTATTTTCAAACTAACCAGTCTTGCTGCTTTTCTCAGGATAAATGGAAGACTGCCACAATCAGAACATTAATACATAATGTAATCTACTGAGAATTCAACTCAAAGCATTGAAGGAGACCCCAGAAAGAGTAATTGCTTGGGGGGCCGTGGGAGTAGACTCTGGTCTAGGGATGCAGAAACGGTGACAAAGGGGACGTGGGCGGAGGGACTGGACTGGCTGCCTTTCCAGTTCATAGAGTCCAGGACCCAGGGGGAAATCCCAGACAGGGCGGGGAGAGAGGACACAGGTGTAAAAACCTATAAAAGGCAAAGAAGCCCAAAGGGACAAGGCTGATGCCATGTGTCACCAGAACCCCAGATTCTAAGCAAATTCTGGATATGGTTCTAGTTAAAATGTTCTCTGTGAAAGACAATTATCACATGATATCACTTATATGTGGAATCTAAAAAAATGATACAGATGAATTTATTTACAAAATAGAAACGGACTCACAGATATTAATAACAAACTTACAGTTACCAAAGGGGAAAGGTGCAGGGAGGGATAAATCTGGAGTTTGGCATTACCATATATACACTCATATATAAAATAGATAACCAGCAAGGACCTGCTGAATAGCACAGGGAATGCTCCTCAATATTCTATGATTACCTAAATGGGAAACAAATCTGAAGAAGAATAGATACATGTATATGCGCACCTAAAGCACTTAGCTGTACACCTGAAACTAACACAACACTGTAAATCAACTTTAAAATAAAAATTAAATTAAAAAATAAATACAAAATGCTCTCTGTTGTGGATCCACAGTCATGGCCACCAACAAACTTCACTTTCTGGGAACCAGAGCCTCGAGGGCCTCTGCCCACATGATGGTCACATGACTTGCTCTGGGCAACGAGATCTCAGCAAACAAGCAGCAGGAAGTGGCTTGAAAAGCACTCTTGCAACGCGCTATAGCATCGAAGGTGCTGATGATGGGCGAACTGGTCATACAGGGACTCTGCAACTTTTCTGGAAATCTCAAACTTCTCCAAAGAAACATTTATTAAAAAAAACACGTGCATCACAGAATGTGCTCTTTTTTGGGACTCTAGCTGCCATGTGAAGCAGCTAACCTGCCAGAGACACATAGCCTAGCCAGAGCTGTGACAGAAAAGATTCTGGACACTTCTTTGACCTGACCCCAGATCAAATCTAGAGCCTAAGATCCTTTCAAGGGGGATCTGTTAACTGTTAAAAACAGTCAGTAGCGTATTTGGAAGATATTCTGTCAGTAGAGTTAAAATTCTCTGGAAGCTTCTACCAAATTCTAAGATGTATCACCTAAGTGTCTTTGACATCAGGGCTGTGGGACAGAGGCGCTGGCTTTGGGGGGATGGGGGGCTGCAGCAGCCGCCAAGACATCAGACTAGATGGCCCAAGAAAACAGTGGAAGCTTCTGTGTATGACTTACTTATCAAAGGGGAGCATATAAATTCAACCCAGGGCAACAGACTGCCCAGAAGATGAACAAATCCTTTGATGCAAGGAATGAGAAAAGAATGGAGTGTGGATGTGGGAAGGGAAATAGGAAACATTAAGTTGCTTTTCAAACCCACACAGTGTTGGAGACAAGGATGTGTGTGTAAAAAAAGCAGGTGGGCAGAACCATCCCAGAGAGATGAGACATTATTCTATTCAATCGCCACTCAGGCCACCTACCGCCCCACTGTCTGCAGGCCTAGTTACTCTCACAAAGGCAGCCAAGACATGGCCACACCTGCTAGGAACAAAAAGGACACTGGTGTCCCCTGCTGCTCAAGGCCTAGGACGTTCTCTGCACCCCAGAACTCCTCAAAGCAGAGTATCTGCGGCACAGATTCTTACCTGCCAGCCTGTTTGGTCATTAAAAAACACACTATTCAATGAATGTGCATTGAGTATGTTGTGGGTTTCAGGAGTGTCACTGGGTTCTGGGCAGGGCCTGGGTCTGATCCGCCTCCAAATGGTCTGAGCCACAGGCACAGGTTCTGTTGTGGGGAAGCTTTCAGGAAACATTTGTTGAACAAGCAGATTAAATAATAAGGCCCAGTTCCTTCCAGGAGCTCAGTGTAGGACAGGTGACTCGTTGTGAGGCAGGGACAAGGCCCTGCCAGGGCTTACTCCTCACGCTGAAGACAGGAAGCCTGCGCATCGTTTCTCCTTTGCCGCGCTCACCAATCATTGGCTTCGTTCAGATAATAAGGCTACATCTGTGCTGGGAGCTGCGCCTGTAGGAGCCTGGCAAGTGGCAAACCCGACAGGAAGCAGACACCCCCGCAGTGTGTGCTGAGTCCCAAGGGAGGTCAGTGTCTAGGGCTGTGAAGTACAGGGAGGAGCCCTTACTAGCCTCTTCCTCCTGTCGTAGTAAATTACTACAGGTTTAGTATCTTATAGTTCTAGACATCAGAAGTCTGAACTGGATCTTGGGAGGCTAACATCAAGGTGTGGGCAGGGCAATCTTCCTTCTGGAGGCTCTAGGAAAGAATCTGTTTCTGTCTTTTTGAGCTTCGAGAGGACATGCACATTCCTTGGCTCATGGCCCCTGCCTCCATCTTCAACGCCAGCACTGATGGATTGAGTCCTCATGTAAAATCTCCAGCCTGTTCTCTGACTTGCTCTGAGTCTGACTCTTCTGCCTCCTCTTTCACTTTGAAGGATCCATGAGATTACACTGGGCCCACAGGATCATCCCTCCATCTTAAGGATGTCTGATTAACAACTTTAATTCTCATTTGCCATGTAAACCACCATGTCCATATGCTCTAGAAAATTGGGAGGTAGACATCTTGGGGGTGAAGGGGTATGATCCTGCCAACCACAGGCCCTGGACCCATCAAGTGGAGATGGTCCAGAAAGGTTCCTGGAGGAAGCAGAGCCTGAATTGGGAATTGGAGGAAGAATGACCCTCAGGAGGCTGGGGGAGAAGAAAGGGCAAATGCAAAGACCCAGAGAAGGGAGAGGATCCACAGGCATCTTGGGGAACTATACATATGTAACACGTGTGTCCACATGCCAGAAGGAGAGAGATGAGGCTGCAAGGCAAGGAGAGGGTAGGAAAGGGCAACAGGACCATCTTAACACCTCATTCCTCATACTTGCCTCCTGCTCAAAACCTCCATGTCCCTGAACCCCAGGGTCCAACCCTTGGGGTTCACCGTGATCATCCCCTGCCACCCTCTACCTTTGCACTCCTGTACACAGGCTGGCCTCCTTACCATGCTATATCCCCTACAATAATACCATCTCTGTCCCTGCTGAAGTCTGAACCTGACCCGAACCAGGTACTGCTGTGTAATCTTGGCACATTCAGAGCCCACCTCATACTCATGTGAAAATTAAATGAGCTAAAGTGTGTGGCATTTTGAGCTAAAAGTGCTCAAAAATGCTGGCTGTCACCACCACTACCACCAACAACATTTCAGGGGGTCCAAGAGGAAGACTATTTCATAACAGGACTTAGACCTTATTTGCCTCTTTTACTGTGTAAATATTTGTAATGTTGGTAAAAAAAAAAGCTATGCTGGGTAAAATGTTGACATCCTTGCAGAAATCATGACAGTGGCATCAAACTGCGTAAGTAGTAACTATGTTCTTTAGATGGAAAAAAGGGAGGGGCAGTTTTACTTAACAATATCCTTGAGGAAGAGGTAAAAATAATTAATTCTATTCAAACTTGATCCCCAAGTACATATTTTTTAAATAAAATGGGAAGTACACATAAAACTCTTTTGTTGCATATCAAAGCACAACGTTCGTCTCAAGGAAAATCATTCGTGAAACTGTTTGAGTGACTAGCTAGTCACTTTTTGTAGGACATCATTTGTAATTGAAAGAATGAGCACTGCTGCTGCTGCTAAGTCGCTTCAGTTGTGTCCGACTCTGTGCGACCCCAGAGACGGCAGCCCACCAGGCTCCCCCGTCCCTGGGATTCTCCAGGCAAGAACACTGGAGTGGGTTGCCATTTCCTTCTCCAATGCATGAAAGTGAAAAGTGAAAGTGAAGTCGCTCAGTCGTGTCCGACTCCCATCGACCCCATGGACTGCAGCCTTCCAGGCTCCTCCGCCCATGGGATTTTCCAGGCAAGAGTACTGGAGTGGGGAAAGAATGATCACCATACACTATAGTATCTGGCAAACTACTGAACTAATAAGTTACCAAATAAGTAAGTCTATTACTTCTAGGAGAACAAGTGACAGTATTTGTTGCCAGTGATAAAACTTGAAATTTTGAGTGAAAATCCGAATTTGGGTAAACTTGATCTGCCATGAGGACTTTACCAGCTCCTCAAGACTTTTCTAAAGAGATTGGTGGTGATGTTAACAGATGTGACTTTTTGATGTTGGACAATGAAATATATCAACCTTTGGAGGATTCAAATCACTCAGGGAACCATTATTTTCTGAGTGATCAATGTTAGATTCCAAAAAATCATGTTGGGTACAATCTCCGCGTGTGTGTGTGTGTGTGTGTGTGTGTGTGTGTGTTAGTTGCTCAGTTGTGTCTGACTCTTGTGACCCCATGGACTGTAGCCCACTAGGCTCCTCTGGCCATGGAATTCTCCAGGCAAGAATACTGGAGTGGTTGCCATTTCCTTCTCTAGGGATCTTCCTGACCCAGGGATTGAACCCGGGTCTCCTGCACTGCAGGCAGATTCTTTACCACTGATCCACAATTTCCATTCAAAATGCCAATCGGACCAATGGTTTTGTCCATCCAGAGCACAAAACCTTCATTGGATATGGATTTAGATTCCACACTCAGCACACCTCTAAAAACTATCATTTGGTGAGTTCTAGTATAGCATCAAGAGAAATATCCACAGTTATCTAATAAGACAATTAATTTACTCCTCCCTCTTCCAGATACATATCTGTGTGATGCTAGATTTTCAATCAAAACAACAAACCACAGTAGCTTGACTGAGGAGTAACTATGAAAACTCAGCAGTCTTCTATGAAGTCAGACATTAAACAGTTTTTGAAAACTGTGAACCAATGCTGCTCTTCACCCTCAAGTTTTTTTATTTAGGAAAAAACAGTAATTTTTCACTTAAAAACTATGTTAACATGTAATAAGTTTAGTATTGTTATTTTAAAATAAATTAATGATAATATAGACATGTTTTGCTTTTAATTTCTAAGATAGCAAACACTGATAGATCTAAACCATATAAACAAAAGCTCTTTGGGGTCATCAATTTTATGCGTGTAAAGTGGTCCAGAGACCAGAAGGTTTGATAAATGCTGTCCTAAGAAAACAGATTTAAACAGATCTGTATAGTGCAGTGCTACATAACAGCAAGAATGAAAAGGAAAAAAAGCGGAAACAACTTAAATATCCAATAACAGAAAAGTGGCTAAATAAATTACAGGGCTTCCATTCGGCAGAACATTATGGAGTCACTAAAAATTATGTTTTCAAGGAGTATTTATCCTTGCGGGAAAACGCTCAACACACTCGACATGCCGTTAAGTGATTAAAAGAGGGAAGAAGGAAATTTTCATGATCATTGTTTCTGTAATGCCTTGAATCTCGAATGAAATCAATGAAACTGAGGGGGAGATCAAGACACCCTAAAGGAGTCCCCCAGGCAACAGGCTCACCACGAGTGTGGGGCTGGGGTCATGCAGGGACTCTGGGGTAAGTTTACAAACTCGATGACACCATTCCTTATTAAACAATCATTCAGAGCTTCTGCCTTTGAACTCAGGGTGAGACCAAAGTCCTAAACCAAACATTCCCAGACTCATCCCGGCAGAACCTTCTAAACAAAGGAACCTTCTAAACCCCAATTCTCCCAGACTTGATTCTTTTTGTTGGATTCTTTGATGTTGGAATCATGGCCTGATGTCTTGGGTGTTTGCTTGGGTTCCTAATCTTCTCACGTACTGAAAAATGCCAGTTTTGGGACTTCCCTGGTGGTCCAGTGGCTAAGATTCTGAGCTCCCAGTGCAGCAAGAAGCCTGGGTTCAATCCCTGATCTTGAAACTAAAGATTCAGCGTGTCTCAACAAAGACTGAAGATCCTGTGTGCTGCAACTAAGACCCAGTGCAACCAAATAAATATAGAAAAAAAAAAAAAATTCTAGTTTCAACCAACCCAAGCTACAAGCTACCAGAGTGAGGGTGGCCAGGTGGGGACCACCAGAGTGGAAGTCTTTGGGGGTTCTGCATTTTCCCACCGTAGGGACACTGGTTGTTAACAAGTGTTGTCCAACATCTGCAGCTTTCTTGGCTGGTGCATTTATTCTCATCTTTCTCATTAAGGGCATATAAATTCCTTTTCATGCCCCAGTCTCCTTCTGCCCACATCTGTCTGCAATCTACTCACCACATGCTGTGGCCGGGGAGGAAGCATCTTTGTGACTTTGTGGAATGCCAGGCAGGATGCTTGAGGCGCTGAAGGTGTTCACCTCACTGCTTTTCAGGAACACTTGCTACCATGAACGTAGATGGGCTCAGGGGTCTAGGGTCTGGGCCACCCTGAATGGGACTCAGGTGACCAGCATCTCCAAAGAGATCCAAGGAGGTCTGCCAAGCCTGCTCTCATCTGATCATCACTAAATATTTGCACTAATGGTTCTTGGCACTGGGCCAAGTGCTTCATATCTCTAATCCTCCCGAGAATTCTGTGAAGTAGCTACCAGTTATAACTGGTCCCAATTATAAGAAAAACAGGTATTATTACCTTCTACAAGAGAATTATGGTTCAGAGAGGTTAAGGAATCTGCCCTAGGTCACATAGCTAGTAAGCGACAGAGCTGGGATTCAAGCCCAGATCTGACTCCAGAATCTGCTGTCCCCATTACTGAGGTAGGGTGGCCTCCAGTCTCTCCTGTCCAGGCTGACTTCATCCCTAGTGACCTCATCCAGAGGGAAGAAAAGGGATTTAGCACAGTGGATAAAGTTTTGGACTCTGCTGATAATTAGCTTGTCACTTTGGCCAAGTTACTTAATCTCCCTGAACTTCATTCAGCTGTGTCCATCTGTGAACGGGGTTAATACCTCCCAGCAGGACTGGGGTGAATGGTAGACCAAGTGCGTAGAGCAGTGCTGGAACACGGTAGAAAAAAAAGAAAGTGAAGTCGCTCAGTCATGTTTGACTCTTTGCGACCCCATGGACTGTAGCCTACCAGACTCCATCCATGGGATTTCCCAAGGCAAGAATGCTGGAGTGGGTAGCCACTCCTTTCTCCAGGGGATCTTTCTGACCTGGGGTTCAAACCTGGGTCTCCCACACTGCAGGCAGACTCTTTACTGTCTGAGCCACCAGGGAAGCCCGCTGGAACACATAGTAGGTGTTCAATAAAGCTTTCTTTGAATGAATACTGGCAAATCCTTCTTGAAGAGATTATTGTTCCTACAAAGGAGCTGCCCCATCAAGGGGATCTCTGGTCCCTGAGCAAGGCCCTGAAGACTTTTGGGGATGGATAAGAAATCATACAGCCCAGAGATGGGAAAAAATGCCTACAAAGCTCTGTGCCCTGTGGGCTACACAGAGAAGGATGCATATCATGGTAACAGCCTTCAGAGACACGACCGCATGTAACTCACTGTCACTGTCCCATCATTCAGATCAGAAAGCTGAGGTCTAGAGAGTGTAGGCCGTCTGTCCTAGGAGCTGGGGAGTGGAGGGTAAAGGAGCCTGCCTGCCCATTCCCCTGGGCCCTGGAACAGCAGACAGAGGGATTCCTCCTTCTCACGGGTCCAGAAGGCAGAATAAGGGTGAGAACTCTTTCCTCGGCCCAGGACACAGAAGGCAGGTGTCTCTGTCCTGCAATGAACAGCGGCTGAGGAGGCTGAGACAGTGTCTGGCTGCTTTCCCAACTCTGCAGGATCGCAAAGCCTGGCAAGACCAGGACACCGGCTCATATGTCCCACGCCCAGGAACACGTGCCCTGTATGGGAGACTCCTGAGACTTTGGGTTCTCCTTCCTGAGAAAGGTAGGGATGTTCCAGGGCCTCCGAGAAGCTGGGAGTGGAGGGGGTTCACACAGATCTTCCTGGACTGCAAGAGGCTTGTGTAGAGAAAATGTGCGTGCCTGGCACAGGGACTTCTGATCATGCAGCGTCAGCTGGACCATGACACAGACCACCTGCCCGCCGTGGCCTGAACAGACCACCCTGAGCACTGTCCAAGTGGGCCCACCAGAAGAATAACGTGTATGGCTGAGAAGGATACAAAAAGGGGCTGGAACACCTGGATGAGGGCTCAATGGTTTCCTGAGCTTCCTGGGTGGTGGGGTGTTGGACAGACAGTTGGCTTAACCAGTGTTCTGCTGCTCACTTCACACCTCCAGTCAGAGAAACCCAGGAGGACAGAGTCAACTAACCATCTAGCAAAATCCCTTCTCCTTCTCTACCCCCAACTCCTACCCCTCCAGAGCCTTGTAGCTGGGACACAGACCCCGAGCACTCCCTGCAGCCAAATGATCACACTCCTGCCAAAGACACTCTCTGACCTTGCACTTCAGCTCTTTCCCTGGATCCATCACAGGCCAAGGGGAGCAGAGAGGCCCACCAGCCTGAAACACCCTTGGGATAGTTACAGAAGAAAGGGAGAAACAGATTCTTTAAGCCACCCTGTTCTGGGGTCTTTGCTACAGCAGCCCGAAATCAATGTAAGGAATAAACCTGCTTTGGCTTCAGAAACAAAGTCTTCAGAGAGTATTTATCGGTTCTAGCCAGCGGTAAGTGGGAAGGAGCTTGCCAAGCTTTATTGCCTCTTCCCTCCCCAGGAGAATCAAAGATACTAAGACAGGCTCAAGAGATCAAGGTAGACCTCCCCGAATATTTTCTTCCCCAATGTTTCCTGTTGCAGGACTATTCGGAGAAGCCTTCCAATCTTTCTCAAATAACCTTTTGAGACACAGTGTGGGCAGGTGGCTCCCAGGAGAGAGAGGTATGTCAGCCCCCAGTATCCCAGGCCAGCACTAAGGAAAGCAGGTGACACGTGGGCCCACTGACCGCCTGTCTCCTCAAGTGGTTTCTCTCCCAGCTGCTCCCCCACCCCCACCCAGGGCTGGGTGCTGCATTTCTTAGAGGGGAGCTCCTTCAGACCAAGTAAAAGCAAAAAGAGGCCAAGCCCTCCCCTGCGGAGCCCACCATGGTGAGCATAAGTGAAGTGGCAGATGGACGTGTCCTCCAGCACAGACCCCCGCACAGCCACACTGTCCTGCAGGGGAGGCACCGCAGGACCCGGAGGGTTCTGGGAAAGAGGAGACCCAACTGCTGGGGCAGCACCCTGGATCAGCAAAGATAACTGACCACCTGCCAATCACACCTAGGAGGGAGGCGCCCCATGACCAGCCGTGATGGCGAAACTGAGGTGGTCACACCGCAGGACGGAAAGATACCTGTACCCGACCCAGCATGACACAGGATTCCACCCAAGAAGGAAGGGGCAGCCCGTGCCAGGAGACTCCCGGGTCCACGCCACTCCCCCTGCAGATGCAGGACCCTGGCTCTCGGTGCCCCCTGTGGCCCCGGCTGAGCCCCAGGTGAGGGAGAGGAGGGAGCTGTCCCCGACTTGTCACTCACCCTGCAAGGCTTCTTTGGCTCTGGCTAGCTCTTGCTCCTTCTGGGCCAGCTGGACCCTGAGCTCGGTGGCCGAGAGGACCTCAGAGGACTTGCCACCCTGCGACTCCTCCAGGTCCTTCATCAACATCTCCTTCATCTGCCGGAGAAGGTGGACTTCCTCCTGGAGCCGGGACACTTCCTCCCGCAGGAGCGCTAGGGGAGAAGGGCATGTAGTTAGAGCAAGGGACAGGGGAGGCTGGCTGCGCTCATTCACTTTTCTGGGGACAGTTTGAAGGTGCTTTGTTTTTCCTGTTGCTATGTGCTCAGCACCTTTCCTACCGTGTGCAGGAAGAAAACCCCAAAACAAACTTCTTGCAAAGAGCCTCTGCCCCAGTCCTGGGCCCCACCCACAGTCTGCAGACCACACCGAGTGGGATCCCCACCCCTTCATCCCTCCACACTGTCTAGGGCTCCACTGTGGCTGCAGCTAGAGCGTCCACTCCAATGGCCGGGGTCTCCCTCCCTGCAGAGGGCGGGAGCATTACAGTCATACCCAGCTACACTTCACATGCTTTACCTTGTTTACCAAAACCTTTGGAGGCAGGAGATCTGACCCCATTTCACAGGTTAGGAAGTCGAGGTGCAGAGAGACTAAGAAGCTCCGTGAGTTCATAAACTGAGTAGGTAATGGAGGTGGGGTCTGAACCTAGGCCTGGTTGACTCCAGGCACAGTCGGCACAACAGTAACTCAGGACGGGGCAGACCCAGGCAAGAGGCTCACCTCACTTAGAGACTGATTAAAGGAGGTTTTGAGAAGCTCATGGAAGCAGGCCCAGAGCGGCTGGCCTCGGAAGCATCACTAAGCTCACACCCTCCTGCAGGTTGGTACCTCTCTCTGCCACAGGCCAAGCTCTTTCCATCCTTAGGGGGCGGGCACAGTCCTTGCCTGTGAGGGTCAGAGGGCACAGCTATAGCACAGCTCTTGAGGCCCCAGGGTCTCTGGTCTGGCTCCCTTGCTGACCATGAGTGTGGTCACAAGCAAGTCCCTCCCACTCTGAGCCTCAGCTGCCCCTTCTGTAAAATGGGTCTAAGCCTCATGGGGTGGTGAGGCTCCCTCCTCTCATGGGGCCTGTTCCTGGAGACGGGCTCTGTGTATACAGCCAGTGCTCAGTGCCAGTGAAGCAGGGGTGTTTCCCCAGGCTCCTCCCAGGTGTGCGCTGTTCTCTAAGGTCCCACAGTCTGCACTCCTCGGGGATCCTGGACCCAAAGGGAGAGTCAAGCCTGTGGGGGCAGGCTGGGGGGGGAGCAGAGCTGAGGCCTCAGGGACTTGGGGTCCTCTGCCCCCAGAAGCCTGGGCAAAGGCGGCACCAAGTCCAGCCCCTGTTCCTGGTCCACCTCAACTACCTCCTCTGAGGCCATCTGGGTCCAGCTGCCACCCACATGAGCAGAGGCCTCCCTGGCCACCCAGCTCCTCCTCAGTCCCCAGCCAATCTCCAGCCTGATCCACAGAGCGCAGCACCTCATTGCTGAGCTCTAAACCCTCCCTCCCTGGCTGCCCATCAGCTGCCTTGTCACCCCATTGGAGGCCTTCCTCAGGCCACCTGGGGGAGACTTTCAGTTCTGAAGGTGCTAGATTCGTCCTGCCTCTGGGCTGCCAGAAGGGTTTCCTTCCTTCTTCACAGGTTCCTCCCTGTAGGGCAGTCTCAGCCCCACAGTTACATCAACAGCCCTAAAACGGCCCCACCCACGGTCCAATTCTGACAGCACTTTGGACGACACGCCCCAAACCCCTCACTAATGTGGGAGGCCCGCATTCACTGAGGGGCCTCAAATGTCCTGAACACTGTATGACGACACACGACAATCAGACAATCCCCCCACCCATCCATCCACCCATCCATCCACCCAGCAAGAGTTCACGGGCACCTACTCCAAGCCAGTTGCTCCTGCAGGCCCTGGGGACCCCTGGGTGAATGTCACAGACAGGTCCTACCCTCAGGCTGGTGCTCCTAGACCCCAGATGGGCTAAAGGAACCCAAACCTGCATCCCAGGGAGGCAGGCTATCTGCGGAGGAGTTCCTGATTGCTCTCACACGAACAGACTCAAGTGCAGGCTGGCGAATGTCCAAGTCTCTTAGAAAACCTACAAAGTAGGAAGTTTGCATTGGGGGTCCCTCCCCTGCTCTTATTCTAGGCAAACACTTGCAAGCTGTCTATACTGCAGGACTGCCTGGTGTCCAAAAAGAAGGGAACACCCTCAGCCTCAAAAAGTCTCCAGCGAGTAGAAGCAGCAACACAAGTAATTATAACACAAAGCAATGGCAGTACCTGCTTGGGGCACAGAATATTTGAAATAGGTCGTGGAAGACTGGGGAGGAGGGCAGTGAGCAGAGGGAACAGCCTGAGAAGTGCTGGGAAGCCAGAGGTCCCTGGGTAACCAGTGAACAGTTACAGGTGAGGAAGAACAGGAGGAAAGGGTAGGCCAGGGTCAGATTATAAAAGATGTTAACCCCAACCACACACTGTGCCCCAAGCCCTGGCTCGCCATCTCCAGCAGTACTCAAGACTCTGGAACTTTCATTCTCACTTTCTGCCATAGACTAAATATTTGTGTTCAAAATTCATATGTGAGAGACTTCCCTGATGGCCCAGTGGCTAAGACTCCACGCTCCTAATGCAGGTGGCCCAGGTTCTATCCCTGGTTGGGGAACTAGATCTCACATGCTGAAACTAAGAGTTAGTATGCCACCACTAAGAGTTTGCAGCCGGCAAATAAAGATTGAAGATCTTGGATGCTGCATTGAAGACTCAGTGCAGCCAAAAAAAAAAAAAAATCACGTGTGAAACCTAATCCCCAGGTGATGACAGTATGTGAAGACAACTGATCAGATCACAAGGGTGGAGCCATCATAAATGGGATTAGTGACCTGTCTACCAGGTGAAGATGAAGCAAAAAAGACAGCTATGAATCACCAAGAGGGTCCTTACCAGACATGGAATTTACCAGTGCCTGGTCTTGGACTTCCAGCCTCCAGAACTGTGAGACACACACTTCTGTGGCTTATAAGCCATCCGGTATTTTTGTTATAGCAACCCAAATAGGCCAAGACACTTTCCTTCATCAATTCTCCCCAGTCACAGCTGCCAGGGACTGTTTCCACTCAACAGTCACCAAATGTCTATTTCACAGTGGGGTGTGAGTGACTGCTAAGTACCCCATTTATATTTACATTACCAGGCAAGTAGAAGCCAGAACTGTTTTTTATTTTATATTAGGGCTTTCTCAAACTGCCCAGAGGAAGCCACTGAGGTTGTTTGCTATCTATGCAGACCGCAGAGGATTCCAAGAGACCTGGCTTCAAATCCAGGCCTGACCAGGGCCTTGTTGTGACCCTGAGCAAGCTCTGTGATTTCTCTGACTCTCAGTTGCCATGTACACTGTGTGGGCACAATGTCACCCCTGTAGGGTTGCCAGATTGAGCAAAACAAAACAAAGTGAAGCAAAACGAACCAAAAAAGCCCAGATGCACAGTTAAATTTGAATTTTAGATAACAAATAATTTTTAATATAAGTGTATCCTAAATATTACACGGGACATACTTATGCTGAAAATTGATTCGATGTTTATCTAAAATTCAAATGTAACCGGGCGTGCTGTGTTTTATCCAGCAACCCTACTTCCGTCACAATGAAACGGGGCCATCATGAGAAAGGGCTGTACTGGATGATGGCCTGGGAGGAAGGAGGTGAAGGCACAGAGCAGCCTGGCACAGCCTTCTCTGCCCTCCCTCCACCGCTACTTGGATGAGGGCAAGATGGGGCTGCGTGTCCCTCTCCTGAGCTAACAGTGGCAAAGGTGGATTTTTTTTTCCTGTGCTCAGGTTGCTAATAGGTATACTGGACACCTAGGCCCCGCCCCTGGAGTCAGGTTCTGAACAAGCAGGAGGGCGGGAACCAGGTGTGGCTCTTGCAGGAGCCAAGTCTCAGGAGACCAGGCTGGAAAAACAACTCCACAGAAAGAGAGAGGCTTGTCCAAGCTTAGGAACTGCCCCTGCCCCCTCTAGACTAGATCTTGCACCACCTGGACCCTTCCAGGGGCAAAGAGGGGTGACAGGTCTGGGACTGCAATCACAGAGAACCTCACAAGACTGAAGCCCATTTACCGGCTCTGGGACCATCTGCAGGCACTTCCCCTCCCTGGGGGCTTCCCAGGCGGTGCTAGCGGTAAAGAACCTGACTGCCAACGAAAGAGGTTCAGGTGTGATCCCTGGGCTGGGATGATCCCCTGGAGGAGAGCGTGGCAACCCACTCCAGCATTCTTGCCTGGAGAATCCCATGGACAGAGGAGCTTGGTGGACTTCAGTCCATGGGGTAGCAAAGAGTCAGATACAACTGAAGAGACTTAGCATGCATGCACGCCCCTCCCTGGGCCTCAGTGGCCTCAACCGTGAAACGGAATGATAGGAACGTGTGATATACTTAAACGTGCACACGATGAGAACTGTGTGTGCTCTCAACTCCCCTTCCCCTCTGCACAGAGGGGAGTGAACTCATCCCCCAGGAGCAATGAAGAAGTGAGAGTTGGAAGATTTGGGTTTCTGCCTCAGAAGGACAGCTACCTCGCTGTGTGACCTAGGACAAGTCACTGTCCCTCTTTGGGCCTTCATAATGTTAGGTAGTTAGAATAGGAAACAGGAGTCCAAAATGGCAGTGGCTAAAAGACAAGGATGGGAAAAGCCCATGAAAATAGAACAAAGGAAGGTCAAAGGAAGGTCCGAGGACCGGCGTGAGGACCTCAGGTAGAACTAACAGCACTCCTGGCTAGCCCAATTTGCATAGCGCAGGCCTAGGGAGGAGGAAAAAACATAAAAAGAGGAGCCAAAGGGCCGGGGCTCTCTCTTCTCTTCGTCTTTGGGTCGGCATGCCCTCACGCCTCGAGGATGTATTTTCCTGCTATTTTCTAAATAAAACTGAGCTGTAACACGGAGCTGTAACACTGATCTAAGAGCTATAACATGGTCTGTTTAGAACAGAAAGCTATAACATGGTCTGTCTAAGAGCTGTGACGTGCTGAGGGCTTTATGTCCGTTGCTTCAAATTTTTGTTGAGACCAGACAGAACCGAGATTACACTCGCCTGACATCTAGTATCAGTGCCCTTAGAAGAATGCACTCTTCATGAATCTAGAGGAATGCTGCGCTCCTCCCCTTCGCAGGGCAGGGGTCCCTGCTCTGGCTCACGGCTGCCTTGCTCAATGAGACACACATGGCTACTTACATGTAAATTAGTCACAACCTACTCAGTTCCTCAGCTGTGCTCACCTCATGTGAAGAGCACAGAGTCGCCCCTTCAGGATGCGGAGCTCCGGGGTCAGTGGTCGTCCAGGGGCATGAAGCAGGGAAGGGAAGAAGTGGGGTTTGTGAGGCATCTGGCACAGAGCTGGCTGCAGACTCACGGACAGGAGGGAGCCTTGTGCCGAAAGCTGGGGAAGGAGCCACATTCCTGCAGAAACTGTTCTAGCCTTTGCGGAGGGACACAAACAGCAAAGACCGACTGTGTACCTTTCTGCCTGTCACTGGGAAACCACGCACCCTCGGATCGTAGGGCAGCGGGCGAATGGTGGTGAAAGGTGTGTGTGTGTTAGTCGCTTAGTTGTGTCCAACTCTTCTTAACCCCATGGACTGTAGTCCACCAGACTCCTCTGTCCATGAGATTCTCCAGGCAAGAAACTGGAGTGGGTTGCCATGCCCTCCTCCAGGGGATCTTCCCGATCCAGGGGTCAAACCTTGGTCTCCTGCATTGCAGGCATATTCTTTACTGTCTAAGCTACCAGGGAAGCCTGGTGGTGAAAGGGCCTGGTGCCCAGGAAGCCACAGACACAGCAATGTTCTTGGCCAAGGAAGCCGGAAGTAAGTGTTGCCTGGGAGATGGCTCTTCCCCTGCCGCCCTCCTCCGGGAAGCCGTCAGTCACCAGTGGTGCTGCCCTCAGGGGTGGCCTTACCAGCAGGCAGGCCACACAGCAGAAGCCTCCAGGGCCTTCTTCTCAAGGGCAAGGGGGTGTGGCATACTTATCAGGTGGCGAAGGGAGCTGGGGAGACCCTGTGCCTCCCTAGCACATCTTTTGTTTGTGAGAGCAGTGAGTGTTCTGCATTTAAAAAATGCCATTTCTTGGCCTCCCTTGCAGCTAGAATTGTCTGTGTGACTCAGTCTGGCTGATAAGATATAGGAGATAGTCCCTGAGACTGCCCTTTAAGAAAAAAGGACTTTGCTCAATGGTAAAGAATCTGCCTGCAATGCAGGAGGCACAGTTTCCATCACTGGGTTGGGAAGATCCTCTGGAGAAAGAAATGGCAACCGACTCCAGTATTCTTGCCTGGAGAATCCCAAGTACCGAGGAGCCTGGTAGGTTACAGTCCACGGGGTCTCACAAGAGCCAGACTTGACTTAGTGCCCAAACAACAACAAATGGGAAGGAAATCCAAAAAAGAGGGAACATATGTATAAGTATAACTGATTCACTTTGCTGTACAGTATAAACACAACATTGCAAAGCAACAATATGACAAAAACATTTTTTTTAATAAAAGAAAAAAGGCTTTGTCTCCTCCCTGCCTTCTTGCCTGGAGAGTAGATTTGTGGTCAGAACTGCAGCAGCCACATTGTAACAAGGAGGTAACATGCACAGAGGGCACAAAAAGATGCTAAGGGAAGAGAGCCTGGGCCTGGCGAGCATAGCTCAGCCCTGCACCTGTGTGGAGACCTGCAGCACCACCAGCTGGGCAGGGCCACCTGGCGTTGGAGAGCCTTTGATTTCCCTGCTGATCTACCAGTTTCCCGGAGCCAACCGCCACTCCTGGCCCCAGGGAAGAGCCCCAAGTCCTTTCCTGGCTTAATTTTTGTGAGCTCATCAGGTTGGGACGAGAGAGGAACAAGAGAAAGGAAAAAAAGCTTATTTTCCTTGACTGTAGGGCACCATCCAAGAGTCCTCTGAGCTGTCTCCATTCGAGAGGTTTGTGAGTCTGTCCTTCCCAAGCCAGAGGTCCAAACAGCAATAATACTGTAATTACTGTGTCAATGACAATGACTTCTTTACTAACATTTCTAGAGTGCAAGGTATGTGCTCCAGGCTCTGTTTTAAGTATGTCACATGCCTAACAGATACTAGTGAATTCTCACAATAACCTCATAGAGTAGGATCATCCCATTCAACAGATGGGGAAGTTGAGGCACAGGATTTAGGTGACTTGACCAATGTCATTTGGAGTAAAAGGCATAGTCAGGGGTAGAAGCCAGTGGTCTAGCTTTAGCACCTGCCCACACTATACTGTCTTGCAGGAGGAGAGGGCAACAGGGTCCGTGGGTGACACAGAGGGAACCCTACAGTGCTGTGTGCTCACCCTGGTAGATGGCAGGCAAGGCAGGGTTGCCCCCCCCACACCCCACCAGCAGGTATGGGCTCACTCTTGTTTCCTACGTGGAGCTGGGCGTCACAGAGAGCCACCACTCCGTGCACCACCCTCCCCAGGGGCACAGTCCCCATGTAGCTCCTTAAGGACGTGGCCACGGAGGCAGCAGGGGCCCTGATGACACCCAACGCCCAGCTCCAGCCCAGCACTGGGCTCCTGGCAGGCCCTCGCCGAGCACGGTGCAAGGCGAACGTGGGCCAGGCACGTCTGGGTCAGCCCCCGGGGTCCAATCCCGGCTCCCCAGCTTCCTGGCTATTTGACCTTAGGACAAGTGACCTCCGAGTTTATCTGAAAACGGAGCCAAGACCAGTCTCCCAAGCCTGTGGTAAACATTAAAGCAATCATCTAAGTGGGAACATTCCGGAAGGTTCTAAATGGGGGTCACATGTCACTCGTTAAGACCATTATTATAGAAAAGGGCAAATCTCCCCAATATTCTGAGGAAAGGCCTTGGCCTCACTGACCTCAGAGCCCTGACCTGTGGGCCTCCCAGCCTGGGAGGGGTGGCTTAAATGGCAGAGAAGGCTGAGTCACCCTGTCTGCAGGGGGAGGGCAGGAGCCAGAACATGGAGGGGCTCCAAGTGGAGCCTAGGCTGGAGTGACAGTCCCTGGCTGCTCATCATAGATGGACACCTTGAAAAACTACCACAGACACACACACATCTGTCAAAACTCACCAAGCTCCAACTGTACCCTTAAGACCTGTTTACTTTGCTGTAGGGAATTATACCACCAAAAAAAAGTGGGGGTGGGGGTGAGGGGAGAGTCAGTAACATAGTTCAGGTTTTCCATTAACTGACTTTTATAGATCCTCCTCCCCAATCCAGGTACCGGGCCCAGCATCCCCCTGACCCCTAGCAGGGCTCAGCGGAAGGGGAACTTGAATCCAGCCCCAGGCTTGGTGGACTACCTCCATTCACTTGAGCTACACCTGCTCTGTGGGAGAGAAATTGGATGCCCTGAGAACCATGCCCCACTGGCCCTGGCTGGATGGAGGTCACTCTGGATGGCACGATGCTCTGCTTAACGACGCCACAGTTCTCTCCCAGTCCAAACACCCTCTCTGGCAGAGACAGGGGTTGATGGCACTGCCACATTCTCAGACTCTGACTGTGCAGGATGCCGCTCACTGGATTACAGGCTTCATCTCACCGGATCCTCATAGCACCTACGCAGGGCTGCGGTGACCCCGCCCGAGTTCAGAGACACTGAGGGCTGTGGGATGGAGCCCAGGTCAGCCTGGGGGTCATGAGCCCCCCACCATGGGTTGGTCCAGCAGCGCTCGGCAGGCTGTGAGTGTTCAAAAGGCACCACTGCCGCCATGACTGCCGTTATTGTCATCACTGCCAAATCTGGCCCAGGAAGTGATCTCAGAACATTAGGATGACTTTTGTTCCAAAAATTAGGAATCAGGGACCTCCCTGGTAGTCCAGTGGCTAAGACTCTGCACCTCCCAGTGCAGGGGGCTCCAGGTGGGATCCCTAGTCAGGGAACTAGATCCCACAAGCTGCAACTAAGGGTTCGAGCGCTGCGACTGAAGATTCTGCACGCTACAATTAAAAAGGATCCTGCATGCCACAACTAAGACCTAGCACAGACAAATATTAAAAAAATTAGGAATCAGGTTGTTCTTGGAGTGTTTAAATGTCAAGACTGAGGCACAATGATTCATATCAAATCCCCATGAGAGATGGGTTCCCAGGCCCCAAGGCTAAACAGGACCACATGTATTCGGGTCCCAAGAATCCAGTGCCTGAAGGCAGAGGGGAGTCTTGAAAAGAAAGAGCCAGAGAGGAGGTTGCTGGCAGAACGCACTGCCCAGGCAGAGAGGGTAAGGGTCTTCGCCAGTGGTCTAAGGGCACCTCCTCGGTTCTGCCTTTACGTGGCGGGAGCACATGACGAGAAAGAGGTCAGCTGCATTCCCACAGTGCAGTCCCTCTGTTCTTGAATTCAAGCATCATCATCATCATCACAGTGAGCCTCTCCTCTCATGCATGCCAAAACACCTCTAAGTCCTCGCACCATTAATTCTTGATTCTCACAGTAACACAAGGGGATATACCCATTTTACAGAAGAAACCAAGGCAGGGAGAAAACGTGGTTAAACTCAGAAGGTCTGGCTGCAGAGCCTTTTCCAGTCACCCCTGAGTTATATTCTACCCCTTCTCCTCTGGGTCTGGGTGCCAGTCTGCAAGCTCTCCCCAAGGCCGGCAAAGCGTATGTTTCCTCTAAGGGCCTGCTGTGGTTAACAGGGAGCCCTCAAACCCTCCTGGATAGACACCACTGTTTGCATCCTTCCCCGAGACTGGAAGGCCTGAGGTCACAGAACCTCTTGGCCAAGCTGACCCTAAAGCTAAGTGGGGCCAGGAATCCTGGATTCAGTCAGGTCAGCAGAGGCAACAGAAGCAATGTGGCCCTCAGTTCTAGACTCAGCCTCAAAGGTTCCTCAGAGCTCTGTAAATTACCGGAATTCCACAGGGACACTGAGTCAGGTGGGACTTGAACGTAATGGTCTGTGGAGAGAGAAATCTGGGAAGAGCAGCCTGAAGGCTGGGCCTCCAGGACTAAGAAGAGACTTGAAATCACTTCCCTTTGCTTGATTGGTCCTCGCAGACCCAGCCTGGGCTCCCCTCCTGCCTGGTTTTTGTATAGTGAGCTGAAAACAGCCCTCTTGGACCACCTCTGTTCATCATGCCTACTCTTCCGTCCCTCCCCTCCTGCCCCCTGCACATGAGACAGACCCAAGAAACCAGGAACAGGGCAAGTGGCAGGCAGACAAAAGCTGGAACCATGCTTTGCTAGAGATTTCCAGGTTCTGTCTGTCTCTGTTATGTGATCCCGACACTTAAAGCTTTTGGGGTGATGGGACACAATACAGCACTCACCAAACAAGAGGAGATTCTCAAAAACCTCCCAGCCGCTTCTCAACTATTAATCCCAAGGCTGCTCCAGGGCCCGGGAGAACCACCTGGTAATTTTTATTACAAGTGGGTGGGGTGGGCCTGGCAGGTACCAGGTGATGCAGCCTTTGTCTTTTTCTCATATTTCACAGTAACTGTATGTTCTTTGAGGCACTGTTTAATCTGTCTTTCCTGCAGAGCTGTTTCAGTGCAGCTGCTGGTGCATAAACACACCTTCCGGCCACACCATCCTTGGCTCCTGACTGCCAAGCTAATCCTCTTCCACAATCTTGAGTGGGGGAAGCCCCTGTTTCTCAGGAAGAGCTGTGCCCATCCAGCTCCGCACCCCAGGAATCTGATTCTCTCCAGGGAAGGGATTTGCTTCCTTCGACCGTACCTCATGCGTGTGTGTGTGCTAAGTTGCTCAGTTTGTCTGACTCTTTGACCCCATGAACTGTATCCTGCCAGACTCCTGTGTCCCTGGAAATTTCCAGGCAAGAATACTGGAGTGGGTTGCCATGCCCTTCTCCAGGGGATATTCCTGATCCAGGGATCAAACTCAGATCTGTCTGCATTGCAGGCAGATACCACTGAGCCACCAGGGAAGCCTTCGACCGTCCCTCACCAAGCACCAACTCAGCACCAGTCATGTGCTAGGCACCAGCCCTGGAACGATGACGGTCACAGGTTCTAAAGCAGAGATGCCCTGGGGGAATTGAAGGAATCACAAACCTCCAGAACATAGCTTCCTCATTCTCAGGCACAACCAAACCCGAGGATCTGTGCTGCAGAACATGGGCCTGCAGGCGGCCTGGCCTGATCTTTGCTTCCTGTGTCCACTGCTCTTGAAACCCAGAAAGAACAGTCTCTGGCAGACTTTCTGGACATGTGGCTTGATGTTGCCAAGCACTGACAGCCAGTAGGAGCCTCAGAGTCCTCGGGGGTCTGCAACAGCCACTCAGCAGGTGATTCTAGCTTCAGAATGAATACACATTGCCCAAATACAGCATCTGTCTGGGGGTGGAAAGGCAAGCCCTTTCCTAACACCTAAATGCTGAGTCCCTGATGGTCTGCAGCAGCAGTGATTACCTTGTTCCAAAGCCAGGTCTCCAGGCCTCCTTGGGGCCCTTAAGGAGCCCACTCCTATCCACTTGCTGGGTAGGAGTCATGGGAATGCGGTTCAAAGGTGGAGATAAGACCCAAGCTGACCAATAAGACAGCTGAGTTGTCCTGGCCACTGTGATTGGTTTAGAAGGGGAAGCACATGACACAGGTCAGTCCAATCAGTCGGTATCTGGACTGGGAGATGCTCTTTTTAATGATGGATGAGAGGATGGAGCCTGGAGGTGCTGGTGGCCAAGAAGGGAGCACCAATAAGACAAAGACTGGATCCAGATAATATCCGTGTCCTGGATCACACCACACCTGAAGCCAGAATCTACTCCTGAACTTTTCAGTTATGTGGGCCAATACATTCTTAAGCCAGTTTGACTTGCATTTTCTATCCCTTGCAACTGTAAGATAACTCTGATAAACTACTTCTGTCAGGAACCACTTTCTGGGTGCCCAGCAACCCACAAACCTAAGGCCACCTTCTATGTGCTAAGCACTCAAAGTTATATCACTCTTTCAGAAACCAGACAAACAAAACGGACAATGGAATCCTCTTCCACAAAACCAGTGAGCACCTACCCCCACGTGATTCTAGCTTTTCTTTGACAGCAGTGACCAGTCCCCCTGGGTTGAAATCCTGGAAGGCACAAACTTTCAAGTTCTGCCTTGAGTCCATTTCTAGACTTCTCCTGCCCAAATCAGCCTTTCTCCTCTTCTCCCACCTGGTGAGGTCTGTGAGCACTAACCCCTCAGCCTTCCTTGGCGTGAGGCTCTAGGTCCCCTTCAGGTGCTGACTATGTGCCTGGCTCTAAGCCTCGGACCAAGCAATTCTCTCAGTGGGAACAGTGCTACATCCTCTCCTTTTTGCACACATGTAAACGGAGAGGGAGAGATGGAGGCCAGGACAGGTGGACAGCCTTGTTTAAGGTAACAGGGCTGGTCCAGGTGGCATGGTGGATCCCAACTCAGATCCCAAGTCTGTTTGATTGCAAAGCTCATGTTCTTAACTGGATTAGGCTCCCAGCCCTCCCAGCCCTAAATGCCATGCTGTGCATATTTCTCAAACTATTAATAAATGCCAGGTCAAAGAGTGGGACAGAACTGGAACTGGGCCTTTTTTACAAACTCTGGCAAAATCAGCTGGGTCCCCCAGCATTTGCTCTCACCACAGGTTTCTCCCCTCCCCAAGGCTTGGTTCATAAAGGAACGGATCCAGGAGAGGGACAGAGGCCACTGGGTGGCACTGCCCATCTCCCTCTCCACCCATATGTGACTCCCTCCTCCCATCCTGCCTCCCTCTTCTCCACCCTTGTCATTGTTGTTTGGTTGCTAAGCTGCGTCTGTCTCTCTGTGACCGCATGGACTGCAGCATGCCAGGCTTCCCTGTCCCTAACCATTTCCCTAAGTTTGCTCAAACTTATGTCTATTGAGTCAGTGATGCCATCCAACCATCTCATCCTCTGCTGCCCCCTTCTCCTCCTGCCCTCAATCTTCCCCAGCATCAGGTTTTTTTCCAATGAGTGGGCTCTTCACATCAGGTGGCCAAAGCATTGGAGCTTCAGCTTCAGCATCCACCCTCCAGGGGAAAAAAATTACCAAAACACAAGGAGGAAAAAGAAAGAAGGCCCTGCATGGTTACACCCACCAACACATGACGTGGCCCATCCACGCGTCAAGCACAAAGCTCATGGCCAACCAGGAGGAAGCAACTTGACCGAGGCCTCGCCACTGCAGGGAGAACCCAGCCCTGGCCTTCTTTCCCACCCGAGTCTGAGTCAGCAGCAGAACACCTGCATCTGTTTCCTTCTCCACCCGTTACCAGAAGACACAGAGCAGACTGAAGCTGCTGGCCCACTGATCACAGAGCGGGTTCTCCCTGGCCTAGTTCCCAGCAGGACAGCTCCCTTCCTAAGAAGCCCGGGGGAAGGAAGACATTTATATCCCCATTTTAATTTTTTTTTTTTTTTTGGCCACACTGTGTGGCAAGGAGGATCTTAGTTCCCCAACCAGGGATCAAACCCTTGCCCCCTGCAGTGGAAGGACAGAGTCTTAACCACTGGACCATCAGGGAAGTCTCATATATCCCCATTTTATAGATAGTCAAACTGAGTCTCTGGTGGTTCAGACAGAAAAGAATCTGCCTGCAGTGCAGGAGATGCTGGGTTTGATCCCGATCCCCTGCAGGTGGGAATGGCAACCCACTCCAGTATTCTTGCTTGGGAAATCCCATGGACAGAGGAGCCTGGTGGGCTCTGGGGTCGCAAAGAGTCGGACATGACTGAGCAACTAACACTTTCTACTTTAAACAGAGGCCCAAAGGATGGTGTCTGGAATCTACTGCCTTGACTGCTAGGCCACTGGCTACTACAATGTGGAAGCAAACTGGAAACACTCTGCCTGAAACGCTCTGCTCAATGTTTCTTAGGCATCAATCAACTCAGGGGTTAAATACATGTGCAGCAAGCCGCAGGCCCCCGCAGATGTAAATAATTACAGAGAAGTGGGCGACCAGGGCCCAGCCAGGGCTCTCCTAACGACGCCAGCACATGAGGGCGGCCGAGTCTGAAATTCCCGAATCTTCAAATTCCCAAGATCCGTATCTCAACCAGATCTGGGCTTTCAGAAGAATTTAAACCAGATCCAGGCTGCAGCCCAGACAAACGGCAAACCTGGAAGGCCCACTGTCTCAAATGGTGCTTCAAAAGGTAAACTAAGAACGGGCATCTCCCACTATGACTTGACCTCTATGTCCTTCAAGTTCCTCACCTATAAAATTGCAACAACGATGGTTCAGAGCTGCAGTCCTGGAACCGGCTACCTGGGTCACACCCTGGCTTAGTTCTTGACTAGCTGTTGGACCCCAGCAGGTCACTTCTGTGTCCTCATATGGGGAATGAAGGTAACAATGGTATCTGTCTCCCAGGGTTGCACTGACAGCCTATGGGCAACAGATAAATAGGTCCAAGATGAGCCTGGCACGGAGTGAGCCCTCAGCCAAAGCTGGCAGCCAATTCTGATGCAATCAGGAGGATGCCTCACCCCCTGGAGGGGGCAGGGAAGGAAGAGAGGGCATCTTGGGCTCCTGCAGTGGGAGGTGCCTAAGGCTGTGGAGCCTGTGAGCTGCAGGGTGGTACACTGATCCCTGTAACTTGCTCCTGATTATTCTCCAGCCCAACTGAGCAGCTGCTCCAGGAAGAAATAAAATATGCTTTGCATACTTTAAATGTTTCACTTATGAAAACTAGCAGGGCCGCCTTTTGAAATTGTTTAGCAATAAAGTCAGTAATGAAACCTCCCGAGGCTCTCACCACCGGAGCCCGGGTCAGGGAGCCTGGGCGGGGGCAGGGGAGGAGGACAGGCCGGCCGCCAGTGTGGAGCCCACAGGGGCTTCCAGAAGGCGCCATCTGGGATTTTTCAGAGGGGCACTGGGATCACGTCCTGGTGTCCTGATGTGAAATTGGATCCTCCCGCTGGAAGTCGAGCCCCAAGCCAGCGGGGGGCAGAGGGGAGGGCCCTTCCGGCCTGGGATGCTTTCCCACACTCCAAGGGCGCCCCGGTTTCCAGCCAATCAAGTTAATTGAAAAATTACCTTGGGCTGAGAAAGAGCAGACCCGGGACACGTGGGCTGGTTCACAGGAAACCCTGCTTGGTCTCTGGCATGACTATATCTTCAACAACCTGTATTTGGAAGGCCAGGGACCGTGCTCAGCAACCCAGGAACAGAGGAAGCTCCACATGCCAGGCACACCTCGGAGGGTAATGTGATGCCCACATTACAGACGAGGAGACGAAAGCGCCGAAACCAGGGCTGGCTGGCTCCCCTGAGATGCTTCTTCCCAGAATGCTCTTCTTCCACTTGCCTGGGGGCCCCCCAACCCCAAATCCTAACAAACAGAGCTCAAATGGAAATACAGGATGTACACCAGCTAGCAAGGCCGGCTGGAGGCCTTCTGCCCAGGCTGGAGCAAAAGCATCTTCACATTCAGAGGCTGCCTGCACTCGGGCTGATACTATTAAGCTGAGTACAGTACTTTTCACTTTTTCTTCACAGTGCTCTCACCCAAATCCCTGGGAAGATTACAATGGTGGGTTTTACTGTCCTCATTAAGGGGCAGTCAACCAAGGCCCAAGGAATGGCTTCTCCACTTGGTCAGCTCACCCAGGGATTCTGATGCATGAGGCCTGGGCCCACTTCTCCCACCTTGGTCTTCCTCCTGACATCCTCCTACTCCACCCATGCAGATGGCTGGGTACAGCCCTGCCTCTCTGGACTGTGGTCCATTCCCATCCTCCTAGTTCCCCAATCTGTTCAAAAGCCTGGAGCACCCCCAGTCCATCCCATCTCCAGAGGCCTTTGCAGTCACCGATTCTGAGGCATCAAGTTCTAAGTCGCCTCAGTCGTGACTGACTCTCTGCAACCCCATGGACTGTAGCCCACCAGGCTCCTCTGTCCATGGCATCCTCCAGGCAAGAACACTGGAGTGGGTTGCCACGCCCTCCTCCATGGGATCTTTCCGACCCAGGGATTGAACTTGTGTTTCTTATGTCTCCTGCATCGGCAGGCAGTTCTTTACCACTGGTGCCACCTGGGACCAACGGAGGCCCGCAGCTGTGTCCCTTCTCCCACTGTGCTGCAACTTTCGGGATTTAAATAACCTTATTTAACCCGGGCATTTCAGCAGTGTGGTCTATGAACCAAATGTATAATCGAGACGCAGAAAAATAAGTGATATTTGTTTTGGTGGTGGGGTGGGGGGAGAGCAGTGGGATGAGGAGGGTAAACCCAAGTCCCTGAGTTACTACGTCTGTGCACGGAACTTCTCCCCGCGTAAGAAAACGCCGCCTGAACTCAGAAGCTGCACACCTGACCTCTAGCTTTGACAGATCCTTACTGAGTACCTGAGCTGAGTGACCAGAAACACCTCAGAGGCGAGTTGACCTGAATTTGAGTTGCAGACACTTACTCACCTCTTTCTGCCTCAGTTCCCTTACCTGTAAAATGGGGCAATAACTACCCATCTTATGGGCTGCTGTGAGGATGACATGAGCGATTACACACATACAGTCCATATAGACACACGGACTATACACATATAGGAACAGTGCTTGGCACAGTCTGAGTGCTCTGTGCAAGTCAGTTCTTCACTCTGCCCCTCCATCTTCCAGAAGCCACATTCTTCTGCCCTGAGAGCCCCTTTGCACCCTCTGTCCAACAGCCTTGTCCTTGGATCCCCAGGGGCTTCTCCTGGAAACTCCTGACCCAAACCTGCTGGGTAGAACATTTCTTGCTGAGCAGTCTCCAGAGTGGGGCTCCAGCAGCTCAGGCTGCTCGCTGAGGTAGTGCCCACAAGATGCTGATCTGGAGGCATGGAAGCCCCCTCTATCTAGCCGCCCCCCTCCCTCACTTTTGCCTGTTTACGGGCTGAGAAAGGCAGAGATGTAACTTGAATTCCTGCTTTGAGCTGCCGCCAGTTTGCCACCAAACATCTCCCCCTCTGTCTGGCCCACTCCACCAACATTTCGCAAAGGTCAAATGCTTACTCCACTCCGCACGCTGCCTCCTGGGAGAGCAGAGGAGAAAAGAATTCAAAAAATGTAAATTGAAAAAACCCCACTGCTCACCATCCCCCACTCCGCCCCACACACACTGGTGCACGCATGCACAGCTCACCCCCAGTTCAGCAAAACCCACAACTGTGGGCCCAGCCCCTTGATCTTAAAAAAAAGTAAGAAGACAGAGGGACGATACAGAGTTTCCACCCACAGTGACCAGCGCCTAGGCTGTCTTCCTTGGAGGAATACAAATGACCGTGCCAACCCAGACTAGGAAATCTCTTGCACAGAACAGCATCCTTCCAGGTCTTTCTGGAAGCTCCTGGCAGGAGCCATGTAGTATGTGTCTCAGCACCAAGTACAGTCCTGAGAGCTGAGGTTAGTACAGGGCCTGAGCTGGGGGCAAGGGAAGCCTTACATCAGGCTGAAACTCCCCAGGACCACGATTTTCTGGCCAGAGGTGCTTTCTCCTTTGAAGTCTCTCTCTTCCACAGCCCTCCCCCCACCCCAAGGGAAAACGACTCCGGTGAAAGAAGAGCAGGTTCTAGGCTCGCCTGCAGCGGAATCCAAGTGTCTGACTTGAATGAAGGAACAAACAGAATGAGAAAGAGAGGAACTGGAGGTGAATGGTTCTGAGCAGGTCAAAGATGTTTCGTTGGTCTATATATAGCTGCGTGCACGCGAGCGAAATCGCTTCAGTCAGTCGTGTCCGACTCTCTGCAACCCCATGGACTGTAGCTTGCCAGGCTCCTCTGTCCATGGGATTCTCCAGGCAAGAATACTGGAGTGGGTTACCATGCCCATCTCCAGGGGATTGTCAGAACCCAGGGACTGAACCCACGACTCTTAACGTCTCCTGCACTGAAAGACAGGTTTTTTCCCACTAGTGCCACCTGGGAAGCCCATAGACAGCTGACCCTTGAACACCTTGGGGTTAGGGTGCCTACCTTCCACACAGCCGAAAATCTGCATGCAACTTACAGTCAGCCCTCAGAGTCTTGTTAGATCCCACTATCTGAAGATGGTGTAATAGTGTAGTATTTACTATTCTAATAATCCATGTATAAGTGGACCTGAGCAGTTCAAACCCATCTTGTTCAAGAGTCAACTGTATTTATTCTCACAAGCCAGCCTCCTCCTGCCCTACTCTGGTGAGAACTCCTAGATTGTTCCTCTTCCTCCTCCCCCGTCCACAAACTGCAACCCTGGAACATCCGGCCTTTCATGCACATCTTTCCTGATGCATCTGAAACAGTCTGGATCACTGAGGCTGCTCAAGGGGAAAAAGAAGAGATATGTGTAACTTCCCAGGTAGCTCAGTGGGTAAAGAATCTGACTGCCAATGCAGGAGACACAAGAGATGCAGGTTCAATCCCTGGGTGGGGAAGATCCCCTAGAGAAGGAAATGACTAGAGTCCATGGGGTTCCAAAGAGTCAGACATGACTGAGTGTGTGGGTGCACGGGCCTGGAGGGCTGGGGAGTGTACACAAAACAACACACACACATCACACTTCATAGATGCGTCAAAACTGCTTCTACAGTTGAGCAAAACAGCTGAAAATAAGCCAACTGAAGAAGCAAGTATCCTAACCAGGAGCAGGTGTTAGTATTGTGACTGAACTTGTAACAAGAAAAAGCCCTGCACGCTGTGGGCTTGCTACCACATCCCTTGGGGAACTGCAGGCGGCTCACCAGCCCAGTCACTCCTTCCCCAGTGGCGGAGGGCACATAGCTGCGGACATTCCAGGAATCCGCAGTGAACCCCCATGCACACTCTGTTGCTCTTCATCCAGGAGACCCCGGACAACAAGGCCCAAGCTCAGGAGGAAGGGGACAAGGGAACAACAGCCCTCTGGCCCTTCTCCAGGTGAGCTGACAGCACAGATTTCAGCAGAGACCACAGGCAGGCAGGGCCCAAGAGTCTTCCGCTAAGATCCCTTCAGTAATCATGAAAATTAACCCACAATAACCCCACTGCCCAGGAAATGGTTCCTGCTCCCGATCTCCGGAGAAAGCTATAAATCTCCTTTCAAATTAACATTTGCTCTGCACGCACACCTGCAAAAAGCTCGAACGGGGGAAGCTGGGGGGTGGGGAGAAAAACCAGACCTCCAACCCAGGCTGGTCTGGTTTGGAAAGGGAGGTAGGTGGCTGACTCAAGTTAAACATTTCCAGGCAGAGAAATTCAATCTCCTATTTCAATGGGGCTGCATTGAATGTATTGTTTTTCTGTCCAACCTCCTCTTTCTGTATCCCCTGGTTGCATGCACATATTCAGAGGACCCCCTTGCCAAGAGGCGAGTGCTGTTTATTTGGCTGTGGACGCTGCTTATGGACCCCAAAAGGAGGATGTGAACTCGTCCCTGGATGTCTCTTCCTTCTGACCTAAGAGCTCTCAGTGCCGGGGCTAGGGGGGTGGGGGAGTGGGGTAGTGGGTGGGCTGCAGTACTGTGACCTAATTCCATAGCCCTGTGGCCTGGCCCGAGGCTATATTACCAGCCCCAGCAGCTCTAAATGCATTGCATGGAGTTCCTAGTTCCCTCTCTCCTTGCCTGCTGCCATGGGGGCCCACCTGACATCCCCAGGCTCCTTAGGAGTCTTCTTAAACATCAGGAGAGCTAGGAACACACATCTTGGTCTGGGGAACATTCTTTCCTCGGATGTGTGGGAAGCCAGCAGCTCTCTCTGTGCTCACAAAGGGCTCCCGGTGGGAGACGAGGAGACTAGAAGGTTAAGTCCAGCTGGGCGGATCAAGGCAGGACATCCCGTTCTCCAACTTCCCCAGCACAATCTGCTCTCCTCTGGCTGGGAAAAAAAAGATGCTAAGAGAAAGAAAGCTGGTGCAGGAAGGTGTACTGGCTCATGGGCCATAGCGGCTGTCAGGGGGGGTCAGCGTATCGAGGAAACAGATTTAGCACGTAAGATCCTCAAATGGTAGGACATGGGCCAAGGGTGGATGCTACGGTGAGATCCATTCGGGGCTCAATATAACAGTGAATGCTTAAAGGGAATCAAAGACTGTAAGGGCTGCTAGAGAGGAAGTGTGTTTCCAGTTCCTGCAGGTGTGCCAGCTCAGGAGGAACACCTGTACTGGACACGATCAATCAGTCTGTCTCCCTAACTTAACTGCTTTCCCACAGCCCTGGAAGGCAGCAGCTCCATATATCAGGGACCCTGCCTACCCTGACAGACACAGCAGATGGAACAGTCACCTGACCCAGGGTCTCACAAGCTATGGATGAGGCTGAGACCAAGCAGATTCTCTGCCTCCCAGGCATCTCAGAGGATTGAAAAAAGTCACGCAAGAGCAGACCCCCTGGCAGAGCAGTAAAGCAAGACGGGCAGTTAGGGAGAATCCTCAGAAATTCTTAGGGGGTGGGACTGGAGAGAGGACACTGTCCCAGGCCTCCAGTGTTAGCATCCAGACCCCATGTGGCTGGCCTTGCACTTCTTGAGGTTGTCTTTGTGTCCTTATAAAGCAGCCCTCCTCTGATTTGAACGCCTTCCTGTAAGCACCTGCTGTTTGCAGCTGAAACACCAGTGCACCCCTGGCAGGGCACCCTGCAGTAGGAGGCAGGGCCCTCCCTGGGGGCGGCTGGGCTGGGTGAAGGCTCAGCCATGGCCATCAGACCTGGCAGTCCTGCGTCTGTGAGGGGATGAAGTCCAACGACTTCCCCAAGGCTCAAGGCTCACTCACGCGTCCTCTCACTCTGGGGCTCACCCACGGTTCTCTGTGCCCACCCCAGCCATTTAACTCCCCTCATCACTGCTCAGCACAGAGCCCAGACATGGACTGTACACCACGAAAAACAAACTGAAAGCTCAGTCATGGCCAAGACTCAATATCCCAACAGGCAGAAGAGTACCCGGTGTATACATGGCCGGATGCACACATCTCCCACTCTATGGAAAGGCACCTCCAGTACTGCCCACACCAACCAAACCCCATACTTAACAAACACCAACCAAACCCCATACTTAACAAACATCTTATTATTTGCAACCCATTCAACCTGGCTTATTAATAAAGCAGCATGCTGCTGCTGCTGCTAAGTCGCTTCAGTCGTGTCCGACTCTGTGCGACCCCATAGACGCCAGCCCACCAGGCTCCCCCATCCCTGGGATTTTCCAGGGAAGAATACTGGAGTGGGTTGCCATTTCCTTCTCCAATGCATGAAAGTGAAAAGTGAAAGTGAAGTTGCTCAGTCGTGTCCGACTCTTAGCGACCCCATGGTCTTCGGCCTACCAGGCTCCGTCCATGGGATTTTCCAGGCAAGAGCACTGGAGTGGGTTGCCATTGCCTTCTCCGAAAGCAGCATGCAGGCATGCTAAATCACTTCAGTCCTGTCCAACTCTGTGCAACCGCATGGACTGTAGCCTGTCAGGCTCCTCTGTCCATGGGATTCTCCAGGCAAGAATACTGGAATGGGTTGCCACGCCCTCCTCCAGGGGATCTTCCTAACCCAGGGATTGAGCCGACTACTGCATTGGTAGGTGGCTTCTTTATCACTAGGGCCACCTGGGAAGCTAATAAAGCAGCAACTCCATTTATTAAGTACCTATTGTATAGCAGGTCTTGCCAGGTGGCTTTCCTCATTCCCAGTACAAGATCAAGAACCCAAGGCTCGGAAAGATGAAGCACTGTCCCCAAGGGCCCTGCTGTGGGCTTCTCGCAACTTTTAAGTCTCTGACAACTGGAATGGGTGCCATCTCTGAAAGTCTCATTGACAAGATTCACCTTGCCCCACAGATTTTATCTCCTACAGGTCACTGACCCTGGACTTTTCCAACTTGGCACCTTTCCAGCAAGCCTTGTATCACTCCAGCACCTGTTGTGGTATAAGGCTAATACAAATGATGTTTTCTGAGCACCTACTATGTGCCAAGCACCATGCTAAGTCCTGTGCACAGGTTGTCTCATTTCATCCCCACAAAGCCCTGCTGGATAGGAATAGCGTCCCCAAATTACAGATGGAGAAACTGAGGCTCAGAGGTGTTAAGGAGCTGGGAATGATTTATACCCAGGCAGTCTGGCTCCATGGCCTTGAGCACCTGGTACATGGTCTCCATCATCCCCATATTTAGGGCACAGGTCCAGGGACTTGTCTTAGGGTGGGGGCTTGTTCTCCTCCCTGGAGCTGATACTGAATGAAATGGGAGCCAGCACCTATGCCCTAGGCTATACCAGGAACAAAGACAAGCCAACTATGCCCTTTTGCTAAATTCTCGGCTTCCCAGGCTGCCTGGTCCCTGCCCTGCTGTGAGAAGGTAGCCGCTGCCCGCTGGGGATGCTATGAATTCAGGTCATCTCCAGAGGGAACCAGTCAATGCTCTCCAGGGAGACGGCCAAGCTCCAGATACAGACCAGAAAATCTGACTCCTGTGGGAAGGCTGAGCAAAGCCAGATGCTGGCTGGAGCGCCCAGAGCACCAGCTGCTGCCACTGACCTCAGTGTGCTCGGCAGTACTAGGGACATGGCAGGGGGCTGGTGAGGGGCACCTTACAGCATGCGGGGGAGCAGGCACACGGGGTGGGGTGGGGTGCTCAAATCAAGCCCATCTAGGCCCCACACTCAGGAAGCCAACAGTTCCCGGGGTCCTCCTACAAGCCTTCCTGGGACAAACGTGACTTTAAAAAAAGAGCTTAAACAGAGGGATGGGAGAAAGAGAAAGAAGGGGTCGTGACGACTTATGCCCCGGAGACTATGAAGAACTTCAGAGACAGCAAGTGTCCAGCCGGTCCTTGAGAATAAGGAAGGAAAGGGGGAGATAGTAACAACTGACAAAAGAGAAAGCCTGGATCCTCCACGAGCTCTAGAACAGGGCCTGGCTCAGGCTAGGCGCTCAAGGAAATCTACAAAATAATCAACCGGCAGTGTCTACATCCAAGGCTTTCCTTTGATCTCACAACATCTAGTGAGGGGCACAAACACACTGGCTGAAGGAAGGAATCCTCACATCTCATAGAGGACAGCCCCACCTCTGCGTCCCAGCTTCCATTTCTGTGATGAACATTCTCCCTGACTTTCCTTTGGCTAGTACCCCACTCTCAGCTTGTGTGTTTCCCTGGAGGCTCACAAACCCCTACTCCAACCTATTCCAATAGCTATGGTTTTTCCAGTAGTCATGTATGGATATGAGAGTTGGACTATAAAGAAAGCAGAGTGCCAAAGAATAGACGCTTTTGAACTGTGGTGTTGGGCAAGACTCTTGAGGGTCCCTTGGACTGCAAGATCAAACCAGTCAATCCTAAAGGAAATCAGTCCTGAATATTCATTGGAAGGGCTGAAGCTGAAACTCCAATACTTTGGCCACCTGATGTGAAGAACTGACTCATTGGTAAAGACACTGATGCTGGGAAAGATTGAAGGTGGGAGGAGAAGGGGGCGACAGAGGATGAGATGGTTGGATGGCATCACCAACTCAATGGACATGAGTTTGAGTAAACTCCAGGAGTTGGTGATGGACAGGGAAGCCTGATGTGCTGCAGTCCATGGGGTCACAAAGAGTTGAACACGACTGAGCTCAGGCACATGACCTAAGCCTGCCAATCAATGCATTCCTTGCTACTGGACAATGTGATTGGCTCAAAGCTACTGAGTAATTAAAACTAGCCAATGAGAGTCAGACCTGGGATTTTTGCTAGAAATACTGGAAATGAAGGACTCTCTACATTGGAATCTCCAAAAGATAAAATGCTGCTTAGACTTGTTTGGGGTCATTTTTGCCTCCTAACTAGAAAGGATAAAGCTCAGATGAAAGGAGAGCTGGGAGATGACAATCCTCTGAGCCTGTGGATGTAGATATGCCTGAAGCTTGCTTGTGAAAGTGTTAGTCACTCAGTTGTATCTGGCTCTTTGCGACCCCCTGGACTGTAGCCCACCAGGCTCTTCTGTCCATGGAATTCTCCTGGCAAGAATACTGGTACTGGAATGGGTTGCTGTTCCCTTCTCCAGGAGATCTTCCCAACCAGGGATTGAACCCCAGTTTTCTGCACTGGAGGCAGATTCTTTACCATTTGAGCCACCAGGGAAGCCTGCTTACCTCTGACCAGTTCAGTTATGGGGAGCTACTGATTTCCCTTCCTATAAGTCAGTTCCGGTAGTGTTTCTATCATTTGCAACTCAAACAGTCCTGTAACTACACGACTCCGCAGCCAGGCAGCAGGAAAGCAGGAAGTGCAAACAATACAAAGCCTAGTGTTTTTTTTCTTTAACAAATAGTACTAAGCTTTAAGGACAAACCTCTCTGAGCCTCAGATGCCACCCTGAATGCTGGTGATCACGCCTCCCTACCTCACAGGGTGAACAGGGACAGTAGCCAAACCCTCCCACAACGTCTGTTATCTTTTTGTTCTTATCTTTTTCTCACGCTGCATGGCATGTGAGATCATAGTTCTGCAACCAAAGATCAAACCCATGGCCCCTACATTGGCAGCTCAGAGTCTTAACTACTGGACCACCAAGGAAATCCCGACCTCTGTTATCTTTAACATGTTAAGGCCAAGAGAAGCAGGAAACCCATAGCCCTGGGAGAGACAGGCTGTCAGGGGACACCTGTGCAGTGCTCACCACACCTGAGCCTTTGGGTGGAGTTTGCAGAGCTGCCCCACGACCCTTTCACTTGACAAGGAGCCCCACCCAGTCCAGACCCACAAGGCAGCCACAAGGAGCTTCCCACCAAGGCTGGCACCCTCGAGGGACAGAGTCCCTTTGTTATTCCTCACTTCACACTCTGCCGTAGCTCAGGACAGACACAGGTGAGGCTGCAGAGTCGGCTGCAGTGGGGACAGGAGAGTGGTGGCTACAGTGGGCTCCAGCCAGACTCCAGCTGGACTCCAAGCTGAATCCTACCTCCTCTGCTTCCTGGCTCCTAGGTCTTAGGGCGAGTTTCTTAACTTTCCTGTGCCTCAGTTACTCCATCTGGAAAATGGGCTGATTAATGTACCTAATTTATTTCAGTTGTTTAATGCAGGTGACCCTGCAATGCAAGAGTTTGGGCTTCCCAAGTGGCTCAGTGGTAAAGAAATTGTCTGCAATGCAGGAGCCATGGGATCTATCTCTGGGTTGGGAAGATCCCCTAGAGGAGGAAATGGCAATTCACTCCAGTATTCTTGCCTGGAGAATCCCATGGACAGAGGAGCCTGGCAGGCTACAGTGCATGGGGTCGCACAGAGTTGGACACGACTGAAGTGACTGCGACTAGCACTTAACACTTAGACCAGGCTCCCCTCCATGATTTTCAAAAGTACATATAAAGTGACTAGACCTTCCAGAGAGTCCCACAGTGACAGGGGCGTGGAAGGGAATCAAGAGTCCCTCTAAGCAAACAACTGCTCAGAACACTGGGACATCCACCTGGCAAACAGCAAGTCTCTGAAAAGAACCCACAGAACAGAACAAGCAAGTCAGCCCAGAAAGTAAGGAGGTGGAGCTGGCTCAGTGACAGCAAGAGGGCGGGGCTCCGGCCCACGGTCATCAGGTCTGGCCACAAGCATAAGCCCGATCACCTTGGAGAGATGGTCACATGGGGGGGACACGTGGTCTTTGGGGAAGCCACTGCTACCACCACGGGAGCCCAGCAGGGAGGGGAGAAGAGCTGCTGGTCATTCTGAAACCCCTGCAGCTGCCCAAACACACAATCCAGCCTCCTCCAGCTGGGCCCCAGCTAGCTTCCACGCCCAGTGAACTAGGATCCTGGCTTAGGCTTGAGGACAGAGAAGCAAACAATGAAAATATTCACTGATGTAATGGATTCTTATTTTCTTCCATGCAAGCGGTAGGGGTGGGGAGGGCTTCCCAGGTGGTTCAGTGGTAAAGAATCTGCCTGTCATTGCAGGAGACGCGGGTTCAATTCCTGGGTCGGGAAGATCCCCTGAAGGAGGAAACCCATTCCAGTATTCTCACCTGAAAAATTTCAGGGACAGAGGAGCCTGGTCGGCTACAGTCTATGGGGCTGCAAAGAGTTGGACATGACTGAGCATGTGTGCATACTCCCCCTTTGGGGAGTTGTGCAGCCAAGTACAACCACCAGTCCTAAGATGCTCAACTTCTGAATTAGGACCCCAAAGGTCTGCAGAAGCCTAATTCTAAAAAGGGAATTGTCCAGGCTCTGTCTGGACAAGTTGGGGGAGAAGAGGGTACCTTAGGAAATTTTCAATGACAATGGAAACACAGAAAGAGTTTTTGGTGCCTAATTTTCTGAAAATAACCTGACGAATGCTGTTAAGACTTGCTGGCATGACATTCATAATTCTCAGTAGAGTATTTGATAAGTGCTCAATAAATATAAGAAAAAAATTTTTTTCTATGAAAATATCCTTGACTTTAAGCACAATGAGGGGAAGACTGTTCTGTGTAGGATTGTTTTATCTACAACTGTTTGCTGGATACTAAGCAAGGATTCTGTTCCACACAAGCGTGCTGTAATAATCTGAAGAATGAATGAACCAAAGACCCTCAGAGACTCCATCACACTCAAAGATTCTGGAAACTGAAATGCAAACTTTCCACACGTTTGTGGAGATACAGTGACCAGGCAGTAGGAATCAACCTGCAATGCAGGAGACCAGGTTTGATTCCTAGGTTGGGAAGATCCCCTGGAGAAGAAAATGGCAAGCCACTCCAGTATTCTTGCCTGGAGAATCCCGTGGGCAGAGGAGCCTGGCAGGCTAGAGTCCATGAGGTCGAAAGAGTCTGATATGACTGAGCGACTAAACGACCAACCACCAGTAACCAGGCGATACAAAGACGAGGGCAGGGGTCAGACTCAATGGACTCATCATCTCATGTCATCAGACCTGGCCCTCTGGCTGCTGGGCCTGTGAACAGGGTCCAGAGCAGAGGAGCGAGGCCAGCAGCGCCCAAACCACACTCCCCATCCATCCCACTTCTGCCTCTTTCCGTGGGTCCCAAATTCCAAGAGGGAGGAGGACTTACTTTCCAAACCCAAGTCCTGGTGGGGCTGCAGGTGTTCTCCATACGCTGCCCTCCCTGCGAGGAGGTTCATCCAAAGGTCTGCCAATACAGCTACCAGATTCAAAGTTGCCTAAGGCCCTTCCTAGGCTTCCCTGGTGGCTCCGTGGTAAAGGATCTGCCTGCCAGTTCAGGAGACGATCCTTGGGTTGGGAAGATCCCCTTGAGAAGGAAATGGCAACCTACTGCAAGATTCTTGCCTGGGAAATCCCATAGACAGAGGAGCCTGGCATGCTGCAGTCCATGGGGTCACAAAGAGCTGGACACAACTTGGCGACTGAAGAACAAAAAAACCAAGGTCCTTCCAGCTGAGAAATCTACATGTGTGTTTTCTCCCTCAGAGCATTTCCTAAAGCTCGACTCTGTGCTCCAGGTGAAGGAAGGGAGGCAGATATGTAGGTGCCTTGTGGCCCTGCCCACTTGGGCGTAAGTTCAGGAGGAAGGCCCTGAGAAACACCCCAGTAGGACCCTGTGGCGGGGCAATGACTGTGCACAAAGGGGCCGGAATGAGCAAGACAAATTTATAGCAGGGTCGGGGCCCAGGACAGGGTGGAATTTGGATTTTGTACGGGGTGGAGACATAGGAAGGAGAAGATGAAGGGTGGGAATGAGTCAGCTGGTTCCTGGTACAACGAGGAGACCCCAAGCCCCTCAACGGCAGCCAGAGGAGCTGGCATGGTTCACGGCTCCAGCACAACACCCATTCGGAGCAGGTACTCAACATCTGCCAGGCAGACGAACCTGGAGCTTTGTCGGATGCAGGGAGAGGTTGGGGAAGGGCATCCTTCTGGTCCCAGCTAAGGGTTCTAGACAGAAAACCCTAGGCAAAATGAGGACAGGGCTGGTTTGGCTCAGCTTGTCAGCACCAGGTACCCACTCAGGGCCTGATGAGTATTTATCCAGTAAGCAATCCAGTACACAAATGGGTAACCGTGATTTAATAAAGACGTGCTCAGCTGGAATCTGAGTGGTGGGTCAGCCAGACCATCAGTTGATGCCCAGAGACCTGAATGAGCTGGAAGTGAGAGCAGAGCCAGAAGCTCAATGCCATCGGTGGAGGTGGGTGGGGGGTCAGGAGTCAGGCAGGTGATGCCTTCACTGCTGAGAGGGTAGGGTTGGGAGGAAGAGCAAGATCACTTTTTATATGGCAAAAGCAGCTGGGTATGGCTGCCAAAGCTGAGTGTCTGGAAGGCACTGGGGTACAGACAGGGAGGCCAACTGTTTGCCTAGGTTTGCCTAGGACTGAGGGGTTTCCCAGAATGTAGGACTTCCAGTGGGCTTCCCAGGTGGCTCCGTGGTAATGAAAGAAAAGGCAATCCACTGCAGTGCTCTTGCTTGGGAAATCCCACGGACAGAGGAACCTGGCGGGCTGCAGTCCATGAGGTTTCAAAAGAATCAGACACAACTTAGCAACTAAACAACAATAACAGAACTTTCAGTGCTGAAACCAGCAATGTGCCAAGCGAACCAGGAGGAGTCGGTTCCCTGAGGCACAGGGCTGCCCTCACCAGCATTGATGTGGTATGAGCCATGTTTGTAAGGTGCCTCTGAGTTTGCAAAGCTCTCCCAGATCCACAGGCTCGGGTAAATGCAATCACAAATCTGTGAGCTGTGAAGCTGGCACTACGGATCTCATTTCACGGAACCAGGAAACTGGGGTTCGGAGGTGAACGATCTGCATAAGGAAGGTTCCACAGTGGATCAGGAGCACAGCCATGTCTGAGCTGGCCTCCAGCTTCCCTGCTTTCTGTAAACACTGGGAAGACATGAAACAGACAAGTGCTGTCTGTTGAGCACAGCTGTGAGCTGTGCCAACTTCCTTCAGGCTGATGGATGCCAAGGGAAGCAGCAGGGGCCTGCCCCATGAAGCGGGCCTGGGGGCCCCAGGGAAACTGACCCATCTGGCCCTCTGTTCTTCTGAGATTCTGGCATCGGGTGGACAGCTGGCCACCACCTGGGATTCTGGGAGAGACGATGGGGGTGGCGGTCTTCTGGCCACCGCTCTGCTTGCCTCCCCTGTCACATCCCCATGAGGGCCACCCCTCGGGTAAGGCCAGGATCCCCGAAGACCCTTGTAAGAGGCAGATGGATCATCTCGCCATACACCCAGCAGTCCCTGGGTGTAGAAAGGTCTTGGCAGCTCTTGGAAGCTGGAGAGAGGACAGGCCAGGGTACAGAGGGAAGGGGGAACAGAGAATAGGATAGGGATAGGAAGGAAAAGACAGAAGAGATTCAGGGAAATTTTTAAGTTGAAGGAGCTTCCTAGAGCAGTCTTGCTGAGTGATTGGTTTCAAGCTATAGCTGCATTAGCATTGCCTTGAGGGGTCTGTTAAAACCCAGACTGCGGGGCTCACTCTAGGTTTCTGATTCTGCAGGTCTAGGGCAGGCTGAGGGTTTGCAGTTCTACCAAGTTATTAGATGAGGCTGATTTACTGGTCTTGGCATCCCATCTTGAAAGCCACTGGCCTGGTGCAGGTAGTGGGTGGGGTGGGGGGACAAAGGCAGAAAGGCACTGATGGACTGCTGGAGGCTGAGAAACCCCCTGACAGTAAAGATGAAACATGCTGGAGCCTTTGGTTCACGAATTTCAGAAAAGATCAAAATCACCTGGGGGTGGAGGTGATGAGTTTAAAGAGCAGACTTCTGGGGCCACCCCAGATATCTATCTGACTGTCCAGGTTTGGCAGAGGATCCAGGAACTTAAAAACCTAAACAGCTCTCAGGCTTCATGAGCCGTGATGGGCCATAGCCCCGTCTGTGGTATCAAGCCCTGACTCAGGACCAGCTGTACCAGCCACTGGCCACATGCAGCCTTTAAAACAGACTGAAATTCAGCTGTGTGCTCGTACTAGCTACATTTTAAATCTAGAGGCTACCACACAGGACAGTGGACCATTTTCAGCTTGGCAGAGAATTCCATAAGATGGTTCTGGCCCAAAGAAACCACAATGTCTGCCTCTATTTCCCTTTCTGTAAAAGGGGGCTCCTTGCTGTTCTCTTCTGGGGTACAAAAGAGGGGAAAGAGTCTACCCAGGGCAGCCATTGCTAGCCCACATCTAAAGACCCCCTGTACCCACTGCTGGGAGGAGGCAGTCCAGCTTGGTGGGGGTGGGTCTCCCAGCTAGAGGGGGACCACAGACAGAGCCCTCCCACTCTGCCACCCAGGCCCCTTGGCCCCCAACCCTGAAGAAGCCGACAAAGTCCACAGGGTATAAGGTGATAGAAACCATCCCCATGGCTCCCATCTGTACTGTGGACATGGCAAGAGATGCCAAGAGGAAGCACAGAACCAGCCGCTCAGCTGAACACGTCTGTCATGGGCACAGCATTCAGACTAACAACAAAAGGGACCCGCGGCAGGGGAAGGGGCGGCGTGGACTGGTGGGTTTGGTACCAAGTCTGAAGAGTCCGGATGAGCCACGGTCAAGGATGTGGTCTCCTTTGACCCTCAGCACCCAGCCCAGGACCTGGCCTCTCGGAGGAGCTCAAGGAAAGAGGAATATTGGTGGAGTGAAAGGCTGAGTGAGTGCTAGTGGCAGCCTAGGACACAGAGCAGGACATCTGAGCAAAAAGGCCTAACTGGCGGCTTTCTCACCACAGCACAGTCTTGTGAGAGCACAAGACAGAAATCCATGTGCCTCTTTTTAAGAGATTCTGCAGAAAGGCGGGCGGGGGGAGAGGGAGGGGGAGGAGCAGGAAGAGGTGGAGGCGGGGAAATAGATTAGAAAAGAAGGAAGTGGGATTGAAATAGGATGCTCACGTACCTGATGTCCACTCTGGGTCACCTGTGGGAGGGGACAGGGATGCTGCCAAGGGTGACGTCAGGGAGCAGGGGTAAGCCAGAGTGTGTGGCTCCCTCCTTCCTTGCTCAAAAATTAACCAAATCCCAGAGAAGTGGGCTTCCCTGGTGGCTCAGCGGGTAAAGGATCCACCTGCAATGCGGGAGACCTGGGTTCTATCCCCGGTTTGGGAAGATCAGCTGGAGAAGGGAACGGCTACTCACTCCAGTATTCTGGCCTGGAGAATTCCATGGACTGTATAGTCCATGGGGTCGCAAAGAATTGAACATGACTGAGCAACTTTCACTTCACAGAGAAGTGAATGGCAGAGGTTCTCCAAGTCTCATCCATGGAAACCCCACATCAAATTCACCCAGGGCACTTGATACAAAATACAAGATTCCTGGGCCCTTTCACAGACCTACAGAGTCAGAATCTTGAGGCGAAGCCTGAGAATGTGCATACTAGCAATCACCCTAGACTGCTGTGATCCCCAAAGTCTGAGGCCCCCTTCAAAAGATCAGAGGGAGCTAGGGAACAGGGTGAAGGGAGAGAATGCCCAGCTTTGCCAAGACATCCAAGTACCTTTGTTAAGTTTTCGCATCCGACCCTGGAAACTACCCCACATGACACCTTGGAGCACGGTCCCTTCCTCGCTCTGGGCCTCAGTTCCTGAGCTTCGGAGAGGGAGTAAATTGACCCTATCTATGCCCAAGTTTCCATCTCAGGGCTCTGCATCCCAGCTTTCCAAATGGCCATGGTCAAACCTCCTGTCACAGGCCAGCTGGCCTCTTTGGATTCTTGCCGGGCTAGAGGCGTGGGCTGTCTGCTGGGGCCCCAGGGACCCTCCCTCCAAAGGTACCCGGCTTACTGGATGCTGTTATGCCCAAGATGAGAAAAAAAAAAGCACCACAGCCTCTGCCTGGTGCCCTAGTAGCTCTCAAGGCATCGTCAGCTGATGAATGAAACCACAGGGAAGAAGAACAGGAACACAGGTAACAAACTGCCTGGCTCCTGGGCGGCCCTCAACACAAATAAGGATTCTTCCCTGCCTGGCACACAGGACTTCAGAGTTAGGAGCACCCTGGCAAGGCTGAGGGAATAAAGCATACAGGAACCAGCAGCTGTTGTTTTTACTTCTCTCCAGGCCCCCGGGGAGAGCTTCCAAAGCTTCTGTACAATTAAAAGGTACTGAACACAATGCCTGTGATAAAGTTACAGCCCAAACTAGCTGGGAGCCTGAGCCAGTCTCCAAATCCAGGTGGCAACGAAAGACAAGGCAGTCAGCACCTGCAGACTGGCCGCTGGGCGGTGAGTGTTCCCCAAAGCGGTCCCCTAAGCCCAGCAGGATGCACTCGGAGGGTCGCCACCACTGAACCCACCAGCTCCCCTTCTCCCTGGCCCAGGCACAACCTCATCCAGTTTAGGGCCAGGACACTAGGTAGGTGGGACGCACGTACCTGTCACACCTTTGTGGCTGTTAATTTCTTCTAAATCTGGGGCTGTGGCAGCACCGGCTGGGCTAATGCCAGGTGGTGAGGGCTCCAAGGAACTGCCACAATCAGCATCTTCTAACTGGCTTCTCTTGAAGGCATCCAAACAGCAGACAAGAGAAAGTCTGAAGTCCCCACCTTCACGGTAGCTGTCCCAAGAGGGACAGAGGGGCTGGTCCTTGAGAATAGGAAGCAATCCTGACTTTTTCCCTCCTGGACAGGCACTCATCTGATGCGCTCAACATGAAACACATTTACGGAGAGTCAATTCTTAAGAAATAACTACGTACACAGGCTCACACACATGCACCCACACACCTTGTAACCACAGCTTGCCATCCTCTCTGGAGTGTTTATAGCCCTTAGTGACTCACAGCAAACACAGGATCCCCACGACAATTGCTTTGGACAGCTTTAATGACACGCTTGGTATGCTTATCTGCTGAGGCTAAAATCCGTGCGCACGCCAATGTGCCTAATTTTCCACTTTGGTCAACAGGCTGTGTTCTGGGGAAGAGGTGCTAACACTGAGGGGGTGTCTGCTACCGTCCATGAGCCACACGTGCTCTGTGGCTCTTGAGATAATGGGAAGGGAAAGAAAATCCTCTTTGCCCAGAATGGCTGGAGGGTCCTAGCAAATCACCCAGTTGACTCAGCTGGAATATTAACACAAAACACAGAGGCCATTCTGGAAATTTCCCGATGACTCAGAAGGCCAAATAAGCAGCTCGTACTCTGTCAAAAACACCTGTCCCATCAAATCCCAATATTTCAGACTTCAAAAGTTTAACGCATTTTTGAGACTTCTCTGGCAGTCCAGTGGTTAAGACTCTGCACTTCCACTGCAAAGGGCATGAGTTTGATCCCTGATCGGAGGATGAGAAGGTTAGGTAGCATCCTCGACTCAACAGACATGAATTTGAGCAGACTCCGGGAGATAGTGAAGGACAAGGAAGTTGGGTATGCTGCAGCCCATGGGGCCGCAATGAGACACAACTTAGTGACCGAACGACAACAACAACAACAGGGAACTTAAGATCCTGCATGCTGCATGATGTGGCCAAAAATGTTTTTTTAAGTTTCACACACACACATATTTAAGCTCTTTATACTCTGGATAAATGGGAATCCCCCCATCTCTTATGGCATATGTAGCAGCAGGCCCCATGGGTATGAAGGATGGTAACCATACAGATTCCTGTCCAACAACTCTGAGGTGGGTAACAGGATCCCATTTTAGAGATGGGTAAACTGAGGCTCGGAGGAGCCTGGCGGGCTGCAGTCCATGGGGTCAGGACCGAGTGACACACACACACAAACTGAGGCTCAGGATATTATCTAACTTGCTTGGAGACAAACAGCCAGGAAGCAGTAGAGCTGCTGGACTGAACTAGCAGGTCGCATTTGATTCCAAACCTGTGCCCTGTACCCACTGCCCTGGCAGAAGGATCTTTCGGTTCCTCTCCCTGAACAGTCACATAGGGTGGAGGGGGCTGGGCCACAGCAAACTGCCTGAGGAAAACCAATGGAAAAATACATTCAAAGAGCACTGACTTTCATTCCTGAGTGTCCAGAAAAGCCAAGACCCGGTCGTCTCTCTCCCACCCCATTACTGAGGAAGCTCACTCTAAACTCTCTCGATCCTAGTGGCTGACTTTCAAAGACCATCCCCAATTCCAGTGTGGAGATTGAATCTCCCCCTCACCCAGCAGAAATTCTTTACAGAAGGGATCACGCAAAGCTGACCTAGTGAGGAAATTGCTAAAGGCACAAAGATAAGCAAATGCTTGAGTTGCTTGAACCGAGGAATGTCAAGGAGAGGACAAACTTTTTTTTAGAGATAAAAATTTAAAGGAAAAATGGACCTGACACTTACCATGGGTCTACTTTCTTGAGAACAATGAGGTGCTCTGAGGTTCACAACCTGGGGCCAATCCTGGCTGTGACACCTACTAGCTGTGAGATCTCAGCCGAATTTTCTGAGCACCAGTTTCCCCATCTGTGGACAGAATTAGCAACTGCACCTACCCCTGGGTTGCTGGAGGACTAACGAAGACAAAATCTGGCATTTGGTGAGCACCCAGCCTGGCCCTTGGACGTCCGAGGTGGTGCCAGTGGTAAAGGACCTGCCTGCCAATGCAGGAGACATAAGAAGTGTGGGTTTGATCCCTGGGTTGGGAAGATCACCTGGAGCAGAAAATGGCACCCCACTCCAGTACTCTTGCCTGGAGAATCCCATGGACAGAGGAGGCTGGTGGGCTACAGTCCATAGGGTCGCAAAGAGTCAGACATGAATGAAGCGACCTAGCACGCAAGACTGGCCCCTGGGAGGGCAAGGGATGGGAGCCAGTATACAGGTACACAGCAGTATACAGGTACACAGGGCCTGGCCCCCTCCTCTGGGGGGCTTTATGTGAGGAGGAGGGGCAAGAGAAGATAAGAACTTAAATGACTAATAAAGGAGGAAGCCTGGGAGGCTTCAGATTTGGACAGATAAAGTGCCCAGTCTACAAAAATACTAATTTACCAACAACTTAAAAAAAAAAAAAATGACTTGGTTGGGAATTCCCTGACAGTCCAGTGGTTACGACTTGGTGCTCTCACTGCCAAAGGCTGGGTTTGATCTCTTATTGGGGGACTAAGATCCCATAAGCTGCGTGGCCAAAAAAATAAAAAAGACTTGATTTCCTTTGTCGACCAGCAACACCCTCTCGTCTTAGGAACTCAGCACCCATGTACCCGCCCTCATTCTTTTCTAACCACCTATACAAAAAGCACCCACTCCCACTGCGCTAACCCCTCACCCGGTTTTTTCTCCTGCCTAGCCTTTCCCATCCCTTGACACATCCTGTGGGTCTTTGCCTGCTGGAAATCTCCTCCCACAGAAAACAAGCTCCATGGAAACAAGGGCCGCAGTCTTCTCACTGCTACAGCCCTGGCAGCTACAACAGTGCCTGGAGGCAGGAGGTGCTCAAGAGATGTGACTGAATGGAGGGACAATCTCAAGGGAATCATTCAAGTTCTCATCTAGGAAGGCTCTGGGACCACCTGAACACTCTGTGGGAACCCTGGAAGGAGCCTCCCTCTGGTGGAGTCACTACCCCCCCACACCAAAAGGGAAACTGAGTTACAGAGTATCTCAAGGTCAGACAGATCTGGGGCTGCATCAGGTGCAGACCAAGCACCGTGTCTCATTTCTGTATCACCTGCTCTTGTCCGCAGTATGCACGCAAATGGTAACCTCTCCTGGAAGTGGACCCACCCTGGAGGCCAGGGGTCAGCAGAAGTCACCAGCACAGGGTCTGTCACCCTGACAATCCCAGGATATCACCTATGAACAATGTCAAGGTGCCAGGCCTCCATCCCACCAAGCGAGCATCCCTTCTCCCTTTCCCCTTCCCCAAACCCCTAAAAGTGCCAATTTTCAGACACTGTCACCCAGAAGGGCACTCTTGCAGTTTCTTAAACTGAGCTTTGCATTGGGCTGGGGAGTAACGTTCTAAGATCCTGAAGTGAGTCACTATTACTACTGAAATAGTAATTTTGACTTGCAGTTCTAAGCCTGAAGACTTTCCATTGGCCTCCCAGAGGAAAATCCCTCATGACAGCGAATGGTGTGAGCACCGGTGTCCATGATAGGCTGTTTGAGAACCCGTGTCCATGCCCAATTACCATGGACTTCCTTAGAAACTGCATTTGGTCTTTAAGATCCAGAGACCAGAAGAGGGTGAAGGGTGGTGGGGTACAGAGAATTCAGAACTTTCTGGTTTAGCTGCTGGCTTGATCCTGTTTCATACCAGTGATGCCATGTGTAGATTAGGAAAGGAGATGCCCACTGAGTTCTGCCCTAAAGGGACACCAAGAGGGCCACTGGAGTAACAGCCACCCCCAGACCTCAGAGACAGGCTTTTCTCAGCTACATCATGTCATTAGGATGTTGTTATCATGATACATAAGTGGAGTCTATATAGACAAAAAGTAAACAGATTTATCTCCAACCAGCCCTCTTCTACATGTGTACATAATAACAGCCTCCATTGGCCCAACAGTCAGCTTGGGATCACGGAAGTATTTTACAGACAAAACAGATGTCATTTCGACATAGTTCAGGAGCAGGGAGATGGGACAGATTAACAGTTCATCCTAAAGAAAAACTGAGTCAGTAGGGGCATCAAAAGGTGCCCCACAAGTAAAGCTGATGACTTATATTCATCAGCATCAAATATGAACTAGGCAAGGTGCTTTGCAGACATGAGCTTCTGAATGATCAAAATGTATCTGACATTATTAATATCTCCACTTTACAGATGTAAACTGAGTCTCAGAAAGATCAAACAACTTGCCCAAGCCCTCCCATTTGCTTATTCTCTGCGTCTGTATTCTGTTTCACAGCAAGCTGTCTCGGGTTCTAACTGCTCTTTGCAACAGGGGAGGAAGTGGGATTGGGTCCAGCAAGCCTAGCTCCTAAACCAAAGGCCCAGGGACTCAAGCTCCTTCCAGGCCTCAGTGTCCCGCTTCCAGACCCTTGGTGACCCAAGACACCAGCTGTTCCAGAACACCAGTGCAGCTCAGCTAATCAGAGTCAGTTGATTGGTGGTCCCAGCTCCTGTGACTAGAACTCTGACCTCTGGAATCTCATCTCCTGAGGAAACCAATATGGGCAGCCTGGAATTAGGAGGTCTTGCAGTTGGCTGTTTTTAGGAAAGAATTATTAGGTAAATAAGCCTGGTGTTTCTCAGTTGGTAAGCTTGCTGCCTGGGAGAGGCATTCTGGTGCCAAACCAGACAGAATTTGAAATTCCAGTACCAGGGCTTCAGGGCTTTGGGACTTGGGCAAGTCCCTTAAACTCCAGCCTTTTCTGATCTCATCTTCCTGGAGATAACAGCCTCACTGCCAAGGTCGTAATAAGATTTTAAGACACTGCAAGTAAATTACAGGAACACATGGGTGTTCAAGAAATAATGAATAATCATGTGGTCCACCTATTCCCCACCCCCCACCCCATTTTTCCTAGAAAAAGTATTCGAACTTCAAACTGATGATGACAGTCTTCTCGGAAGCCCTTCGTCTTCCAGCTTCCTACCCTAGAATCTGGAGAATCCAGGGGTTCCTGTGACCCACCTTCCATGACCTAACTTGAGCTGGGGAGAAACCAGCTGAGGCCGGAACAGAATGGAACCGGAGCATCCACTCGGAACCTTTAACGCTCAAACGCTGTTCTCCGCTTGGGGCGGATTAGCCAACGATACATAATTAGACCATTGCATTTGTGTCTCCTCCGCGGCAATTTCTCTTTCTGCCTTAGTCGTTCAAGTGTAGGAGAAATCTCTTCGCTCCTAGCAAAGGCGAGTCATCACTTTCGTCTGCGAAGGGCGGCGGGAAGGCAGCGCTCCCCTCGGCACTTGATGGGCTTGCCAGGTGGGTTACAGGTGCGGTCACAGGGGGCCTCCCCAACTCACCGCGAGGTTGGCCCCATTCCCACGCTTCCCAGAACAGGCACGGGATCCGACCCAGACCCGGGTCTCCCGGCGCCGCGGGATCGCATAGCTCCCGTGGCCTTGACCTCCCTCGGCAGCTCCCTACGGGGCTCTGCCGGAAAGCCGCCGAGCCCCGAAAACCCCAGGCTGAGGACTAACTCCGCGTCCCGCGCGTCTCCTCCTGCACCCCGGCCGGCGCTCGGGGCTCCGGGTGCGGCGAGAACTTTGCCACCAGCGGCTGCCGGATCCCGGTCGGGAGCGCCCCCGCGCGCCCGGCCCGGCGCTCCCGGGCCTGCGGCCGCGGCGCCCTCCCCTCTCGGCGCGCACCTACCCGGCTGGCTGTAGTCGCCATCCGCTCGAGCTGAGGGTGCCCCGGCGCGGGGCCGATCGCTCGATCCCGCCGCGTCCGCACTCGGCTCGCAGACTGCGGGCCCCGGGGGGCGCGCCGGCCCGGCCCCTGCCCCGCAGGAAGGCGCCGGCTCGCCCTGCGCCGCGAGCTGGCGGACGCGCTCCCAGGTGCCAGAGTCGGCGGCCCGCATACCGCGTGCCCGGGGGGCGCTGCCCGCGGCGGCGCGGGGGGCTCCGACAGCGGGCGCCGGGTTCACAGCCCGCGGGGTCGTCGCCGCATCGGGGCGCAGCCGAGCGCCGCCCCGGCCGCCCGCCCGGCGGCCCGCGCGAGCCGGACCAGGGCTCTCCGTCCGGCCGGACGCCCGGCTGTCCGCTGCCGCCGCACGCGAGGAATTCGGCCGCCGAGTCTCTCACGTGGGAACGACTCTCACTCCCGCGGCTCCTCCTCCCGCTCCTTCCGGGCTGGCGAGCACCGCCGCTCGCCCCGCCCCCGACCCCGCCCCCGGCCCCTCCGCGACGCCCAGACTCGCCCCAAGGCCGGGCAGAGCGCCGCGACGCCCCTTTGTGCGCCGGACCCTGGCCACTCAATACGTTCCCAGCATGGTCATTCCTAGAGAAACTCAGGGTTCGAAAGAAGGGCAGTGTCACAGCGCTTGGGAGTGACAGGCCTGAATCCAGGTAGCCCAGCCTGCATGTGTCTCTCTACTTTTCTGACACCCTTGGGACAGCCTTGCCGGAGAGCTGAAGTCCCAGCAAGTGGCCGGGAGAGGGCGGAAAAGCAGGCAGGAAAAGGGGTGGGCCCTCTGGGACACTTCCTTCACTCACCTGGACTGTGCGGCCCGTCCTGCTTTAAGTGCACGCAGTACTGAGCGCAAGGGCTTGTGCCAATGCGGAGGAAAACTGATACGGCCCATAGCCGTGAGGAAGCACTGGCGGGGGACCCTATGTCTGCACCTCAATCCTCCGTCTCAGCTTCCCCATCTATAAAATGGGACATCAGGACTTCCCACCCATCATCAGTGCTAGGTATGAACTCCCCTCTGGTGGGTGGGGAGGGGGGCATGTGGCAAGTGAAGCGGTTCCAGGGAAGACCAGGGTCTGGGTCCCTGCCCTGTGGGTTATTAGGCCAGCCAAGCTCTGTAGGAGGTGACACACTGAAGGGGCTGCAAATCCGAGCCCGCCCCCTCCAGTGGGTGCTCCCGTGGCTGGCGGAGTTCGCTGTAAAGTGAACCCAGCAGCTCTGAACCCCCTTTGATCTGGGGATTATGATACTCTTTAGAAGGACTAATTATCTCCTTACAGCCCCAGGAGGCAGGTCCCATAGACGTGGGAAGGTGAGGCTACCTGGCTAGGTGAGGAGTCACACACTTTCTCTGGTGTCCTCAGCCTCCCGCTCCAGGCAGCATGCACCCCAGTTCCTCCAGGCCTGGCTCAGTCACCTATGGATTCCACTGGCCCACACCTGAGCTCTGGGAACTTCTAGGTCCTGGCATATGGCTCTCTGACCAGTGATGGGAACCAAATTTCCGCCCCGCTCCCAACCTGGTACAAGTCTGGCTGCCTCAGATCCTCTGGCCCTGTCTAATGGAACCCCCGGCTGTTCAGTGGAGAGCAGACAGGTACATAAAATCTTAGTGATGCTCCCAACTGGGGAAGAAAACCATCCATGGGGTTAAACGCCCATACCGCTCTGGGAGAGGGAAACTGACCCCATACCAAGTGACAAGAGATGCTGGGAATCCCCCATGTCCTCTGCCTTTGCTGGGAAAAATGGCAGAACAGAACAAAAGAAAGATCACTCTGAGCCCTCATGGGAGGAGAAGCTGGGAGGGTCTTTCATTCTGGAGACATCTGGTCCTGGAGACTCTGTTTTGGACTGAGGGAGAAGGGACAACAGGGACTGCTTTGGTGTGCTTTATAAGGCATTTAGGTTGTTCTTTTTACTTAGAAAGTCTTTGCATATTAAACTCATAGGGAGGTTCTTCTCTTCTACAAAGAAACACGCTCTTTCCCATATTTCTTGAAGTACATGGAACTCTTGGTCAGTCTCCTATTTTTCCCTTTTTTCACAGAAACATTCACTTCCCTCTTCACTTTGTAAGGAGGACACAGCAGTACAAGCACGGATATGAGCACTTGCTACTTGGATTCAATGTCAGGGAGACCTTAGGGAGTGGCAGGGACTGTGGCAAACAGGAGGGTTAGGGTTAGAGTTAGAGGAGGCAGTAGATGGTTATCATACAGGAATTTGGCTCCAGCATTACCAGAGGTTCCATTTTTTGTTCGTTTTTTCTGGAGCTACTAGGAATGTGAATTTTGATGTGAAACCTAAGTTTGAAATATTGGCAACTTTTTAAAACCTAAGAAGAAAGAGGAGAAAGAACAACGAGGTCAATATGTCTAGAAGTTTCTGTTTGGCTCACTGGCCACAGGTGCTCACTGGTCTTCTAGAGTCTGCACATGTTTGCTACTGACGTTTCAATGATCCAAGCTATTTCTCAAGCTCCCAACCCTGGGGAGTTTCTGCTGCTCTCCTTTCTCAGCAAAGTTTGGCCTGGCTCATGTGTGTGTGTGTGTGTGTCCCACACACTCAGGACTAGGACTTCATATGGCATTTGGGCCTACCTGCCCTCACTTTCTGGGATTTTCTGATGACCCAGGCCTCCCCTAGTCAACTTCAGCCTCTCTGTCTCCCTGTTCACAACTCTACTAGCAGGCAAATCTGTGACAGCAGCGGCAGCCTGCAGCCTTCCAGAAAACCATCCATCTGCCTTGAGTGGGAGGTCTTTCCTCTTCGAGGTATGTTTCTGATTATGAGGATGTCCTGGGCTCAGGAGACATTTCTGCTTAACTCTGCAACAGGAAATGCGGGAGCCAGGGAATGACAGCCCGTTTTCCAGGAATGGTACCTCCAGGGTGGTTTGCATTGAAGACTCCAAGACCTGGCTGGCTTCTGAATGTGCCGCCTTGCAGAAGGGCCCTGCACTGGGGTTTTGTCATCACTTTGACATTCTTAAATTAGTTTTGAACTAGGGGCCTCACACGTTCATTTTGCATTGGGACCCACAAATTATGTAGCTGGGCCTTCTCCTAGAAGACCTGCTGGCCTGCCTGGGGGATGCTGAGAATTGATGTTGGAGACAGCTGGGCCTGAGGTTTGGCTCTCTCTGTCCCTCTGGGTACACCGTGTCCAGCCTCTGTAAGGCAGTGGGAAAGGAGGATTTTGGGTGAGGAGAAAGGCTATAGGAATTGTCCCCTCCAGTCCTCCTGACTACTCATAAGGAGCAAAGGCATAGTGAGAATTCAAAGTAGGGGGGTGGGGGTGGGGATTGGCAACCCAGCCCAAGGGTTGGGAGGCTGCTCTAGTTAAAAGCTTTGAGGCCAGACAGTGTCCCCATGACCCTGACCTCAGGCCAACAGGGCACCACCAAAGAAAACAGAGGCTGGGGATCAGGGACATCAGGGGTCAGTGCAATTCCCATTCACAGCGCCTCTTCATTCCCAAGGAAACTTCCTTTAGATCACAGGAGCAAGAGATGTGACAAGATATATTTGACTTAAGGAACAGAACCCAGAAATCTTATATTTAAAACCCCACTATATTCAATATCTGCTTGAAGTTGAATATTTGAATCCACTGGAATTTTTGAGGGTTTTTTTTTCTTGACTATGTCTTTAGTATTTGTAGAAGAGGTTTAACTGATATCTTCCAGCCAAAATTACTCTCTTCAAACACCTGGCACTAAGAGAAGGTAGCAACAGTGGATTCTCAAGACTGTACCGTTTTGTCTGTAACACCCTCGTGAATTCCTGGAGTCTGGAGACCTTGGTAGTAATCCCCTAGCTTGTGTGTACCTGTGGAAAAGGGTCCTTCTGTCTCTGCATCTAAGCGCCCTCACCGGCAAAAGCAAAACGAAGGGCTGGATTAGCAGAGGAGGGTGTTCCCAGCTCTGCCCAATATGGGTGAGTGGGTCTGTTTTAATCCTTCTCATGGTGGCTGTGGGGGTATGTGTGTTTTGTGTGTGTTGCTAGTAGTGATAGCAAGTGTATTCGTTATCTATTGCTGCGTGACAAATCACCCCAAATTGCAGAGGCTTGAGACAACAAGCATTTATTATCTGTCAGTTTCTGTGGGTCAGGAGACCAGGGTGGCCTAGCTGGGTGCCTCAGGTTTAGGGCTTCTGGGTAGACTGCCGGCAAGGTGTCAGCCAGGGCTCCATTCAACTTAGGGCTCTCCTTGGGGAGCAACTACTCCCTAGCAAGACTCAGTTTCTTGTGTTGGACTGAGACCCTCCACACCTCCTTGGCTCTGGGCCCTGAAGCCACAACATGTCACTCTGGCCTCCTCCAGCCATGTCTTCAAGCTCACTTTTTTGAAGGTTTACTTTGTATGAAGCACCGTTCAGGGCTTCCCTGGTGGCTCAGTGGTAAAGCCACCACTGAGCTCAGTGGAGCTCAGTGGCTCCATTCTTGGCCATAGAGCTGTAGATCTTCTCGAAAAATTGCAGCTTGCTTCCACCTTGGGCTCCAGGAAAGAGCAAGAGAGGGCATGCACAAGATGGAGACTGCTGTCTCTGTAACCTAATTTTTAAAACAATACTTTTTATTTTGTATTGGGGTCTAGCCAATTAACAATGTTGTGATAGTTTGAGATGGACAGCAAAGGGACTCAGCCATATATATCCACGTGTCCATCCTCACCCAAACTCCCCTCCCATCCAGGTGCCACTTGGCACTGAGCAGAGTTCTCCCTATGCGATACAGCAGGTCCTTGTTGGTTACCCATTTTAAATATAGCAGTGTGTACATGCTGATCACAAACTTCCTAATTGTCTCTTCCTCCGTCCTTCCTCCCTGGCAACCATAAGTTCATTCTCTAAGCTTGTGAGTCAGTTTCTGTTTTGTAGATAAGTTCATTTGTCTCATGGTTTTAGATTCTGCATATAAGGGATGTCATAAGGTATTTCTCCTTTTTTGTCTGACGCTGTAACTTAATCTTGAACATGGCATCCATCACCTTTCCCCTGTTCTGTTCATTAGAAGGGAATCACTAGGTGGATGGGAGGGGTGACAAGACAGTGTGACCACCAGGAGGCAAGGATCCGTGAAGGCCATCCGGGATGCTGCACACCCCCAGAGGCTGGGGACACATTCTCTGGAGGCAGAGAGACCAGGACTCAAATCCCAGCTCTGACACACACGAGTGTACAATCTAGAACACACGATTTTAGCCCAGAAGCCTTGGGCTCCTCATCTGTCAGATGGAGGTGATTGTGGTCATTACTTTGCAGGGTTGTGGTAGGAGGTTTTTGGACATGCAGAGCTCTGAATGGTGCTTGTTGTTGTCATCGCTAAGTTGCATCCAACTCTTTTGTGACCCCATGAACTGTAGCCCGCCAGGCTTCTCTGTCCATGGGATTCTCCAGGCAAGAATACTGGAGCAGGTTGTCATTTCCTTCTCCAGGGGATCTTTCTGACTCGGGGATCGAACCCACATCTCCTGCATTGGCAGGTAGATTCTTTACCACTGAGCCACCGGGGAAGCCCTGAATGGTGCTTTGTACAAAATAAACCCTCAAAAAAGTGAGCTTGAAGACATGGCTGGAGGAGGCCAGAGCGACGTGTCTTTTGCTTTTGAGCCAGATAAGCACTCTGCTATCTCCATGGAGATCTGCAGCTTGTGATCTATTTCACAGAAGTCCTTCCAGCAGGCCCCAGGATGCCTCTGTGGCCAAGGCCACCGTGGGGATGGTACCAATATCTTCTTCACTTGGCCATCCCCGTAGGACCCTGGGGCACAGGTGCAGTGGGAAGGATTAGACTGGTATTTTCCCCTCAAACCTTCTTAGACCTCAGCCCTTGGAGGCTGGAGGATTTTACCCCCTGTCCATCCTGCCATCTGTCCTGGGGAGGCCTTCTTGGCTGGAGACTTTTGTGTGCCTGTCATGGGATCACCGATACCTTTGCTGATCTTTCCTGGGCCCCAAACGACCTGTCGAGGATCTTGATCCTCTCTGGAGGTTTCCAAAGGACCTGCCCTGGAGGCAGATGCTTATCCCAGATCCAGACATTGAAGTGTTTTCACCAAGTACAGCTGGCCTCCGTGCCCTGCCTGTCAGACCATCGTGTATCCCAAATTAGATTCTGAATTGCACCAAAAGGAAAAATTCCTTCCTCATCCAGAAGCCACATCTCTCCCATTTTCTCTAAGGCTCTTTTGAGCAAGTTCTTATCAAACAGAGAGGTTTCTACAGAAAGTTGAAATGTTGCAGCTTATTCAGGATCATTGGGCTTCCCGGGTGGCTCAAGTGGTAAAGAATCTGCCTGCCAATTCAGAAGACGCAAGAGACATGGGTTTGATCCCTGAGTCTGGAAGATTCCCTGGAGAAGGAAATGGCAACCCACTCCAGTATTCTTGCCTGGAAAATCCCACGGAGAGAGGAGCCTGGTGGGCTACAGTCTATGGGGTCCCAAAGAGTTGGACATGACTTAGCAACTGAACACACACAGCATTCAGAATAAATAACAATAACATCAAAATACTATGACTTCTAATAATAATATTGGCAAACATTTACATAGTGCTTACTATATAACCTTCCCAACAATTCTGAGAATTATATGTACTATTATTATCATCCTCATTTTACAAATTTTACGAACAGACACAGAAGTTGAGTCATTTACCCAAAGGCACACAGCCATTAAGTGATGTAGGCAGGACTCAAGCTTAATGTAGTCTGGCTGCAGAGTCTGGGCTAATAACCATCAAGCTACCTTGGTAACAATGTCATTGACTGAGCCCTTACTTCATCCCAGGGACTGTCCTTTCTAGCTCATTCAACCCTGCACCCTATCCCCATGTCCCAGATGAGAAAACTGAAGTTTAGGGAAGACAAAGGGACTTATCCCAGGTGATGTGGCTGGTAAACGCGGGGTTGGGATTCTAACCCTCAGAAATGAGGGGTGTTCTCTGGTAGAATACCTTGCACCACAGGGTTATGGAGAATTGTGGGCATAGTGGAATGATCAACCCTTCCATGATTAACTCCTGAAGTCAGGAAAACTTCAGGGAACCCTCAGCAGGCATCTGGGGATGGGGCCTCTGCTGCCCCCAGTGACCACTGGCAGTACTTCCCCTTCCTCAACTGGGGTCCTCAACTGGGGCTGTTGGTTCCTGGGAACAGGACCACTAGGTTCACCACCACAATTTTCAGGCCCCATGTCTCCGTGTCCTATGTGTGAGTCAAGAGACACAGAGGCTGTGGGCCAGTGAGTGCCCAAGATAAGAATAATGTTTACTGGGACTTCCCCAGTAGTCCAGTGGTTAAGAATCTGCCTTGCAACGCAGGGGGCTGCATGATTGATCCCTGGTCAAGGAACTAAGATCCCACATGCACCAGAGCAACGAGTCCACGTGCCACAATCAGGGAGTCCCTGTGCTGCAGCAAAAATCCCACAGGATGCAACCAAGATACCTCAAGTGCTGCCTCTAAGACGTGATGCAACCAAATTAATTAATTAATTAATTTTAAAATAAAGAATAATGTTTACTGAGCCCTTCCACCTCTGTACCAGGCACTCTGCTATGTACTCATTATTGTTCAGTTGCTAAGTCATGTCTGACTCTGTGACCCCATGGACTGCAGCATACCAGGCTTCCCTGTCCTTTACTATCTCCCTGAGTTTGTTCAAACTCATGTCCAGTGAGTCATTCTCATTACTTCAATGTTACAATTTAATTTATTGGCACACAGATAGAATCATCATTGTTAAGGGTTATTTATAGTATTTGGTTGGGCTTCTCAGGTGGCTCAGTGGGTAAAGTATCCATCTGCAATGCAGGAGAAGTGTTCAATCCCTGGGTTGGGAAGATCCTCTGAAGAAGGAAATAGCAACCCATTTCAATATGGAGAATTCCATGGACAGAGGAGCCTTGTGGGCTACAGTTCACAGGGTTGCAAAGAGTTGGACATGACTGAAGTGACTGAGCACCCAGGCACGCATAATATTAGATGGAGCACTTTATACATATTAGTTCATTTTAATTCTCACAACACTGTGTAAGTACTCTCACAATCCTCATTTTATCAGTGAGGAAGCCAAGGAACAGAGAGTTTCTGTAGCTTGCCTGAAGTCACACAGTACAATAGGATGAAGCCAGGAGTTACAAGCAGGCAATTCTGCCTCCAGAGCCAGTTTTCTTAATTATTATGCCACTATTTTGTATTATTATAAAAATTATCATTTTTCTGATCTTACGGTTGAAGAAACCGAGGCTTAGATAGGTGGAAGGCTTTGTCTAAGATCACACAGCTGGTAAGTTTAGACTCAGTATTTCAACCATGTCTGTCTTCGTTTATTCAATCATTGACTCAACAAACACTGACTGTGTACCAACCATGTGCTAGGCACCGTCCTGAGCTCCGGCTGTAAAGCACCATGCAGGTTAGCGTGCCACGGGCACCCGGGGTGTACCAGCATGTGACACCACATGGTGGGCGGCCATTTCCTTCTCCAGGGGATCTTCCTGACCCAGGGATCGAGTCCTTGTCTCCTCCATCTCCTGAACTGGCAGGCAGGTTCTTTACCACTAGTGCCACCTGGGAAGCCAAGAAGAAAGTGTTCTCCCTTCCTGGAAACAGGAAGGACCTGGATTCCTAGATCACCCCTCTCCCAGCTTCATCTCCACAGCAATTATCTGCAGAATGGCTCTTAGAACATGGAAAAGAACACCAATTAGACTTGGGAGAGCTTGCAAGGGTCTGCGGCATGGAGTTCTACACTGCTCTTTCAGAGTTGGGCAAGTCAGACCACCTTCCTGGGGCCTCAGTTTCCCCACCAGTGAAATGGGGATAAGAACACTTGCCTGTCTCTCCACAACTGTCCTGTGAAGAACAAAAGAGACCAGGGGTAGGAAAGCCCACGTAACTGCAGAAGGCCAAACAGATAGCCGGGCTGCAGGGCCGGTTCAGTTAGGGAACCATTTGCTTATTTCCTTGTTTATTTCACTGGGTCCACCCACATGTGCCATGAGTCCACTCCTGTCTTAGATACTATGGGGAAGGTCCCTGAGTGTAGTCAACCTGGATATTCAGATGAGACAGGAGAATTGCTGGCTTTGATTTATCTGTTTATCTGTTGATTTATCTGTTTATCTGTTCAAAGAAAAAGCTGGCTTTGATTATGACTTTGATTATGACTGTCTGTGCTGCAGAGGCCTTATCTCTGGGGCAGTGATGAGTCCTTCCCCAGGGAAACAAAATTGTCCCAAAGCCCAGGCTAGCAAACAGCTTCAAGATTTGTGCATGCAGGAGAACTGAGGGCGAGAGATCCTGGCATGGCCTGTCTCTTTAAGGTTTAAGGTGCCAATCTCTCCTAAAGCAACTGCTGTCACAGTGGCCACAAGCAAGTTGGAACCATGGAGAAAGACCCTTGTGCAAAGGCCTGGATCTTTCCCGTGAAGGTCTCTGTTGTTCAGTCACTCAGTCATGTCTAACTCTTTGCAACCCTATGGACTACAGCACACCAGGCTTCCCTGTCCTTCACCATCTCCCCGAGCTTGCTCAAATTCATGTCCATTGAGTCGGTGATGCCATCCAACCATCTCTGAGCTACCTGCAAACAGTAATTAGGCATCTCAACATCGAGGTGGGGTTTATCTGTTCAAAGAAAAAGCTGGCTTCTCCCTCTGAGGGGGAAAAAAAAAAGTCCAGAGAGGCTCAGATATTTGCCTAGAGACACACAGCAAATCAGGGGCCCAAGTAGACTGACCTCAGAAAGCCCTACAGCAGTGGTTCTCAAAGTGGCGTCCCTGAACCAGCTGTATCAGCACCCTTCCTGTGCATTTTTGAGAAATGTAAATCCTTTTCCCCACCCCCACCTCCTGAGTCAGAAATTCCTGGGGTGAGGCCTGACAAGTCTTTCAACAGCCCTCTCCAGGTAACCCTGACGCTGATAAAGGTGAGGGCCACCGCCGTTGCCTGGAGCAAGGAGTGCTAGTTCTTCATGTCCTTCTGAGTGGGTGGGGAGGAATGAGGCTGTGGAGTGTAGCGCCAGTTTTTCAGTGGCTGTATGACCCACTTGGGTGATCTTGCCTGGAGAATTCCATGGACAGAGAAGGGAATCATACACGGCTGAGCGACTAACACAGACACACACACAGACACAGACACAGACACAGACACACACACACACACACACTGCGGTTACATAACTACCCCTCCCCCACCCCGATGGCTTTTTGCACGCAGAGTGTGAACCCTGGGGCCCTCCCTAGTTGGGAGGCCACCTGCCTGGGCTCCAGGAGGCCTGTCCACACATGCCCCAGGCTGCTTTCCTGTAATTATGGGCTTTACCTGCCTGCTCAGCCAGAGCCGACTCCAGGCTTCTCCCACCCTGTAGGCAGAGCTTGCACAGCCTAAGTCAGCACCGCACAGCAGATAAAGGGTTCTGTGGCTGCAAGGCCTCCAGCAAAGCCAGGAATGGGCCTGACGCTGCCCCCAGCGGCCCCTGTGTGGGCCAAGCCAAGGAGGAAGAACGTTTTGCACCCTGGACATCAGGATGTAACCTTAGGCCCTGGTCTCTAGGTTCTCAGGGTAGAAATTGTCCATGGCCCCTAATCCCACAGGGACTAATTAGAACTTATTCTAAATTCTTCTTTTCCCAGAATTGTCCTTTTAATATCTTTGGCACTTGTTTTTGGGAGGCAGATTTGTTGAACAGATATGTAGGAAGGACAGTCATTTTCCCCGTGAAGTTTCTCATTGAAATAAACAAGCAGAAATATGTTTCTAATGTAAAAAGAGCTGCATTCTTTTTGTTTTTAAAGACCCGACCTTTGAAAGTAGGATGTTTCTCTTGGATGAGAGGCCCACTGGAGGGATGTTCTGAGGTTCCTGGGATGAAGATCAACCCTGCCTCCCCTGTAAATTCAGGGCGGGGACAGGTTTTTTTTTTTTTAATATAAATTTATTTATTTTAATTGGAGGCTAATTACTTTACAATACTGTATTGGTTTTGCCATACATCAGCATGAATCCGCCACGGGTGAACACGTGTTCCCCATCCTGAACCCCCTCCTCTCACCTCTCTCCCCATAGGGTTTTAAATTGACACATGCCCGTGGCACGAGGCATGCAACAAGCGCTCAAGTTTGCAGATTGATGGAAAGATCCCAAGTTCTGGCTCAGGACCTCCCAGTTGCCTTGTGCTGAACTTAACAAGCCCCTTCCCATTTCTCCTGTGAAAAGTGTCTTAACAAATACTAGCTGCCTTTCACTGTGGGCCCAGGGGTAAGATGGGCCCTCTAGTGGTTTCATTTCATTTAATCCCTCAACTGCCCTCTTAAGAGAGGGATCCTGTTATGATACCCATTTTAAAGTAGGGTAAACTGAGGGTAAGAGAAGCGAGCAGAGGTTGCAAACTGGTAGCCCTGGAGCCAGCTATGGCCTATAAATGTGTTTTCTTTTCCTAGCACTCCAATAGAAGGCATTTAAAACACCAGTGGCCAACATTTAAAACTGAGGAAAATTTATAACAAAAAAATCAGCTATTTAGCTTTATTTTGGAAAAATCAGGAGGCCAGGTGATAGAACCCCCATTCCAGCCTACATGGTAACAGTGTGTCCGCTGCCTAGGTGTCCTAAGCATGGAGTCCACAACCACTGGTCTTAAACCACAGTTGGTGACAGGCAAAGCCAGTGCTTGTCTGAGTGTCTGTCTATCTGCCACTCTGTGCTTCTCACCAGCGCCCACTTCCGGAATAGCCCGATGCTAGATCAGAAGGAGCACTGGTCAGGGAGTCAGGAGATGTCGGTGTTCGTTCTGTTGTCTAGGTGACCTTGGGCCTCAGTTCCCCCGTCTATACAATTAGGAGGTTGGATAAAAAGATCTCCCAGAACCCCTCCACTCCTATCAGCTTAAGGGAGGCTCCTCTCAGTTGCAGAGCCCCCTGGGAAACTGCCCGAGGGTTGCAGATGGGCCACGTGCAGGCTTGCCCACCTGAGCCATCTTATGGCCATGAACCTGTGGGCAGGATTGAATTTTTTTCTTTTTTAAAAATTCTTTTTTTTTTTTTTAACAGTAGGCTCTTGTTAGTTATCTATTTTATTTATTTTAAAATTTATTACCTTATTTATTAATTTATGGCTCTGCTGGGTCTCACTAACCCAGAACTTTGCCACAGGCACTAGCAGAGCCAACAGTCTGACTCTTCCTAGTGATAGAATGGTGGATTCCACTCTTGGAACAACCTCCAGCATCCATAACCCAATTGCACAGAGAAAAGAGTCCATCAGGGTGACCCAGACTCCCCGCTCTGACATGCAGGATTCCTGAGCTGGGAGGTGGAACCAGCTTGTCCCTGCCTAGGTCAGTCTGAGGACAAGAATGCCCGTTGGGCACTGGGGGCCAGCTGGGACTCTGTGCTGCCAAGATGAAATACTCATTTAAGTCCCAGGAACAGAGAGCATTCATCCTGCCTTCTCTTTCTTCATCCTATAAACATGTGACAGAGGAGGAAACTGAAGCTCAGAGAGGGCGAATGATTGCTCAAGGTCACGCAGCAAATCAATGCCAGGGTTGGATGAGAGCTCAGGCTTCTTGATCCCCTTCCAGGGGTACTTGCCATATTCTCTGTCACTTGGGAATTTAGAACCTTCCACTTCTTTGGAATTGGGCTGGAGGAGCCCGTGTGGGCACAGAGACTATCTGTGTGGTCCAGAGTCCTAGTGTGGGGTTTGTGCATAGTGCCTGAGACATAAACCACTGCAGAGAGAATGGGGACCCTCTGGCCTCAGAGGTATGAGCTGCCTGAAGCTTCTAGGATGGAAGTTCAGTCCATAGGAAAGGTTGCAAAACTCACAGACATATTCTGGTTTTCCCACATGTTTTAAAAAGAATTCATATTAGTTGCCAACATTCAAGAAACAGGGAATTTTTTTTTTTAATTCTTTTTTTTTTTCCCCTTACAGTAGGCTCTTGCTGCTGCTGCTGCTGCTGCTGCTAAGTTGCTTCAGTCGAGTCCGACTCTGTGTGACCCCATAGATGGCAGCCCACCAGGCCCCGCCGTCCCTGGGATTCTCCAGGCAAGAACACTGGAGTGGGTTGCCATTTCCTCCTCCAATGCATGAAAGTCAAAAGTGAAAGTGAAGTCGATCAGTCGTGTCTGACTCTTAGCTCTTATTAGTTATTTATTTTTGGCTGTGCTGGGTCTTCGTTGGTGTGCAGGTTTCAGTTGCAGTGAATGGGGGCTACTCCAGTTGCAGTGTGGGGGCTTCTCCTTCAGTGGCTTCTCTTGTTGCAGAGCGTGGGCTCTCCAGAGCGCTGGTTTCAGTAGTTGCCGGACATGGGCTTTAAAGTGCAGGCTCAGTAGTTGTGGTGCATGAGCTTAGCTGCTCCTTGGCATGTGGGATCTTCCCGGATCAGGGATAGAACTCATGTCTCCTGTATTGGCAGGGGGATTCTTTACCACTGCGCCACCAGGGAAGCCTTGGTTACCTATTTTAAATATAGTAATGTGTACATGTCAGTCCCAAACTCCCAGTCTATTCCTCCCCTTCAACTCTTCCCCACTGGTAACCAACCGTACATTCATTCTCTAAGTCTGTGAGTCTGTTTCTGTTTTGTAAATAAGAATCAGGGAATTTCATGTAAAAGATAGGACTTCTGGCTTCTTTTGAAGAGTTTCAAGATATGGCAAAAGCTGGACCACATTTCCACCTGGCTGTGATGGGCAGGAGGTGGGTACGCTCCTGCTCATTCACCATCTCAACCACTCTTCCTGGTCTCTGTGACCTCCCTGCATGTAGGTTTGGGGGATTCAGGCTCCCCCTCTGCACCCTCCCATGCTAAAGTCGCCCCTTGCTCATCTTGGCCACCCCTGGGGAAATTCTGGTTATCATTGGTTCTCAATGTGGGGCAGCTTTGCCCCATAGGGGACATTGGGCCATGCCTGGAGACATTTCTGTTTGTCACAATGAGAGAGGGGAGTTACTACCAGCATCTAATGGGTAGAGGCTGGGGATGCTGCAAAACATCCTATGATGCACAGGACAGTCCCCACAACAAAGAATTATTGGGCCCCAAACATCAGTAGTGCTGAGGTTGAGAAACTGAGCTGAATCCAAATAGCCCTGGGCTAGGAACCGGATCCTAAGAGGGAGGGTCACCCATGCTGGAAATGACAGCACTCTGAGCATCGTGTTAGGCAGGGCGGGAGAAAGCTGGGATGTGTAAAATGTGGCCTTGGCTCTCTGAGGGCATGGGGGTGGGAGGTGGCCAGCTGAAGAGGAGGCACCCAGAAGTGCAGAGGAGGGGCTCCCCCCACCAGATATATCCACAGGGTCTTGAGGGCAGAGATCAGGCTGGGCAGAGATGCGGAGGGGAGCATTTTGGGCAGAGGAAACAGCCTAAACAAAGGTATGGCGGCAGTAACAGACACAGGGGCACACATCCGAGACGAGGTGGCTTCTGTTAGGTGGGAAGGGTACTGGGTGGGAAGCAAGGGCTTGATGTTGGAGGAGGAGACTGTGGGCCGGGTGTAAAGGCTCTCTAAGTCCAGCTTGTAAGGTTTCTAAGTCAAGCCTGGGAGAGAGAGGGCAACCCTTGGGGAATCCTTGCAAACCTAGAGGAAACTTTGTGACCTTGGAGGAATCACTTAAATTCGCAGAGCCTCAGTTTCTTTACCTGTTCAATGGAATAATAAGAGTACTAACAGTTATCTCACATAGAACTTACCATGCAGAACTTCAGTACCAGGTACTGAATTATATGTGATGAATTTAATCCTCATAGAAGTCCTATAAAGTATATACTACGATTATTCCCAATTCTATAGTGAGGAAACTTTGAGATATGAGTGGTAAATTAACTTTAACTTTCCCAAGGATACTACTAATAAGGAAAGAATGTGAGATTTGAACTCAGGCAGTCTGGTTCCAGCACATGGTCTTCTTTTTTTAAATTAAACTTTGCATTTTATATTGGGGTATTGGTGATTAGAGCTTCCCTAGTGACTCAGAAGGTAAAGAATTTGTCTGCAATGTGGGAGACCTGGGTTCGATCCCTGGGTCAGGAAAATCTCCTGGAAAAAGGAATGGCTACCCACTACAGTATTCTTGCCTGGAGAATCCCACGGACAGAGGAGCCTGGCAGGCTGTAGTCCATGGGGTTGCAAAGAGTCAGACACGACTGAGTGACTAAGCACTCACTTAGAGCTGATTAACAGACAATGTTATGATAGCTTCAGGTGAATAGCAAGGGGACTCAGCCATATATACACATGTATCCATTCTCCCCCAAACTCGCCTCCCATCCAGGATGCCACATAACATTGAACAGAGTTTCCTGTGCTATAGAGTAGGTCCTTCTTGGGTATCCATGTTAAATATATACATGTTAATATACACATCCATGTTAAATATACACACATAAACAGCGTGTATGTGTCTATCTCAAACTTCCTAACTCTTGCTTCTCTGAATCCTTCCCCCTAGCATAGCACATACTCTTAACTGTTGTGCTGTTGTGTCTCTAGAACATTCTAGGTGAGTTGTCCTCAAGAGTAAATGAAATAAAGCAGGCAGATCCTGGCACAGAGTTAGTGCAGAAGCTGTGACACATCAAATAGAGTCCTAGCCCAGGCTGAGAGAACAAAGCCCAGTTCACAGCATCCATGAAAACAGGCACCGGGGACGTTCAGGAGGGGGCATACCCGCTCCAGGGGAAGATGGGGGTGGAGGCAGGGTGCCTCTCCACTCAGGTGGATACTCAGCTAGCCAGATTTCTGGAAATGCAGCTCCATTTGCAGCGCCCCTGCTTCCCCGCCCCCACCCCAGCTTTAACATCACCAGGACTTTGCTCGCTCCATGTCCCCTGCCTGCTATGTTCTCTCTTCCATTAAACCCCTTTTGTCTGTCCCTCCAACCGAGCTCAGAGGACACTTCTTTCCGGAAGCAGTTTAGGACATGCCTGGGCATGCCTTGTCTTTGTACCCAGAGCATTTTTTCAAACTCAATTGGCCTCCTGGGGCAGCATCTCAGAGCTGTCTCAGCCTTTACCAAGCATGTGCATCCTATTTCTTTCTTTCTTTCTATTTATTTTTGGCTGTTCTGGGTCTTCCTTACTGTGCTCAGGCTTTCTCTAGTTGCAGCAAGCGGGGGGCTAGTCTCTAGTTGCAGGGTGCACAGGCTTCTCATCGCGATGGCTTCTCTTGTTGCAGAGCACGGGCTCTAGAGTGTGGGCTCAGCAGTTGCAGCATGTGGGTTTAGTGGCCCCATGGCATGTGGAACCTTCCTGGTCCAGGGATTGAACTGATGTCCCCTGCGTTGGCAGGTGGATTCTTAACCACTGGACCACCAGCAAAGTCCGGGGCTTCGTTTTTAATGCCAGCACAGGAGTGGGAGGGTAGGGAAGGGAGAGGGTGGAGGGAGGACCAGATTGAATACTTCAATTTGACCCACATATTCTCTGTTTCAGAGACACCTCCCCTTCCAGGTCTTCAAAAGAAGGAGGCATATCGAGTGGTTCCATGATGAGGGCAGCCTGGGATTATTTCACTGTCGCCTCCCCTCAGGGATGAGCACCGAGGGTCACCAGCTTGTCCTCGAGAAAGTGATGGGATCACTAGGGGAGGGAGACAGTCGGTGAGCACCATGATTTTTAAAGATTTCTTTCGTGTTTCAACTAATCACCTGTGCTTTCACTTTTTACATTTTGTGATGCTGAAAAAATATTAACATGCCCCTGTTAACATTTTCATTTTATGGGGCAGAAAGCAAAATGTCTGGATTATTCAATAAACTCTGGACTCCTGTTCAGCATTGGGCTACTTCTCCCAGGTCACCAGCCATGCAGTGGCTTGCTTCTTTCTTTCTTATTTGCCCACCACCCTCTGTTTTATTAAGATATAATTGACATGCAACATTGTGTAAGTTTAAGGTGTATAATGTGATCATTTGATACATGTATATATTGCAAAATATTTACCATGACAAGGTTAGTTAACACATCCTTCACCTCACACAATTATCACTGTGTTGTTGTTATGGTGACGATGCTGAAGTTCTATTTTCCTAGCAACTTTCAAGTATATAATAGAATAGTGCTAGCTATAGTCACCATGCTGTGCATTAGATCCCCAGAGCTTCCTCCTTTTATAACTGGAAGTTTGTCTCCTGTGTTAAACATCTCCTCGTTCCCTCCACCCTCCCGACCCCACTGCCCACTAACCCCTGGTAACCACCATTCTCTTTGTTATTATAAATTTGACTTTTGTTTCAAGATTCCATGTATAAGTGAGACCATATGGTATTTAGGCATTTGTCTTTCTCTGTCTGGCTTATTTCACTTAGCAGAATGTCCTCCAGGTTCATCTGTGTTGTTGGAAATGGTAAGATTTCCTTCTGTTTTTAATGGCTGAATAATACTCATATATATACGTATATATGTATACACACACACACACACACATATATATACATATGTATATATACACATATTTACATATATATCTCACAGCTTTATTTTTAGCCATACTGTGTGGCTTGTGGGATCTTAGTTCCCTGACCAGGGACTGAACTTGCTCCCTCAGCAGTGAAAGCATGGAGTCCTAACCACAGGTGCATGCTAAGTCGCTTCAGTCATGTCCTCTGACCCCGTGCAACCCTGTGGACTGTAGCCCGCCAGGCTCCTCTGTCCATGGGATTCTCCAGGCAAGAATACTGGAGCGAGTTGCCATTTCCTTCTCTAGGGGATCTTCCCGACCCAGGGATAAAACCTACGTCTCTTCCATCTCCTGCACTGGTACGTCTCTTTACCACTGGCACCACCTGGGAAGAAAGCATGGAGTCCTAACCATTTGACTGCCAGGGAATTTGCCATGACTTCTTTATGCATCTGTTGATGGACATTTAGGTTGGCTCCATGTCTTGGTTATTGTAAATATTGCTGCAACAAACATGAGGGTGCATCTGTATTTTCGAGTTAGTATTATTATTTCTTTTGGATAAATACCCAGAAGTGGAATTGCTGTATCATATGGTAGCTCTATTTTTAATGTTTTGAGGAACCTCCGTACTGTTTCCCATAGTCGCTGTACCTATTCACATTCCTTCCACAGCATGAGAGTTCCCTTTTCTCCACATCCTTGCTGACATTTGTTATTTCTTGTATTTTTAAAAATAGCAGAATATAATGACAGGTGTGCGGCGATACCCCACTGTGATTTTGACTTGCACTTCCCAGATGACTAGTGATGTTGAGCACATTTTCATGTATCTATTGTATGTATGTCTTCTTTGGAAAAATGTCTGCTTAGGGATTTGGCGCATTTTAAAATTGGATATTTGTCTTTTTGCTATTGAGTGGTATGAGTTCCTTTTATATTTTGGATAATTAACCCCTTGTCAGGTATGTGGTTCAGAAATATTTAATCCCATTCTAGAGGCTGCCTTTTCCTTTTGTCGTTTCCTTTGTTGCACAGAAGATTTTTAGTTTGATTTAGTCTCACCTGTTGACGTCTGCTTTTGTTGCTTGTGCTTTCAGTGTCATACCTCCAAAAAACATTGCTAAGATCAACGTCAAGGAGCTTTATCCCTATGTTTTCTTCTAGGAGTTTTATAGTTCTGTGTTTACATCTTATTTAATCCATTTTGAGTTAATTTCTGTGGAGTCCACTCGCATTCCTTTGCATGTGAACATCCAATTTTCCCAACACTATTTATTATTTTCCCTACTGAGTATTCCTGGCTCCCCTGTCAAATGCTAGCTCACTGGAGAGCGCATGGATTTATTTCTGAGCTCTCATTTCCGTTCTATTGGTCTGTGTCACTGTGTTTCCTGCAGGGCTCACTTCTGAGCCTTACTACCAGGAATGCTGGTGGCCTGCTCCAGTCCCAGCTCTGCCAAGCAAGTCAAGGAGTAAAAACGCATTTCAACATCCGCTTAAGACAATTAGGAAGGCCACCCAGCTTCAGGGAAGAGAGTGTGAGAAAGTGAAAAAAAACCCAGTATACTCTGAATGCAATCACATTGACTGTCAAACTGTCCACCATTCACAGAGAAGTTCCACTGGGCAGTTAACAGTAAGCAGAATTCACATATGTTATTTTCCTTTTTTTTCTTTTGGAAGCATTTTTTCTTTTTGACCACACTGCACATGGCATGTGAACTTCCCTAACCAAGGATTGAACCTGTGCCCCGTAGTGGAAGCTCAGAGTCGTAACCCCAGGACCACCAGGGGAGTCCACATATGTTATTTTCTTATGAAATATTCGCATGAACTATTTGGTTCACCCTTATTAATGTTCGGTTAGCAGACCCTCGGAGGATGTTCTGGATGCGGGCCTGGGGCCCTTTCTTTCTCCAGTGCAGGCCCATGGGACCAGGTCCTGTTTTGCAGGTGGCAGCAAGGCCAAGCAGTAGAGTTTTCCTACTCAAAGTGCATTTTCTGCCCCATGGGGAACAGCTAGCTTTGGGGCCAGCAGCACCTGCAGGAAGGTGCACTTATGAGGGATGGATGGAAAACAACTTCGTTTGTGCCTGGAAAGACTCAAGCAGTGGCTTCTCCAGCAGGGAATGGACCTGTTTGTGCTGTGACCAGCTGGGGCCAGCACAGCTGGCTTGAATCCTGCAAGCTGATGTGCAGGTGTCACTTTCTTGGTACCGGGATGCAAAGCTGCACTGACAGCTGGGGCACAGCCTGGCAGTCAGGGGTCCCCAACTCTGGGCCAAGGACTGGTACCGGTCTGTGGCCTGTTAGGAACTGGACCACACAGCAGGAGGCGAGTGGTGGGCAACTAAGCAAAGCTTCATCTGTATTTATAGCTGCTCCACGTTGCTCACATTACTGCCTGAGCTCTGCCTCCTATCAGATCAGTGCAAGCACTGGATTTTCATAGGAGCACAAACCCGACTGAACTGCGCATGTGAGGGATCTAGGCTGTGCACTCCTGATGAGAACCAGCCCAAACTGCACCCCCCACCCCCAATCCGTGGGAAAAAACTGTCTTCCATGACACGGGTCCCTGGTGCCAGAAAGATTGGAGACTGCTCTCAGTGACCATTATTGAGCAGCTGCCATGCACCAGGCTTTTATATGCAGTTATCTCCTCTAATCCACAGCCCAAACCCTACAGGGTAGGGCGACTCCTCTGCCCATTTTATGAATGAGGAAAACTGGAGCCCATGGGGGGAATGATTCCCACAAGGCCACACAGCTAGGCAGTGGCTGCACTAAGATTGGAACCTGGGTCTGTGGACTCAAAACTGGGCCCCTAACAATTCTTCAGCCTAATCAGGCCAAGTAACTCATCACCCTGCTAACCAACCAATCAGCTAGCCAACTTCCCACTGGCGATAACAGTTTCCGGGTGCTTACAGGGTGTCAGGCACTGGAGATGGGGAGATTAAGAATCCTGGCTTCTCTGGTGGCTCAGTGGTAAAGAATTGGCCTGCCGGTGTAGGAGATGTGGGTTCGATCCCTGATCTGAAGGAAGATCACACATGCCATGGAGCAGCTAAGCCCATGCCCCACAACTACTGAGTCTGTGCTCTAAAGCCTGGGAGCCACAAATGTTGAGCTCATGTGCCACAACTATTGAAGCCCATACGCTCTAGAGCCATGCTCTGTAACAAGAGAAGCCACTGCAATGAGAAGCCAGTGCCCCACAACTATAGAGTAGCCCCCGCCCTCCACTAGAGAAAAGCCTGCACAGCAACAAAGACCCAGCACAGCCAAAAAAGTGGATGGAATCCTGCCCCAGCTATATGACATTAAGCAGATTGCTTAAGCTCTGAGGGCTTTAGTTGCCTCATCTGTAAAATGGAGCAATAATGTTGCCTCCCCCATTGGGTTATGTGCGTAAATACATGTAAAGAAAGCACTTGGAACAGCGTCTGCCGCAGAGTAAGAGTTCAATAAATGCTACCTATTCATGTGAGATTAATAGGGTTGTGATTTTGTAAATTACATTTTGTTTCTGGTGCAATGTTTTAAAATTGATTTTCAAATAAAGCAACTTTTTACAAAGCCTATACCCAGGGGTGGGCTTCCCAGGTAGCGCAGTGGTAAAGGATCTGCCTGCCATTGTAGGAGATGCAGTAAATGTGGGTTTGATCTCTGGGTCAGGAAGATCCCCTGGAGGAGAAAATGGCAACCCACTCCAGTAATCTTTGCCTTTGGGGTCCCAAAGAGTGGGACACAACTGAGAACACACGCACGCACGCATGTGCGCACCCAGGGGTGGTGGGGGGCACGGTGCACCCGTCTTTCAGGCCAGCAGGTAGATTCACACTTCACTCTCCAGCACCCCCATCTTTAGTCACCAAGAGACAGACAAGCAGGTCTCGGTCTGTTTTCATCCTCTGGCTGCCCATCTGGCAAATGCACTGGGGAAGAGGAATCCTGACCTCTGGTC